>NC_133774.1:5917664-6007075 GCF_003597395.2 Chelonoidis abingdonii
TATATATATATATATATATATATATATATATATATATATATATATATATATATATATATATATGGATTATAACTATATATCTAAATACACAATAACTACGAGTAGCTAGGGAAGCGGAGGTCAGCTAAGCTGCGCTCCACTGTTCCAACGACCGACACGGGCGGTAAGAAGGAACGGAGGAACGGTTGGGTCGGCAGGGGTATATATCAGGCACTATAGTGGTGCTACTCCAGGGGGCGACCTGCCGGCCCACCAAGTGTTGCTAGGGTAAAAGTTTCTCTGACGAACGTGCACACGGCGCACGCACACCTAACTGGAATGGATATGAGCAAGCACTCAAAGAAGAACTAGGTAATTCTATACTCCCAGCCACATGGCTGCAGTTACTGTTATGTATACTGCACTTGCCTGAAGCCTTACTAGAGACAAATGCATTAGAAGTTAAGTGGAAGGAAAGTATATATGAAATAGGAGATACCAAAAACAAGATCTGAGAAGACAATGCCTAAACACTTGCTTCTACAGAACTCAGGGAATATTCCTCTTATCAGGCTAAGAAATAAGTCATACCTGCTAATTATATTGCTCTAAAGAGTGAAACATTACCATGAGGGGTATAGATGACTGTCCAAGAGTGTGTCAAGTGTTACATCTATAACTATATATTTGGGATACACGTTTCTTAGGTAAATGCTTGCTCACTTAGGTCTCAAGTAAGGTATTTTCAAGAAACACATACCAATTGGTTTGAGCATTGGCCTGCGAAACCCAGGGTTGTGAGTTCAATCCTTGAGGGGGCCCATTTAGGGATCTGGGGATTGGTCCTGCTTTGAGCAGGGAGCTGGACTAGATGATCTCCTGAGGGCCATTCCAACCCTGGTATTCTATGATTCTATGTCTTTCAGTCAAACAGGTCACCATCAGTGTTCTGGGATGGCTTATTCTGAAACTGTTACAGTTACAATTTAGTAGGGATTCAAAATAGCAGCAATATAAAGACTAGCCAGATACACAAGCATAAGCCATACCCACAAATAGTGTGGTATTGTCTCCCTCTAGTGGTAGCTAGGCCCTAGAGGTTGATGAGCTTGCTATAGCGTTGGCTAAGGGACATGGATCTTTTAGCTCAGCCACTATAGATCCAGAGGTCACAAATTTAATCCCTATTACTGACAACCCACATGGGTGCCAGCATTCCACAGGAAAAAAAGAGGGGTATATGGAAGTCATTCCTTTTCACATCTTACTTTAAAATAAACCCTGTATATGGATATGTATAGAGGCAGATGGCATAGTAGTTGTGCATCAACACACTGGATCTTTATGATATGGAACATTATAGGAATTTCCTATTTCAACAGGAAACATGGTAACAGACTGGTTTGGAGGGGGAGCAATAGCTCAGTGGTTTGAGCATTGGTCTGCTAAACCCAGGGTTGTGAGTTCAATCCTTGAGGGGGCCATTTAGGGAACTGGGGATTGGTCCTGCTTTTGAGCAGGGGGTTGGTCTAGATGACCTCCCGAGGTCCCTTCCAACCTCAGTATTCTATGGTTACCTGTAGGTAGTCCAACAATTATGTTTTCTAATTAGAAATAAAGGAGATCACATGGAGAGGTCATGGTCATTTATTCCAGGCCAGAAGGGACCACTGATCATTAGTCTGACCTGTACAACACAGGCCACAGAACTTGCCCAAAATAATTCAGAGCAGATCTTTTCCAAACATCCAGTCTTGATCTAAAAATGGTCAGTGATGGAAAATCAACCCTGAGCCCTGGTAAATTGTTCCAATGGTTAATTACTCACTGATATCCCTTATTTTCAGTCTTAATTTGTCTAATTTCAATTTCCAGCCACTGGATCATGCTATACCTTTCTGTGCTAGACTGCAGAGCCCATTATTAAATATTTGTTCCTCCTGTAGGTAACTTCGACTGTAATTGAGTCACTCCTTAGCCTTCTTTGAATGCAAGGTAAAAGAATACAGCCTTGCATTGGCAGTGAAAGGTGGTCAGTTTCTGGAAGAGTTCATTCCAGTCTGACCACTACTGGAGAAATTTCTGTCTCCTGCACAGACAAGCTTTACTCTTATTGTCCAAAGGAATGCCTGGTGGTCTTGTTCAAATCACTGTACAGATAGTAACATCCTAGGGGTGCTGAGAATGGATTAACAAATAACCCCATTTTTACAGATTGATGTGATTTACCCACTTCTGTTTGCATTAGGCCACACAAGAACAAGAAGCAGAGCCATAATTAGAACTCAGGAGCTCTTGACTTCAAACTGGGTGCCCTTCTCCAGACACTCTGCCTTGATTGTGAGAAGAGTTGGGCCTAGCACTAGTGAGTCCCTGTTGCATAGGACACACACCCTTTAGCCCCATAGCTATAGTGGACAAAATCCCCAGCAGAGATGCAGCTAGATGGACAGAAAAATGCTGCTATTGCTCTAGCTGTCAACGCTTGAGGAAGTGGTGTTCCTACAGAGATGGAAAAACCCTTCCATCGCCATAGGCTGAGTCTATGCCACAGGATTATGCTGACATAGCTACGTGGTGATAGTCCCTGTAGCAAAGACATGGTCTAGGATAGTGCCTAAAAGATTCCCAAGGAAATAGGATGAAGGGAAGTGGCTTGAGATATTCTACCCTCCCTAAATCAGCAAAGCTCATTTGACTTAAGGTACACACTTAAGTACTGGCCCCAAGGGTCACCAATGAGAAATACTACCAACCATCTGGTTATTCTCATCTGCCTGACATTTTTACCATATACTACCAACAAAATTAATGTTTCTAGTAGGCTGTCTTCTCTACATTTTCAAAAGGAACATGAAAAGCAGCTAGTCTAGGAGTGGAAGAATTAAATCCCTCTTGAAGATTCACTGTGGGATCTAGGGTAAGTACACTGCCATCTAATGGCTAGGCAGCAGGGATTAGAGATAGTTAATATTGTCAGGAGACTTCCTTATGTGAGTTTCAAACCTGCTGCCTGTTAATTTCACTGGATGACCCCTAGTCTGTGTGTTATGTGAAGGGGTAAACATTTCCCTATTCACTGTCTCCACACTGTTCATGATTTTATTACACTTATCACAGCACCCCTTAGTTGTCTCTCTTCTAAGATAAACAGTTCCAGGTCTTTAATCTCTCATCATACAGAAGCTGTTCCACACCCATAATCATTTCTGCTGCTCTCCTCTGTACTTTTTCCAATTCTAATATACATCTTTTTTGAGATGGAATGACCAGAACTGCATGCAGTATTCAAGATGTGAGTAGATCCTGAATTATACAATGAAATGATATTTTCAGTCTTACCTATCCTTTTCCTAATGGATCCCAACACTGTTCGCTTTTTTGACTGCTGCTGCACATTGATGAGATGTTTTCAGAGAACTATCCAGGATGATTCCAAGATCCTCCTTAGTGATAACAGCTAATTTAGACCCCAACCTTTTGTATGTGTAGTTGGGATTATAAATCAATCAATGGTTCACTAAAATGCCCTGTTTTCAGCTAAGACCATCCTACATCAGCACCTTGCAGATTGTGGCTCATTAGCCTATTCTACAGGCTTGTCTCCACTTACCGGGGGACTGATGTGCAGACATCGATCACTCTCCCGTTGACTCCGGTACTCCACCGGAACAAGAATCGCAAGGCAAGTTGATGGGAGAGTTTCTCCCGTCGACACAGGGTGGTGTAGACAGCGCAATAAGTCAGCCTAAGGTACATTGACTCCAGCTACGTTATTCACATAACTGGAGTTGCATAACTTAGGTCGACTTAGCCCTGTAGTGTAGACCTGCCCTAAGGGTCAGGAATCTTCCTTCTCCCCTCTTTGCCAAAGCATTTGGTTAGACAACAGTTCTAACGATAAAGTAACAAAACCCCAAATTAGTCAGAGCTTAAAAATCATGGACTACGAGACAAACCTTCTGAAAGCTAATAGTAAAGTAGAGAAATTGGTTGAGGAATAGAGAAAGAGCTCCATGCTCTAAGGATCACAACAGCAAAAGTGCCATCACTTGGCTACTTAAGCTATCAAGGCAGAAACTCTCCTGTATAGTGTCATTGTTTGACTCTTTCCAAATATTAGACCTCTCTCCAATAGGCTGGGACCTCAATACACATTTTACCAATAAAAACAGAAAAAATAAATCAAGGGATAGAACAAGATCTGAAACATGGGAATCACTGTTTAGTAATAAGTAATACTGTAAACACTGGATACTTCCACTTGCTGATACTTTTCTAAAAATATAATGCAGATGAGACAGTTATTTTAAAAAAAACAAACAAAACACTTATCTTTTGGTTGTGAATCAGACAAACAAAAACACAGCATAAAGCTTTACTCTAAGTTCTTAATATCCCAGCAAGAATACTTTCCACTGTGTAGCTAGATAGCTATTACCACTCCATGGTTCACCCCTGTACATAAAGCCAGTGTCATTAGAGACATATTGTAGCATGGAGCACTACAAATTCAAGAAAGGATATACAGAGTTAGGATTTTCAGAGAGTAGGTCTACACTACAAAATTACTTTGGTACAACTACGTTGCTCAGGGGTATGAAAAATCCACATTCCTGAGCAACGTCATTATACCGAACTAAGTGCTATGTTGGCAGGAGAGCTCCTGTCAACACAGCTACCACCTCTCACAAAGGTGGCTTAATTACACTAATGGGAGAGTTCTCTCCTGTAGACATACAATATCTTCATTAAAGTGCTACAGCTGTGCAGATACAGCTTTTTAAATGTAGACCTGCCCAAAGAAAGGAAAGTGTTGGTTAGCCTGGAATGCTTTTGGTGACTTGTGACTTATTCAGCTTTGGGCACCAAGGGGAAATACCTGGAAACCATCTGTTTAGGACAACATTCAAAAAGGACAAGATTGCCAAATACTGGAAAGCAGGAGAAAAAGTAGGAAAAGGCCCAAGGTACAAGCAGACAGCATAAGCAACTGGTGTCAAAATCCCGGCCCACAGGCTGGATCCCCCTGCTTGATTTAGTCTGTCACCAGGGCTAGATAGAAGGCCACAGAAATGTGTTTTAAAGAGGATTTTTCTACCCTTTTTGGTTGCACGATCCCTCAGGACAAATCTCAAATGTTAGTAAATGAGTATGCAGACAAATCCTAAAAGATGGGTCTTTTCTACTTCTGGTATCTCAGTGGAGTACTTACTCAAAAGTAGAATGGTAGTTTAAATATGAAGGACAGTGTGGATTTGGAAAGGCTAGTCTAAATCTGAGACAGCAAGTTTATTCTGAGCAATTTTTAAAACACCGATACATCACCACACAGTGGAAATCTCAACAAGGTAGCACAGTATCTGAAAACACTGCACTCCAGTAACTAACTAGAAGATTATTTTTCCAATTTGAGACACTTATTTCTGCTAGTTTCAGACAAGCCAGTTTTAGAGATTGTTGCCAAGCCAGTTTTCCCATTTCCATCGGAGGCCGGAAGACAGGCTATGGTCTGGATGGACATATGGACCACAAGAGAACTTTCATGTAATCTACATTTGTGGAGTCAGTGGTTCCGTATTTTGTTACCTGACATTCTGGGTGGGGTTCCACCTTTCAGATGGCAGTTCTCCACTTTGTGGGTCATCTACAGGTGGGTGAAGAATTGAAATACATACATCTCCATTCTGCAAGACAGAGGTTAAAGATTCAGTAAACATTAGCAGAATTGTTGGACTAACAATTTGGAACACCACACTTGAGGACTGTTTGACCAAGTGCTTTCAGCCACTTGGGATAGGTTCCTGGGCAATTTTACCCAAAATCAAAAAATTTATTTAATAGTAAAGTATGGCAAACCTGTGCAGTTGTAAAAGGCCAAGAATACCACCAAATTCTTCTTTAGTCATTTTACATATTTCAAATGGAAGCCTTTGTGCATGAAGACAATAATGTAAATTTGCAGTTTGTGTAAACGGGATAAGCATTCGCGTCGCACTCCCTGTCAGTACCCAACCCAAGCTGGGGAAGCTAACAATCCAACCAGCGGATCAAATCCTGGTCACCTGCCACCTTAACATATGCGCAGTGTGCCTCAGAAGTAGAAGTCAATAGGGTAGATTAAAAGTTTTTTTTATTATTGTTTTTGTAAGCAAAAGAGGAATCTAATGTAAAGGTTATATTTAGTCACAAGTCAATATATTTTAATGGCTACCAAACCAAACCAATGAGAATCAACCTCTCTTTAGGAAAATACAGTAGAACCTCAGAACACCATAGCTACGAACCGACCAGTCAACCACACACCTCATTAGGATTTTGGAAGTATGCAATCAGGCAGCAGCAGAGAGCAAAAAAAGCCAAATACAGTGCACTACTGTGTTAAATGTAAACTACTAGAAAAAGAAAAAAACGAAGTTTAAAAAAAAAATTTGACAAGGTAAGGAAACTGATTATTTCATTTAAATTAAGAGGGTTTAAAGCACAATTTTTCTTCTGCGTAAAAAAGTTTCAAAGCTGTATTAAGTCAATGTTCAGTTGTAAACTTTTGAAAGAACAACCATAATGTTTTGTTCAGTTACAAACATACTTCATTCCCAAAATGGCTGCAACTCTGAGGGTCTACTATAACTTAAATACACAAATGCAAAACAAGATTAAGATTTAAATCAAAGTTTCCCGCTTAAATCATGGATTAAAAGCCACTCATTTAAAGTGATCTGATTTAAAACAATCCACCCTACTACGCAACACTCAAATTTCTATTCAAGAGGTTTAACCATTTTGAATTGCTGCAGTCTTTAAAGACAAAAGGTAACAAATACCAAAAGTCACATAAATCCCCAAAAAATCTACCATTCATAAGGTGTTGCTATAAAAACAGTCAACTGCAGTCACAGAGGATTCCAGGCATGACAAGATGGCTACTGAAATATCCAGCCAAATCAATGAAACCCTATGAGAACACAGTGGCTTCCTCATAAACTTATATTACTTTGCTTCCTTTTGAGGGGATAAAATGCAAGAGGACTACCGAGAGTTTTATAAAGTATAAAATGGCACTCTTGGTCAGAGAAAACTCCAGAAGGATGACAATATGAAACTTTTTAAAGTACAGGTTAAGATCTCAGAACATCACAACTAGAAGCTGAGCACATATACTGACCCTCTTCTAAAGTCACACCTGCAAAATAAGTCTGTAAGCATAAGACCATTCATTTACATTTGCTCCCTCATCCAGGCTAGTCTCACTTCCTGTCGTCAGCAACTGAACAACACTCCCATGCTAAGGTGCTCACCTGAGTTTGGCATTCTGTCCTAACCCAGGGAATCACAGCAGTGCTCCTCACTGGGAGCAGAGTAAACGGACCAGTTAGCATGATGAACTCTTAAATGGGCTCCTGCACCATGCAAGAACATCAGGGAGAGGAGAGAAACAGAAGAGATGCTCTCTGAAGGTTACATAGGGTATGTCTACACTACGGGATTATTCCGATTTTACATAAACCGGTTTTGTAAAACAGATTGTATAAAGTCGAGTGCACGTGGCCACACCAAGCACAATAATTCGGCGGTGTGCTTCCATGGTTCGAGGCTAGTGTCGATTGCTGGAGCATTGCATTGTGGGTAACTATTCCGTAGCTATCCCATAGTTCCCGCAGTCTCCCCGCCCCTTGGAATTCTGGGTTGAGATCCCAGTGCCTGGTGGGACAAAAATCATTGTCGCGGGTGGTTCTGGGTAAATGTCGTCAGTCATTCCTTCCTCCAGAAAAGGAACGGCAGACGATCATTTCGTGCTCTTTTTCCCTGGATTGCCCTGGCAGACGCCATAGCACAGCAACCAGGGAGCCCGTTCAGCTTTTTTTTTTTTTTTTTTTTACCATATGTGTACTGGGATGCCGCTGACAGAGGTGGTACTGCAGCGCTACACAGCAGCATTCATTTGCCTTTGCATGATAGCAGAGACGGTTATCAGTCGTTCTGTACTGTCTGCTGTGCCATTGTAATTGGCAATGAGATGACGGTTATCTGTCGTTCTGTACCGTCTGCTGCTGTCATGGGTGCCCCTGGCTGAGGTCAGCCGGGGGCGCAAAGACAAAAATGGGAATGACTCCCCAGAGTCAATCCCTCCTTTATGGTATCTAAAAATAGAGTCAGTCCTGCCTAGAATATGGGCAAGTGTACTAGAGAACCAGTGTATCAGAGAACCAGAGAGCAGCTGCTCCATGTCAGATCCCGCAGAAATGATGAGCTGCATGCCATTCACGGGGGGTGCCCCTGCAACAACCCACCCGTTGCTTCCCTCCTCCCCCAACCTTCCTGGGCTACCGGGCAGTGTCCCCCCCATTTGTGTGATGAAGTATAAAGAATGCAGGAATAAGAAACACTGACTTGTTAGTGAGATAAAATGAGGGGAGAGGCAGCCTCCCAGCTCTATGATAGTCCAGGCAGGACATTAAGCGGTGCGGGGGGAGAGGAGCCCAGCATCCCGCTGCTATGATAGTCCAGGCAGTACAGAATCTTTTCTTTACACATGAAAGGGAGGGGGCTGATGGAGCTCAGCCCCCAGTTGCTATGATGAGGACGGTTACCAGCCGTTCTGTACCATCTACTGGGAATGACCAGGAATCATTCCTATTTTTACCAGGCGCCCCCGGCCAGCCTCACCTGAGGCCAGCCAGGAGCACTCACGGGCTCATGACGAGGACGGCTATCAGTCCTACTGCACTGTACCGTCTGCCACCGGGAGGGGAGGAGAGAGGATGCTACTGTTTACTGCTGCAGCACCGCGTCTACCAGCAGCATGCAGTATACATAGGGTGACATAAAAAAGTCAAGAAACGATTTTTCCCTTTTCTTCACAGAGGGGGGGGGGTAAATTGACGAGATATACCCTGAACCACGCTGGACAATGTGTTTGACCTACAGGCATTGGGAGCTCAGCCAAGAATGCAAATGATTTTTCGGAGACTGCTGGGACTGTGGGATAGCTGGAGTCCTCGGTACCCCCTCCCTCCCCCATGAGCGTCCATTTGATTCTTTGGCTTTCCGTTACGCTTGTCACGCAGCACTGTGCTGTGGACTCTGTATCATAGCCTGGAGATTTTTTTCAAATGCTTTGGCATTTCGTCTTCTGTAACGGAGCTCTGATAGAACAGATTTGTCTCCCCATAACAGCGATCAGATCCAGTATCTCCCGTAACAGTCCATGCTGGAGCTCTTTTTGGATTTGGGACTGCATCGCCACCCGTGCTGATCAAAGCTCCACACTGGGCAAACAGGAAATGCAATTCAAAAGTTCGCAGGGCTTTTCCTGTCTACCTGGCCACTGCATCCGAGTTCAGATTGCTGTCCAGAGCTGTCAGAGTGGAGCATTGTGGGATACCACCCGGAAGCCAATACTGTCGATTTGCGGCCACACTAACCCTAATCCGATACGGTAATACCGATTTTAGCGCTACTCCTCTCGTTGAGGAGAAGTACAGAACCGATTTAAAGAGCCCTTTATATCGATATAAAGGTCTCGTTGTGTGGAAGGGTACAGTGTTAAATCGGTTTAACGCTGCTAAAATTGGTTTAAACGCGTAGTGTAGACCAGGCCACAGACTCCCTCCCAGCATCCCAGAAGAAGAAAGGTACTTTTGCAGCACATAAAAGGACTGTCTGTAAGGGTATAATCTACAGCCCAACTCCAAATGACACAAATAGGAAGTAGGCGTGAATTTAAAAGCTTTATATTGCCCTGTGGTTTGTGACCTCTTCTATGGGACAGACTGAACACTGATTCGTTATGGACCACCACAGTCCTGTGGCATACCACAAAGATGAACTCAATACACTGTGGTGGCATTGTTCAGTGGAAACAAAGCCTATTAAATATTAGGTGGAACTTCAATTTTTTTTGGCATTTTCTCAAAAAATAAGAGTTTCATTTCTGATTCTCAGATTAACTCAAGGAAAAGCCCAGTTTTGCCACTTTCAGTAACATTCACTGTTAGCATAACCACCCCCTTCTTTGGTATGAAACATGTTACAAGTGGATTTATGCAGACAAAAATAAGTGTTTTAAATTAAATTTGACAACCTACGTTAAGACCTAGATTTACTAAATATTTTTAAACATAAATGACTTTAAGCAGTACACGTTTGTTACCAAGTTTTAAAGACAAAAAGCGAGACAACTGAACTGGAGGAAGTCACTGGTTAAGCACCTGACACCAGAAACTAAAAAAAATAAAAAAATAATTGGAGATCTCAATCTCCAAAAACTGGAAGGGACCTTGAAAGGTCATTGAGTCCAGCCCTTGCCTTCACTAGCAGGACCAATTTTTGCCCCAGATCCGTAAGTGGCCTCCTCAAGGATTGAACTCACAACCCTGAGTTTAGCAGGCCAATGCTCCAACCACTGAGCTATCCCTCCCCCTGTAAGCGTAACACCGTAAGTATCAAACCAGTCTGACATGAGGCAAGTATTCTTTCAGCAACTGCAGAAGAGGCTACTGCCATCAGTTTATTTAATTGGTTTAGGTTCAATTACTAGTTCATTCAAAAAAGTTAAGAAAAACTAGGAGATAAAACAGGAAAGCTTGTTTTCCTCTTCCAAACTATCAATAAAACCTAAGTATGAGATCTACTAATTCTAAGATCTTGAAGGACACGGTAACCAGAAACAAATCAGCCATCTCAATTAATAACTACAGCTAGTACTTCCCTTGCTTAATAAAAATCAGTTTTAAAGCAAAGCGTGTTTTGATAAAAACTTTCTGAAAATGTCTGTGTATCCTGCATATTCAAGGATTATTCAAGGATTTAATAAAAAAGTTTTAAAAATTTTAAGATGGTGTTTTTGTGCATTTTAGTTTCCAAATACAGCTTGACAAATCAAATTAAAAAAAGCAATCATTTAGTAAAATAAAACATTCATGATTTTCTATTCTAAAAATTAAGCAATTATATAGCGTAATTTATGAAGAGTCTTAACTAAATCAATATCATGTATCCTCTCAGCTAGCAAAAGGCAGCACCAAATTTAGTGTAAAGGCCATCTTTTAATGGTTACCAACCAATGAAAATCAGTCTCTCTTTAGGAAAGAAAATATACAAATACAAACCAGGATTAAAACAGATCATTTAAATTTTCTGTTTGCTTATTTAAATCATGATTGAAATTGGTCACTTAAATCACTGGGCTTTAGAAATCAGTCCACCCTGCACAGACAAATGCATTTCTGGATCTGAACTTCAAAACCCGTGAGAATCCAAGTTGTTTATCAGGTTGGCAGAGCACTCTCACGTCAGGGGCCTTGGCTGTGGAACTCCCATTCAGAAATGTTTGCCAGTATGCCTTGGTGGCAGTCTTCAAGTCATTGATCTTTTCAGCCTCACTGGGGGCTTCTTAGCATCTAGAGGCTCAGCTGCTCACCTAAACCGGTAGAACTTGCTTATTTTGCTAGATACCTTGTGCTTTTGGTCAGGGAAGTAATGCCTTGTGGCTGTTTTAGTTACTTTTGAGCTACTAGACCAGGGGTAGACAACCTATGGCACGTGTGCCAAAGGCAGCACATGAGCTGATTTTCAATGGCACTCACGCTGCCCGGGTCCTGGCCACAGGTCTGCAGGGCTCTGCATTTTAAATGAAGCTTCTCAAACCATTTTAAAAACCGTATTTACTTTACATACAACAATAGTTTAGTTATATATTATAGACTTATAGAAAAAGACCTTCTAAAAATGTTAATGTATTACTGGCATGCGAAACCTTAAAATTAGAGAGTGAATAAATGAAAACTCGGCACACCACTTGCCGAACCCTGCTCTGGAGGCTTTTTGCCGAGTTCAGACTCCCTTTGTTGAACTATAGCAGCACTGCATTGTGACACAAGACTGCAGAGCTGAAGCTACATAAACAATAGAAAATACTAATCAAACCCTTGTGGGCCATAGGATTAATACAACAACATCTAGAAGCTTACATTTACTTGGGAAATGTTGCTGTAATTTGGAGGGACTGTCCAAGCCAGGTGACACCTTCCATTATACAAAATCATCTGTGATGAACTAACTTCTCATACATGGTATTCCCTCCTGCACCTCAGCACTGTTGGCTTCGTCTAGTACAGGGGTCGGCAATCTTTCAGAAGTGGTGTGCCAAGTTTTCATTTATTCACTCTAATTTAAGGTTTCGTATGCCAGTAATACATTAACATTTTTAGAAGGTCTCTGTTTATATATTATAGACTTACAGAAAAAGTATTGTTGTATGTAAAATAAAGATTTTTAAAAATGTTTAAAGAAGCTTCATTTAAAATTAAGAGCCCCCTGGACCGGTGGCCAGGACCCGGGCAGTGTGAGTGTGCCATAGGTTGCCTACCCCTGCTCCAGAGTGATGGAGTGAGCAGGTCTAACCCACAAGTAGTGCTCAGACTAGCAACTATTCTGTGGAACAGAAGAGAGGGAAAGGGGAAGTTTAACATCACATGTGTGAAGCTTCACGCTTCAGACAGATGAGGAGCTCAGAGAAGAACAAAAGCGAATAGGGGGCCATATGGATTAAGGGATTTTAAAACCATTTAAATATAGGTAAGGGGACATAACAGGATAAATATTTGAAAGCTGTAAACAGAGGGTGGAAAGGACCTGAGGATTGCATAATGGGGCATAACTAAAAAGTAACTGGACGTAATACAAGGGAAAAAATAGACTGAATATTAGAAAAAACATCCCGAGTTAGCTTATTAAACTTAGACTTAAACTTATTTCTCGTGGCAAATTGAAGCCACGTTGCTTGGGGCATCAGAAATTGAGCTTAAACATAGCATTGTCAAGATTGTGGACTAGATGGCCTAACAGAAGCTCAATATGGAAGATATCTATTATTCCTACCGGGGTATAATTGAATTAAGGTTTACTTTTACGCGTTCTCTCACTACTGTAATCAGAACACTGTCTGATACTTCCTCATGTGCAGTCATCAGCAAAACTGAACATTTGGTTCCTTTTGTCTGCAGTACCTTGATTCAGTCCACTCTTGGCAGCAGTATGCCATCACATGCAACTGTAGGTGTCCCAGTTCCTCCTCCTTATAATCACTTAGTCTTGCAGTACACACAACAGCCAGCAAATTGAAATACTACTTCAGGTTTTTGATTTCAGGAAGCTTCGCGGTCCTTAGTTTCACATATAGTTTTTACTTTCACAGCTTCCATATCTTTGCTCAAAAAGTGATCTCCAAAAACAAGAACAGAGTTTTAAGCTAGTTTCTTCCTTTACTTATAGGAATGCCATCTTTTCCCTCCACTCATAACTACTGGGGAAAGGTCCTTCTACTTCAACCCAAGAAGAGTTAAACTTCGGTTCACTTTGGAAATTCAGGTAACTGAACTGGCACATCCTCACATACCCTCACTTCCTGAGTGAGGATTTAGGGATTATCAATCCACAGCTAAACCCACTCCCTATTCAGTATGGATTAGTTTTAATTAGGGCTGTTGATTAACTGCAGTTAACTCACGCAATTAACTCAAAAAAATTGTGATTAACTGCAGTTTTAATTGCACTGTTAAACAATACCAATTAAAATTTATTAAATATTTTGGATGTTTTTCTACATTTTCAAATATATTGATTTCAATTACAACAGAATACAAAAACAATGAGGAGTCCTTGCGGCATCTTAGAGACTAACAAATTTATTTGGGCATAAGCTTTCGTGGGCTAGAGCCCACTTCACCAGATGCATGAAGTGAAAATACGGAGCAGGTATAACTACATGAAAGGATGGGGGTTGTTTTTACCAAGCACAGGGTCAGTTTAACGAGAAATCAGTGAACAGCAGGATACCAAGGGAGGAAAAATAACTTTTGAGGTGGTAACAGTGGCCCATTACAGACAGTTGACAAGAAGAAGAGAGTACAGTAGGGAGAAATTAGTAATGGGGAAATTAAGTTTAGGCTTTGTAATGACCCAATCACTCCCCGTCTTTATTCAGGCCTAATCTGACGGCTACCACTCTGAAACCTGTCAACAGAATACAAAGTAGACAGTGCTCCTGATGTATTTTTTATTTCAAATATTTGCACTGTAAAAATAAACAAAAGGAATAGTATTTTTCAATTCATCTCATACAAGTACTGAAGTGCAATCTTTATCATGTGTCCAACTTACAAATGTAGATTTGTTACATAACTGCATTTAAAAAACAAAAAAACTTGAGAACCTACAAGTTCACTGAGTCCTACTTCTTGTTCAGCCAATCACTAAAACAAGTTTGTTTACATTTACGTGAGATAATGCTGCCCCACTTATTTACGTCAATGGAAAGCGAGAACAGGTATTTGCATGGCAGGCTTTTGTAATTGGCATTGCAAGGTATTTATGTGCCAGATACGCTAAAACTTTTGTATGCTTCATACTTCAGCCACCATTCCAGAAGACATGCTTCTGTGATCAATCTCATTAAAAAAATAAATGTGTTAATTAAATTTATGACTGAACTCCTTGGGGAAGAATTGTATGTCTCCTGCTCTGTTTTGCCCTCATTCTGCCATGTATTTCGTGTTACAGCAGTCTTGGATGATGACCCAGCACGTTTGTATTAAGAACACTTTCATTGCAGATTTGACAAAACAACAGAAGGTACCAATATGAGATTTCAGAAGATAGCTACAGCACTTGACCCAAGGTTTAAGAATCTGAAGTGCCTTCCAAAATCTGAGAGGGAAGAGGTGTGGAGCATGCTTTCAGACATCTTAAAAGAGCAACCCGAACCCCAAAACAGAAAATCAATCTTCTGCTTGTGGTACTGACTCAGATGGTCCACACTGCTTTGGATAGTTATTGAGCAGAAACCATTATCAGCATGGACGCATGTCCTCTGGACTGGTGGCTGAAGACGAAGGAACAACGGAATCTTTAGCGCACCTAGCACGTAAAAACCTTGCAATACTGGCTACAACAGTGCCATGCAAATGCCTGTTCTCACTTTCAGGTGATATTGTAAACAAAAAGCAGGCAGCGTTATCTCCTGCAAATGTAAACAAACTTGTTTAGCCAACTGCTGAGACAGACAAGTCGTAGGACTGGGTGGACTTATAGGCTCTAAAGTTTTACATGGTTTTATTTAATGCAATTTTTTTTTTTAACAATTTTACTTTTGTAAGTTCATCCGTCATGATAAAAAGATGCACTACAGTACTTGTATTAGTATTTTTCAAACCTATCTTGTTTTTTTTACAACGCAAATATTTGTAATCAAAAATATAAAGTGACTACTATACATTTTGTATTCTGTGTTGTAACTGAAATCAATATATTTGAAAACAGACATCCAAATACATTTAAATAAATGGTATTCTACTATTAACAGTGCAATTAATCACAATTCTATTTAACTGCTTGACAGCCCTAGTTTTTAATTGGTCTTATGGGTCACAAAAATCTAATGCCATTGAAGCAGAGTCCTGAGATAGGAAAACATCTTTGTAGCCATATGTTTAATCTCCTGTTTTAAGTTTTTAAAAAAGAGGAGGCGGCAAAAGTTGGAAGATTTTCCAAGTGTCACTATAAGGATACCAATCAACATGTACTATCTGAACCCAGGATAGTCCTTTGCATAAGAAAGCAGCCCCTCTCCTCAGCACCAAGAAATTAATATGGAGTATGATCTTATTTGCCAGTACAGATTTGGAAAAGCCAGTCAGTCAAACAGTTAAGAATAAGCCATCAGTAAATAACTAGCCTCTAGTCTAGACAGATTACTGAGAAGACAACATTTAAGACCATTTGTTCAGAACTGGGCATTCAGGAGCAGCACAATGTACTTCAATGTTGGAGTAAGGGCATCCAAGTCCAAGACTTGGGCTGCAGTCCTCATTCCTCAAGAGATCCAAGAAGCATGCTCAGACCCTGGGAAGGAATGCCTTCCTCATTTTTACTGAGTCCATTACACAGAAGCATATATGAATAGTATTCATCATAGGAAAGACTGTGTTAAGGCCATTGTTGACAGAAGGGAGGGTTTACAAGGTAGAAAATTTTTGAAGGGGGGAGTGGGCAGTATCCTTGGAGTGCACTTATTTCTCATGAGAGAGGACTGGCAAGACTAAAGATTAAGAACAGAAATTTGGTTAAGATAGTCAAAGGCAGAAGGTTTCCCAAGGAGATTTGTCTGGACTCCACCACTAAAGTCCAATCTAAAATTTCAGAATAGGCTCTCAACTTCCAAACAGGACTTCTGAAGTTACGTACTTCTGTGAATTCTGTGACATGCACACACACTGTCAAACATACAGTGCTGCTGCAAGGTCTCCAGTGGCAAAGCCTTTACAGACTAAAACATGCCAAGAAAAAGTCCAGGTCACAAAAAGGAGGAAGATAAAGAGTTTCCATAAGAATCCAGAAATCCATACTAGGTGTCACATTTGTTTGCACTGACAAAGAGTTGGACCTGCCTAGAGCTGCTTCTTGGATAGGTCTCACGACGCCTGATGCAGACTTAAATTCCTTAACCCAAGACCAATAGTTAATTAAGACTGACATGGTACTTGAAAGATCATCAGGAAGTGTGACATAGTGAAACTAGAGAGGACCTTTTTACTAACTGCTGAAGAGGCTAGACCAACCACTATAATTTATCACGAAATTATCTACAATAGTTAGTGATGAAGAGTAAGGATTTTCTGGAGCGCAGGGGAGAACATAACTGAGGGAAGAGCATTCACATTTAGTTAAACGTGAGGCAAGCTTTCCCCATACATTTGAAAAATCTCAACTCTCTAGCTTGCTTACACAGTATACAACCCCAAACCCCAACAGTCGCCTATTTATTGCTTTAATACCAAAGGAAAAACAGCTTCAAAATAAGATATTTAGATTAAAATTAAAAAGTTCACTGTTCGTCAAATTTCTGACAAAGCCATGTCTGATAAAGTTGATTGGAGAAATTGTTGGTCATTAGTAAGACCCTAAACGAAGCTGGATGGAAAAAAAAGACAGTTACTCACCTTTGTAACTGTTGTTCTTCGAGATGTGTTGCTCATATCCATTCCAGTTAGGTGTGCGCGCGCCGCGTGCACGTTCGTTGGAAGATTTTTACCCTAGCAACACTCGGTGGGTCGGCAGGGCGCCTCCTGGATTGGCGCCGCTATGGTGCCGGATATATACCCCTAGCCAGACCCAAGCCGCCTTCGTTCCTTTGCCGCACATCCGACAGTGGGGAAGGGGCGGTAGTGTGAATGGATATGAGCAACACATCTCGAAAAGAACAACAGTTACAAAGGTGAGTAACCGTCTTTTCTTTCTTCGAGTGATTGCTCATATCCATTCCAGTTAGGTGATTCCCAAGCCGTTACGTAGGCGGCTGGTAGGATCGAGAGTGAGATACTGCAAAATGCAAAGCGCCAAGCAGAGGCTGCAGCATCCTTGATGTTAAACCAGAGCATAATGCGAAGCAAAGTATGACAACGAAAGGAGCCGCTGCGAAGAGAATCTCGGGGTAGGGACACGAGTCAGCAAGGCGGCGACAAATCGACTGGGAGCGCCTGTAGAGGCATAGTGATGGTGCTTGGGGAAGTGCTAGCCAAATCATACACGTGCCGTGACACGTTATCATCCAAGATGAGATTTCTCTGAGAGGAAAACGGTTAGGCCTTTCCTCCGGTCAGCTCCGCAGACGAAGAGTTGGGTGTTAGAAAATGGTTTGTCCATTAACATATACTGCGACGCTGTACAGACGTCCATGAGAGTGCAAACTGTTGTTTCCCATCGACGTGGTGATGGAACAGGAAAGGGCAGACACACCTAAGGGAGGAAGGCCGCGTGAGGACAGTAATGCACTCGTCTTTGGGAAAAAATAGTGCATGGTGGACACCTGATACGAGCCTGAGCTCGGAGGACTTTGCTGGCTCGATGTAATGTGCGAGGGAAAGTTGTCTTCCAAGACAGATTATGGCAACGAAGCGATGTCTAACGGCTCGAATGGAGGAAGATAATGCGAGTTAAAAACCATGTGAGGTCCCAGGTTGGGCTGGGCGGTGGTACCTAAAGAGAGTGTAAGCGCCAAGCCCGTGAGGACCTCCGAACCATAGAAGAGTGAGAACACAGACGATCACCGCAGCCTAGGGGAAGGTAAAGATGGCTGCCAAGTTCCCTCCAGCGATGTGACACCAACGCTAGGCCCTGCTGACTAGGCCGAGGTGTCGCAAAATGGAGAGGAGGAAGATCGAAACCTAGAGAAGTAAGATTAAGCGTTTCACACCTCACAGAAGAAACACAATTCCCAGCAAGTACATTGACCAAGAGTGGAAGGCTTCCTTGCTACCACTGCATATCACGCAGCAGCACGCGTGAGGTGAGGACTGCAGGTCCGGGTGGCGAAGTCGATGCCGTGAGTCCTGAGGTAATGAGGCGTGGCTGTGAGATAGGCAGGGTAATTGGTATGCATGGACAGTTTCAAAGCACGTTGTGTATCATTGCTGTCTGACCACGCTGGAGTGACCATGATGATGCGCATTCCTGCCCTGCGAAGTTGGCAGGACACCAATGAGCCGGGAGCGTGTTGGGCTATATGCCTGAGACAGCAGTCCGAGATCGGTCCCGGGGAGAGACCATTGGTAGGAGAGAACCAGCGGACGATTTCCTGTTCATCAGTAGCAAAGTAAAGGGGAACACAGTCCATATGTGGGGAAAACTCCCTCAACAACAGCAGCACAGCTGGGCAGGGCGACCACCAAAGACAGAGAGGACGCCGAGTTGAAACCTCAAGGCGTTCCGACATGCCGGGAGAAAGCATGCTACAAAATTTCGAGTGGGTATGCAAAATGGCCAGAGATTGGATGCCTTCATGAAGGGAGGAGGGCTCATGTGTCCCCAGGTTTTCCAATAGGAGCAATGGCCGTTGTGCGGCCGTAACCGAGTCGTCGACGCTTGCAGCTGGCTGCTGGAATCCCTGGCAACGCCAGGCGACTGCCGTCATGCGGAATGAGGCGGCATCCCTGCCCACATAAAGGAGAAGGGGGTTAGCCAGCGGTCTCGGAGTCGAAGGTGCTCGAGAGGAATGGTGACTATTACATGACATAGGGCCCTGTCGGTGAATTTGCGACTTCGGAATGGTCAGTGCCATATGCCCTGAACACCGCGGCTGTGTAAGCGACGATTTCACGGCTCGCTCGAGTCCATGGGATAAGCTCCTGAAGTCTACCCCATGCTTGGGAACCCAGAGAGGGATGTCTCCATAGTGGACAATCCGGCCTAAGACATGTGAAATAGGTCCCCGTGAATGCCCAATCAGCTGAGCGACTTAAGTGCTTTGAGTCTCCCAGATAAGCCAATCGGCCAGATACGGAAACGAAAACGCGCCATCAGAGGTGGAGATGGAGCAGCTTGCCACGCACTTTGAAATGCCTGTGGGGCTGGAAGGCCAAACAGCAAGACCATTTAAACCGGAAAGAGTACACAGAACGTTGGGTTAGAAAGTGGAGTTCTACCCAGTAGCAAGGAGATGGCTTGAGTGAAAGTACGGGCGTCCTTCATATCAGACGGCCCAAGCAAAATACCAGACTATCCAATCCAAGGACCAGGATATAAGGTCCCAGGGATACCATCGGAACGTTCAACCTTCTCATAAACGAGTTGAATTCTTGTGTGGTTAGGACAGGTCTGAGACGTCGTACGGATTGGGGTTAGGAAAAGGAAGTACTACCCTTTGCCCCCTCCGTCACATCGGCGTGCTGCACCTCTGTAAGGAATGCAGCCCGAGAGAGAGCTCTGAGAGGGACAGGGTTGAATCAAGTGGAGTGGCCACCCATGACTCCACATATGTAGAAGACAGCGACTGAAAATCTGGGACCATGCCAAGAGGAAGTAGGAGTGGGATCGAGCCCGTAACCCGTATACCACCCTCGGGTCACCTTCGAAAGAATTGTCTTTGGGTCCCCTGCAGATTGCGAGGACCTCATCTAGGCCTGCTCAGGGTCGCTGACGGTTATGCGACCACGTGCAGCCGCGACCGTCTCCAAAGTCTATACTGTGGGCGAGGCAGAGAGGTGGCGGTGGCGGGACAACGGAAGGCCTCAGTGGATGTTGGCGTAATGCACGCCGAGATAGCATGAGGAGCCCTCTGTCCTTCAGGCTTTCCCGTCTGGAGGTGATTTTCACGCGAAAAGAGTTTAAACCTGATAGTCATAGATGCATCCTGTATGTAACAGGCTGGAGGAAGCTCTAGGCCGCCTTTTTTCCTCAAGGGCAGTGAGATCTTGCGGGAATCTTGAGAGAAGCATCCATAATTTTCATGCCATCCGATCGGTAACGGATATAAGGACTAAAGCAGATCTCATGAGATTGTCCGCACAGAGGCTAGAAGGCCCTTGCACAAGTACAACCTTGTCAAGTGAGTTAGGGTCACATCGCATAGACCCCACAATTTCAGAGCGGCGCTGCACGGCCATACAACTGATCTAACCAACTGATGAAACAGTGAGAGCACGGAGCGAGGGACGGACGCAAGCACTACGAACCCTCCAGAAGTATAGCAATAGCCTTAGGATGGTCGAATAAACGGTAGGGAGCCCCTCTAGTGAGGCAACCCCGACAGAATAGCCACTACCGGGTTCACTTCCTCTGGGAAACCTAATGCACCTGGAGGTCCACCATTGAGCGCTACCCCATGGGATGTCCTTGTGCCCTTAGGGTAAAGTTGTTTGGGCACACCAGAAGCTTCTTAGCATAAGAGATGTCCCGAGGGAAGACAGGTGCGTGACCAGGAAGGCCATGGAGGTCTGAAAAAATCAATGGTCAGAGTCCTGAAACTCTACGCAGACCTGACACTAACTTGAAGCACACTGGACCAGTACCGGAAGGCGCACCGATACCTGGAAACGAGAAATCCGAGGACCTATCTACTTCACGGTGCCCAGGGGAGGTCGACCGAGACCTTCGAAAGGACGGGAGCAGTACAGCATCCATAGCAGCCTGACGTGTATGGAGCCAGAAACGGTGCCGAGATTATCGGTCATGAAATCGGGACCACCGACCGAGATGAGGGAGTGCGACCGGTGCGAGGATAGGAGCGCCGGCGCTATCCGGAGACTTGCCAAGAGATAATTAATGCACGTGGCGCGGGTCCAGGAGCACATCCTAACTCTGTCATGAGCAAATGAAAACCTCACCGGTGTAGATGCCTCCGGCAGTGGAGGGAACAGTAAGCTCAACACAGCGACCGAAAGGAGACTGTCAGGCAACCGGGAATTCTACTGATCCACGTGGGATAGGTATACGACAGGATGTCGCGATACTAGGTGTCGCAGTCGTGCCGCAATCCAGGCTTAGAACAAGACTCCCGTCCCCGTGCAGATTGCACGGAAGTAAGGACAGGGCCTAGACCACACGCGCGCCGGAGGAGCAGTCAGAGCACTGTATTCGACGGTCATATGTGGACGGGAATAATTGTCAGGCGACAGTAGAGGTGCTCTGTAGGTGTTATTGCTGGCGACCAAGTGAGATGGTCCTCTAGGCCGTTCGTATGCACGGAAGCAGCAGAAGCCAGAAGCTACAACCACCGCGCGACCGGAGGAGCAGTCAGGCATTGGGTCGCGACGGCCCTTGTGGGAAACGGGAATCAACGGTGCGATGTTGTCGGTGCCAAGCGGCAAGGAGTCGAGCGAGGTGATCCAGAGGTAAGATGACTCATCTGCTGATGAGTACCGTTGCACGAGCAGCAGGAGCAGGAAGCTCACCACAGTATGCCGGAGCATCACAGCACCGGATTCGACGGCCCTATGGGACCGGGATCGACGGCGTCGACGTAGCCGGCCCGCGGCAGTCGATGCCAGGGCGTATCCGATCAAGATGAGCCCGGAGCGTGGTGCATGTTGCACGAGATGCAGCAGGACAGGAAGCTTCAACCACAAAGCGTGTGCTTGGGGCTGTGGCCCAGAGCACTGGATTCGACAGCCCGCAGGACCGAGACAGGAGTGCCGGCGCTCCAGTCTCAGCAGGTGTCAGTGCCGAGCACGATCCAACTAGTGATGACCTCTCTGGCTGCGGTGCGTTGGCAACAGAAGCAGACAGGAGAGGAGACTCAACCACGCGCGTGCACGGGGAGCTGTCGTGCACTGGTAGGAGTCTGGGCTCTCTCAATCCTCAAGAGATGAAAGCGGTGCCGATCGAACTTCGTGCCGGGCAAACTGGCAGTGACCACGGGGTACGGTGCCGAGGAGGCCTTACTGTCCGCCGAAGTAGCCCGCACTTGCAGAAGGTGGAGGAAATGAAGTGCGCTCCATGTATGTTGTCGGCTAAACGCCGTGCCAAATGAGGGCCTATGCGACACCCGAGGCAGCGTAAACAGGAGTCGACACAGTGAATTTCCTGTCGCAACGAGCCGGAGGCCCGGCAGACACGACTAGAGAACTGGTGAGTGCCACGACATTGGCTCAGGCACCAAGTTTCAGGGAGGGGCATACTCCGAACACCCCGCTAAGTACATTAAACTAACTATTAAGAGAAAAACACGTAATAAGGATTATAACTGTATTACACAAGAACTACGAGTAGCTAGGGAAGCGGAGGTCAGCTAAGCTGCGCTCCACTGTTCCAACGACCGACACGGGCGGTAAGAAGGAACTGAACGGCGGCTGGGTCGGCAGGGGTATATATCCGGCACCATAGCGGCACCACTCCAGGGGGCGCCCTGCCGACCCACCAAGTGTTGCTAGGGTAAAAATCTTCCGACGAACGTGCACGCGGCACGCGCACACCTAACTGGAATGGATATGAGCAATCACTCGAAGAAGAACTGGTAACTGCCAACGTTCCAAGTAACAGCAGAGCTTCACAACTGTGGTAAATCTGAGGCAATTACAACTGGGGTTATCTGCAAGGGTTGAACACCACTCTGAATTAGAAGGTTTACCAGAAAAAAAATCTAGGTTTAGCTTTTTACATACAAAGCCTAAGTTATAACAGCAAGAATGTGGCTTAATTGCGACTAAAGACAAGCAAACGTTGAATGCATTACGTAAGTCTCAAAACTAAAACCATGTCTAGTACACCTGAAGATAAAAAGAACCACTAAATGTATCTTACCTCATAAATGTTGGGGTGCCACATTTTGGTCAGGAATCTGAAGGTAGGCGGTGAATATGGATAGTCGATAGGAAATTTAATGTGAGCCTGCAACAAATAAAATGAATCTCAGTTTTCATGTAACAGAACACACGGAGACCAGCAAATTAATCCATGTTAGTCTTTCACACTTGAAGATTTGGTGGTCCAAAGTGATTTCAGTCTTAAAGGAAACAAAGTTGATCATTTTTTGTTAGTGCTTCAATGGACATTAGGCACCTGACAAATCTACACAGTTTTTAGCTCCATTATTGGGTCTCATGAGTGAGTGGTACTTGAACAGGAGAATTTGAAGATCAGGACTGAGGTTCATTGGATTGGCAATCCTTATAAATAGAGGGAAAGATAAGCAAGCAACTGCCTCAACTTCATGTAGCTCTAACTCAAGTCAAAGTCCCGAGATGTCTTATTAACTGTTTAAATAAATCACCACTAACAATTAAAAATCACTTAAGAATTCAGGGGCCAATATCAGTTTCCTTTTTCTAAACCTCAGAATAGGTTAAGCCTTTTGGCCCCGGTAAGAGGAATTTTCTAGTGTTCCAAGCACATTAGTGGGACTAATCTGGATCACAGCACAAAGAGGTAACTAAAGAACATTTACATCAATACCTGAACACTGCACAAACCTTGTGAATAGGCACAAGGAATATTTGTTGGCAGTTCTGAAGGACTTGGTTGGTGGAGGAAACAGAAATTCTACTTCAGGCAGACTAACTTGCCTACCAACCTGGGTATTTATACTACACTGGTTGCCATGGCACCTGAGCACTTCACAAATTCAGGTATTTCGGAGGCTTACATTTTGCAGAGCTGCGTAATCCTGCCACAAACCAGAACCTTGATAAGAGAATTTTATTGCACTAATGGTAGGTTAGCATGCCTGAAGCCTTAGAGGAGCATCTTTTTAATAAAAAAGTAACAAACAGACCCTTAGATTTCAACTAGATAGATCCTAGTTACAGTTAAAACTAGAGGTGAGTACAAAGCAGCATCTTAAAACTGACTCTTAAGGTTTGGTAAGGAAGCAAGGTGCGTTGAAATAAAAATCCAGCCTGTTTTGCAATTTAGGTTCCTCTAGTTTAAAGCAAAACAGCATTCTCAGTAGCTTGAATTTTTTTTTAAGTACTTTCACAGTGTCCACATACAGGTAGACAGCTTGTGTTATGGAAGTACAGTAATGTCAAATCCTAAGCAGAGGGGGTTTACTGCAGTATAAACTTAGAAAAATGCTAACTGGATGTTCACAATATAATGCAACAGTGATCAGTCAGCTTCTAAGCCCATTCAACCCCCAGTTCTGACATTTTATTAGAACAAGAGAGAAAAGTAGTGCTAAGAGTTCAAATTAAATCCAGAAATAAAAAAACCCAAGGTTTAGCTAGGTAGAAAGCTTGCTTGCATAATTTTCCATCTCTTGTTTGATAACATCCTAACATGCTGCTAGGCACGTCCAAGCCAACTTCAGCCTAAACTTTTTGATTTTTGTGCCTTCAACTTGGAGCCTTATTTGTATTTAAATGCAGAGGATTTAAAATTTGAAAACCAGTTTAGACAGGTCTATTTAACTTTGACAGGCACTTTCCCACTGCTATGTTGTATCGTATTCCATCCAGAAATCTCATCGATCCAAAGACAGTGCCTTTATATAAATTATTAAGCAGTTTCTGGGTTGCACGCACAACTGTAGGGTAAACCAGGAGGCTATTTGACCACTGAACTGCTTGTTAAGACACAAAGGCTGCAGAATTGAACAAATGGAATGCACTAGGTGTACAAAAATCACACTGTAGAGCAGTGTTTTTCAAAGTACTGGGTCGCCTTGCTGATTCAAAGGATAAAGATTGTTGCTGCGCAGAAGGGACCTGGAGAGGAGTGAGGTAGGGGGTGAGCAGGAATTGGGGAGAGGAGCAAGTTGGAGCTTGCAGGGCTCCTGCGGGGCCAGCTCCGTGCTCCCTGCTGAGAGGGACACACACACACACACACAACCTCCCCTGGAGCTAGCTGCTGCCAGTGGGGAGAGGGGTTGGAGGGAGTCCTGCCTGCACCCCAAACTCTTCATCCCTGGCCCCACTCCAGACCCTGCACCCCCAGCCAGAGCCCTCAGCCCCCTGCATCCTAACCCTCTGCCCCAGTCCTGAGCCTCCTCAACCCCAGCTCCATCCTAGAGCCCTCACCCCTGCACCTCACCCTGGGCCATCTCCCACACTCCTTACCATAGGCTTACTAAGGATAGTCTTAGTTCTGTGAAGTGGGTTAAGCTGGAATGTATTGCAATATTATGATTTTATGAAAATCAGTCACAAAAGATAATTATGTTGGGTTACAGACATCAACAATTTTCTTCAACTGGTCATGAGGGAAAAAAAAGTTTGAAAACCACCGCTGTAGAGTGCCACACAACACTGTTGGGGTAGCAGATAAAAGTATACATTAGCGAACCACTTAAAATCTATCAATTGCCTACCCATCAAATTTACATTGTAACCAGTCATGTCTTCACAAAAGATCATAAGGCTACAGAATTTGGAAACAAGCATTATTTCCTGCTCCATTTTATTTAGCTAAATTGAAGTACTGAGTACAGAGATGTTTTAGTGTAGCAACCCAGATACAGAAATTGGCTTTCCCAGTGAATAGCTCTTTAGCACTAGAGGTCAGAATTTCACTGTGCCAGCTGTTCAAGCTGTAGCCAGAAGGATTAAGTGCACTGAGGAAACCCAAATGATCTAAGAAAAATTGGGGAATTTTACAGTGATCACTTTCACCTCTCCTCCTCCTGATCATTGGCTTGAAAAGTGAAACTGAACTCATATCCAGGACATTTATTAGAATTTTCACAAACAAGTTTCCAGGTATTACTCAGCATTTTACTTTTCTAATAGAAATGATCAGTTTAAAGCAGCTTTCTACCAGTTGAGCATTAATATATTTCATTTGAACGGGTGAAGGAAACCAGGAGTTTTACAGGCAAGCTGCCACATAGCTGGTGAAGACTCACTAATCGCCATAGCTGGGAATCCAGCATCATCACAAACTGCCATTTAAAATATTTCCTAGATTAAATATGTCAGAAGACCAAGGATTATATAAAGCTCATTTTTGAGTGACTGTTACTTGTGGCAAATAAGTTTATACAACCCCATTGATCTGTGAAGAATGGAGGATATTTGGATACTTTTTACGCGACATACCCTGAACTAGGTTAAGATTGGCAATATATACAGTAGAACCTGAGTAGCACAGATCTGAGGCAGTATACCTATGGTTAAATTCCAAGTGGAATTTATTTCTAGAGTGAGTATCCAGAAAGCGCCGATACACAAATCAGGAAAAAAAACTTGATACCCAACATTTCCTCCCACCTCCCCGGCACACACACATCCCCCCCAGCAAGCTGCTGAGCCATTTTAAGTTTACCTTAAACCAAACTATAGAAAGGGATCAGAGCAAATCCTAGACTTCCAAGATCTGAACACTTGACTTCCCTCACTATAGTTCTTGGAAACACACTTGAAGATGTAACAGGATGGAAAGTAGAAGTAAGGATTAGATCTGTGCTTTGCCAGTTCCGAGGCACATGTTAGTTAAGAGGTTTTAAGGGGTAAATTAAACATCACTATGATATTATGCTTGATAAAATGGGTTGGCTGCAGATTCCATCCTATGTAATTATTTGACATACACAGTCTCTTCAGCTAGATTGCTGACACGCTACACTATGCAATTTAAATACATTTGTAGAAAAAGCATGGCTATTTTAGTGGATTGCTTCCTGTTTATTGCCCTACATGTTCCAGATGCTGTCAGTGTTCCATATTTGAAGTACATTTGGCTTTGCCTGCATTTTCCTGCTACTCTATTCCTTCATATTTAAAATGGCTCAAACAAAGCACATGCACATAGGGAAGCCATTCAAGGGAAACCTCAGAAAGCAATTGTCAGCTAAGTTAGTCATTTAGATATCATATTACAGTAAAAGCAGTTCTATCCAGCATGTTGTGGAATTGGGGGGTGCCAGTAATTGAAAAATGGCAGATAAGAGATAGGGAGTTTGGGGGCAGGGCTGAGGCGCAGGAGGTGTGGGTCATGGGCTCTGGGAGAGGGCTTGGGGCATAGGTGCTGGATCTGGGGGCAGCTCAACTTGGGCAGCTCCCCGCAAGCACTGACCTCTCCCAGCTGCTCCTAGGCAGAGGCGTGGCAGACAGCTCTGCCCCTGCCCCAAGAACTGCCTCTGCAGTTCCCATTGGCCAGGAACAGCAACCAACGGAAGCTGCGTGGGCAGCAGCTGAGAGTGGAGGCAGCGCACAGAGCTGCCTGCCACGCCTCCGCCTAAGAGCAGCCGGGACAGTTTGCTTGTAGGGGACTGCCCAAGGTGAACAGCCCCCTGGATCAGGCACCCCCCGCCCGCCCCCCGCATGCAAACTCCCTCCCAGAGCCTGTGTTCCACACCCCCTCCCACATCCCAACCTCCTGCTGGCCCCGCACCAACCAGATTATAATCAGGACTGTCAATGAAGATCAGACGTGACCGTTTATAGAGTTTTCCAGTTGAAGTGCTGGATAAAATGGTTTTTACTGTGCATTTGTTTTAAAAAAGTGTTTACTAAATAGTAAATTTCTAGACAATTTTTAAATGCATTCGGAGAGCCAATCAATATGGGTAGAGTGTGGTAGTTAACAATTCTAGAAATGAAAAGCAACGGTAAGTACTTACTCCATCCAAAATATTTACCTATTACTATCCCCTCTATGACCAGTATTAATATGAACATGTTACTCTAACAGTTAAAATTTGTTGGGGAAAAGTGCATGTTTATGCAAAAAAAAAGTACTCAAGACTACTGAGCTGATTTTCAGATGTGCAGAGGACCAGCAGTTTCCACAGAAATCAATTGAAGCTGCAAATGCTCAGCACCTCTGAAAAGAATTTTTGAAAAAGTTACACTCCCTATAATAAAATGTTGGGAATAAAAAGCAAGACCTAACACTCTTTACAAGCTATGAACATGCAGCATCACTGAAAACTTAGCTTCCTCTGAGGTGCAGAACAGCAGGCAGCCTAACTTAAAAAAATCTTAAATTTACACTGTTCCAGGTTGGGGGCGAGGGGAGGCAGGGGGATGATGTGCATGTGCACTGAATGTATGATGTTCCTTGCATCTCAGTGTGAAGACACTAATGCACAATGAATATCTTCTGCCATGCTTACACTAAAAGTAACATTTAGTAGCTTTACAAAAGACAAGTAATTATTTCTTCATATTACAACATGCCTCATTAGCTATATAGGTTTCTTAAGAGGGTGGTATGGAGGGACAAGGGCAGGTGGTGGCAGTTTAGAAATGTATTACCCACTAATAGTGCTGTATAAAAAACCATCACTGAAACTGTTGACATTTCTAGATACTTTCAACTCAACTTCTGCCTCCTAGGAAAGGCACTTAACTTCTGTTTGAAAAGGACTATGTTAAAGTGACCTTGGAACCTTTCGGTTTGCACCCACAGCATCAACACAGCAGAGTTACAGCACAGCACTTGATCACATGCAGCTATTCACATCCCTGTAGTCCAAACAAGCCCTTAGTCTCCATTTATGTCAACTGTTTTACTGTAATAAGAAATCAGTAAGAAAAACTCTTAAAATACAAAAAAACTTACTACACAAAGTTATTGCTGTTTCAGGTAAGCTCAGGAGAAAGCATAAAACTCAAGCATATTAGCTTATGCCCCTCATACGCAAGATGATACTGCAAGAGCTACGGCTGTAACAAATCTCTTTAGTTCAGTGGTTCTCAACCTTTCCCAATTACTGTACACCTTTCACAAGTTTGATTTGTCTCATGTACCCCAAGTTCCATTTCACTTAAAAATGACTTGCTTACAAAATCAGACCTAAAAATACAAAAAAAGTGTCACAGCACACTATTACTGAAAAATTGCTTACTTTTTCCTTTACCATATAATGATAATGCTAAAGTCAATTGGAATATAAATATTGTACTTAGATTTCAGTGTATAGCATATAGAGCAGTATAAACAAGTCGTTGTCTGTATGAAATTTTAGTTTGTCCTGACTTTGCTAGTTTTTTTTTTTTTTTATGTAGCCTGTTTTAAAGTATCTACAAGAGCTGATGTGCCCTTGGGGATATGCAGAGGTCTTCCAGGGGGTACACATACCCCTGGTTGAGAACTACTGCTTTAGTTTATCACACAGTGTGCACAACTGTCAACCAATAGTTTGGATTACATCCAATTCCTTCATGTGTAAAGGACTTAACCTAAAATTAACAAACATTTGCTGAGAACCCTTTCTGTAAACAGGCACTTTGGGCTTTAGTAGTGGTTTTCACTTTAAAAACACGTATTTAATGTTTCCCAGCAGTTAACTGGAATATTGGCACTGATGATTTCCCACTTCTGTCCCAGCCAGTTTTCTTATGCTATTAGTAACCCAGTCTTTCCACACCAGTACAAACAAAAATTAAAGCAACTTTGTACTCATCCATTTGCCCAGTGCAAATTAAATGTTTTCATCTTCATAAGTGTGGGCAGATTGTGCTACAGTAAGTCAATTTTGAAACAGATGGGAAATTCTCATTTGGACAACTGAAAGTTTGGGTATTTCAGTTGAGAAACTAAGGCAGAGAATTCCCATCCATGATTTATTATGTACTGGCGGAGTCTTCAGTTGTCTGCTCATATCAGATCGTGGGATTAGTGCTCAAGTATCAGCGGCCAAACTATACATGGTATTTCTACACACTAATACTTATTTTTAGCATAGGTAAACAGTGCAATCACCGCTAAGTATGCTGCAAGTAAGCAGGAAACTCAGGCTTTCCTATACACCTTGTTTTCAGCAGTTGCATTCCAGAGGAAAGCCTTCAGCCAAAATGGCTGTATCTGCACAGCACATACTTAACACAAGGCACAAGGCCAACAGAAGTACAGGAACTATACAAACCACTGCTATGTTAATTTTAATATCTAGTCCCACAAAATGCCTTTTATTGCTGGCTGGTGCATCACAACTTTTTAAAACTCACCTAATGGATTTGCTCTTCACATTTCAATAATCCAAGCTTAATGTGGGTGTTTAATACTACATCCTGGAAAACATTTAGTGGAGGTCATCTTAAGTATTAACAGTCCATTTAGAAAGTCAAGAAGCGGAAGCACCGTGATGCTGTCCAACTTCAGAACCTGCAAGACCACCATTACTATTAAAACTAGCTAGGCTGACATGCCATTAATACAAAGTAGTGGGTCACACACACTGTGGATTGTGTAGGCCAAGCTCATTAAACACACCAGGGGTTCCTTGCATCCTTACATTCCACCCAACAAGCTCCCTGTATTGCCACCCTCCTGATCCCCCTCTATTTCAGGGATTCTGCAAAATTTCCCCACTTCCTCCCTGATGCTTTGGCTTTTGCCCCTCCATTCTCCTTTAGGAGAGTCCTGCCTTCTCCCCACCATACCTGGGGCTCTGTCTCATCTCCTTCCCACCCCCCCCAACCCATTTCCACCACAGCAGGGTCTCTGTTCCCTCCATTCCCACCTTCACCCATGCCAATGGCTTAGTGTCTCCCCTCGACCCTGGATTGGAAAGGAAGAGTGGATGACTGGTGTCCTACCCCTACAGATCAGGAAGGGCACTAGGAGAGGGGACACCTCATTCCTTCCTCTCACTTCTTCTGGCTGTCCCTGCTGACTGAGCATCCACCTCACACAGCTTCCAGCAGGGAGAGAACGGATTTCTCTTCTGTCTGGGAGAGAAGTCATCCAGGGCATCGCATGTTAATACTATCAGGATCACATGGAGAGGGATTGTTATGCTAGAAGGTACTAAATAGGTGCCAGACACCAGTGGTTTGATCTACAGACAACTGCAGAGGTACCTGAAGCAGTGACTGTGCTAAACAGATGACAGCAGCTCAATGTATCACCCATTTCCCCTAAAATCAATTGCATTCTGCTCACTGATAACTAGAACGTTCTCTGGAATTTTGGAATTGATCCAATGTGGCATTCAAACGCGACTGCATTACACACAGAAATGCTGTCAAGTTGAGTGCAAGGTCTTTGCAAGCCTCTCCAATAAAAAGTTGTTCCCAGTGATGTATGTAGTGAGCTATACACCAGCTTTTCACCCCGGACCCTTAGTTTCAAGTTCTGATTGAAATCATGCCTGAACATGAGTTCCCAGTATAGCACCTGACTGCACCCATAATTTTCTTCACTTTTCAGACATCACATTAACTAAAGTAGTACAAGCAGAAAGCACCAAGTCAGAGTTATTTTAGAGACAGCTTGGCTTTCAACTATGCATGCTAGAAAAAACAAGTGGTTGAAAGAATTCAAACAAGACAGTCAGCCAAATTAGTTCTGGGAATCCTGAATGAAGATGCCCATTACATAGAACTAGAAAGCACAAACTATTTAACACAGGATATGCACTCCTGAAGATAACCCATAAAGGAAAAAATGGATTGTATCAAGTTTTGCTGTTTTATGATTATAAAGGTGACCTGTAAATCACAGTCTAATCTGGAAGACTAGAGATCTAGTGAAACATCACAGGAAATGAAAGTTAAGCTATTGAAAGGATGAAGGAAATTTTAGTCAACCTGTTGGTTGTTTACACACCACCAAAAAGTTTAACACTTCCATGATAAACCTTTGCTGAACACCTACAACCCTTGATCTTCTACAATTCAGGTGAATGAACTCACGATACACACAAAAACCACCTTGCCTACTGTTCCTCATCCACAAAGTCCACTAGAAAAACCCATCTGGACACTCAGCATCTTCCAGGTAAAAAACCTGTTGAAAAGTGTCCTTTATACATTTTAAAATAATGGATAAATCTTTTTGTAGGTCATTTAACACAAAGTGAACCTTTTATATTAAGTTACAAGCATTTTGAGAATGGAACCATGTTATAGGTTTGCACAGTGCCTAACACAATGGGGCCTCGATTCTGATTAGAGCCTCTAGGAACTATTATAATAGCAACATTAAAATTTACAAGTTAAGAGTTTTACTATTATTGTGTTGTAATTTGTAAATTTTACAAGCAAGAAATAGCCTATAGAAAATGTCCACTTTCAGTAAATACTATGTCTTCAATTCATATTTATGGGTAGTTATGGCTTTTGAGACTGTTAAATACTCTAATGGTTTTGGGCAGTGTTAAATTCGACAAGAAATCGACAAATAAGGCAGCAAGTCCACATACTGACCAAGTTCAAAGTTACAGCTGCACCATATTGATGAAACCAGGGTAAAAATATAGTCTGATAGGAGAATGGCGCACAAAATGACATTTTCCTCATTTCTCACACCTGGACTGTCTTTAGGGGATCTGTGTAAACTGAGCCACATTGGGTCCTTTCCTCCAAGTGTTATTGATAAGTAATGGGTGAAGAGCTGAGCAGTTATTCTGTCATTTCCCTACACTCTAACTCAAAGAGAAGGAACAATTTATTTTTTTAAAATGGTTCTCCCTTGTGTCAGAGGAGTCAAGGTCAGGTATTTTAGTCTTTGTGATGTATTACAGCTCTTAATCTTCATTCACGAACTCCTGAGCTAATCAGAAACTTAGTCTGGGGCAAACCAGTAGAATGTTTAGGATCTTGAAGCTTTCAGTTAAGTCACTTCTACCTTCGAGTGAAAATTTTATTAGAGATAGTTCACAGTATTGCCGAACTAAATATTGCTACTAGGTATGAATTATAGGACAGCTGATTCAAATGCTGATGAGTCAAGTATAACTGTTCTTGAAATACCAGAGGTCAACTAAAGGCACTATCTGCAGTAAAACTAAATCTACTGTGATAACTCATGGTCAGCTTCCTTACATTAGATAGGTGCTCAGCCTTAAACATAGCAAATGTATCTTTAAAATATTTTAGTTTTGACATCTTGCTGTAGAGCTGTTTAAAATGGCAGAGGTATGCTGAAAGCAGAATGACCTGCCCCCCTTGACAATAGGCCAGCTGCATATTCCTGAAAGCGTGCCCTTCCCCATCACGCTATTTATTCTTGTTGCTTTGTCAGCACTGGGATCAGCACATGGCTACCATTGCCTGTATTAACCAAGCCAACTCTGCAATGCCTGTTTTTCAATGCAAAGGCTTACTAGCTCAGCAATATACACTACCAATAAGAACTGGACAAAGCAAGGGCCTATTTCAAAGCTGGGCTAGACTACTGAATTGTTGAGAGAGTAATATCCCAGGCTCAAAGTGAGCTATGTTCACATGCAGTGTTAGTAATGCACACTTTTCAGCAGCCCCAGCAGGAAAAAAGGGGGGGGGGGGGAGAAAAAGGGAAAAACTGCAATTAAAGCACATGGGAAAGAAAAATGACAAGTTATTTGGTTCCTTCTGTACTACAAATCACTAAACCTAGAAGCTCTGCAGCACATGTTCTGTAGTTAGTATTGAAACTTTAAACCAAAGATCATTTCACATAATACAGTCAATATAGTAAAAATGGTGATGTGTTATAAATGTAGTTCATAGAACCACAGAATATCAGATTATGTCACATGCAGCAAGAAAGATATTTTAACCATTGGAAGTCTGAATTATAGAATATCAGGGTTGGATGGGACCTCAGGAGGTCATCTAGTCCAACCCCCTACCCAAAGCAGGACCAATCCCCAAATGGCCCCCTCAAGGATTGAACTCTTAACCCTGGGTTTAGCAGGCCAATGCTCAAAACTACTGAGCTATCCCTTCCCTCCTCCTAGTTCAGCATAGGAGCCCAGGAAGGGAAATTAAGTGCTAAAAGGATTAAAAATTGAAATCTAGCTTTTAATAAAATACATGGATACTACGATTAGAATTTTTTGCACGTCAGAATGAAGGTACGTGGCAAGCTATTTGGTGGAAAGCATATATATGCCATGCTTTTACTATGTCAATCTCAGAGCTTTAGCAACCTTTCAAAAACAGACATTTACAGAAGGACTTTACTTGTCCCCCAGCCCCATCAACAAAATAAAGTATTGTTCCCACTCCATCACAAATCTAAAAGAGAACATTTGAAATACTGAGTTAAGGTTTAGATTGATCAAAATATTTTAGACTCAGTTAAGACTCAAAGTGACTATTATGATAATCTAGTATCTGGCATTCTGCATAGGGTGACCAGACAGCAAGTGTGAAATATCAGGACAGGGATGGGGGTAATAGGCAAGACAAAGCCCCAAGTATCAGGACATCTGGTCACTTTAATTCTGCAAAACTGGCCAGAAAATCTCATTGAACTTGGTTCCCACCTATACTTGCAAGAATTTAAATCTATTTATTTAGTTTTGAAATTTGACCAGTAACAGCATCTTTGTTTGGAGCAATCATTGGTCCTGAATGCTTCCCCCAAAACGTGTAATCTACCAGCCTGCCTATTGCCTTAACTGGTCCATGGACCCTATCTCTGCTCAAATTCTTCTACATCACGTCTTACTATTTCCTTCCTTTCCTCTAATGGAAATACCTTTTTATGGTCTTCCCAAAGCCTTGTTCTCCAAGCTTCAGGGTGTCAGTTCCAAGTCTTTTGCTTCATGTGAGGGAGAGGACAAAGTACGTTTGTGGCCCATATGTTTTTACAGATGGATACTGAGCACATATTTCATAGTTCCCCCATCTTCTCCAAAGCCCTAAGACAATCTTACATCATCCACTGATATATCTTTGCTTTGAAAGTTAGGCTTGGCAAATGTGGGCAGGAAGCCTCAACGAATTTCAAACTCATTTGCTTGCTTTGACTGGAGAATTTCCATCAACACTTAAGCATTGCCAAAAGTGGTAGTTTAGCAGAGTGGTTCTCTTACTCAGACAAGAATATAATTAAGTCTTCAAGGTGACTACACAAGAACTTTGAAGCTGACAAAAAATAGGACAGAGCCCAATAGGCTTTAAACTTATCCTCAGCTATACGTGGCATAGAATCATAGGACTGGGAAGGACCTTAAGAGGTCTTCTAGTCCAGTCCTCTGCACTCAAGGTAGGACCAAGTATTATCTAGACCATCTCTGATAGGTGTTTGGAGATTTTTTAAGAGCAGGTTGGACAATGATGGCAATTCCACAACCTCCCTAGGCAATTTATTCCAGTGCTTAACCACTCTGACAAGATTTTCCTAATATTCAACCTAAACTGCCCTTGTTGCAATTTAAGCCCATTACTTCTTCTCCTATCCTCAGGAGTTAATTGTTGTTTCTCTCTCCCTCCTTTTTGTAACATCCTTTTACATACTTGAAAACGGTTATGTCTCGTCCCCTCCCCCCATCCTCAGTCTTCTATTCTCCAGACTAAACAAACCTAAGGATGAGGAACTGTGTGGCTGAACTACAACAACGTACAGTCTGATCAATACCTGAGTACTGCCAAAGTGCTAGCATCCATTGGCTTGTGTAACATTATATGGGTAAAGTGAAATAGGTCCATTCTAGTCATGCTGGAAGACCAGGTGGAACCTTACAGCTTCCCAGCTAGGTTCAGTGTAGGATGTGTCAGGTTATCTGGGTTTTCCCTGACTCTTCACTTGCAGCTCTAGCTATTATCTAGCCACTGCTTTCTTTTGCAAACAAGCTGTGTAGCTGTTGTCATGGACAGCTTATTTGAAGGCAGTATCCAGGAGTAAAAAGGCAATTTATATTCCAGACTGCTGGTATGCTGTGTGACCTTGAGCAAGTCACAAACCATTCCTGAGTTTAAGCTGCCAACCCCACTCCCAACATGGGAAACAAACATACTTGACGTCTCTAAAGTATTTTGAGTTATAGTTGAAAGGTGTGTAAGTATAAAGCATCAACAAGTATCCTGAGGTCTAGCCTCCTCCTTTAATGACTCATTTCTTCATGTAGATTAGAAAACCATGGTGCACCTGGCTGGAAAAAAGCAGTGAAGGTTAGCATAGGCCTCATTAGTTCTAGTTCCACTTTAAAAATATTCTACTATCTACTCAGTGCTTCAACAAAGTGACAGCTATGGTTTAACAGGTCTTGTGCAAAGGAGGGGCTTTGAAAGAGTGTAGTCAACACAATCCAAACAAAGCAGTATGAAAGGCAGAAAAGAAAGTTAGTCTAGCAGCTGATAATTTTCATTCTGTTGAATCCATGATGAAATATCTGCCAGAATTTACTTTGATGCTCTCAGAGGCTTAAGGATCATTCCTGAAGTTGTTCAGTTCATGCACAGCCTGCACTACCCGTTGATTAGACGAGAAAAACACTTTTCAGAACACATTCAGGCACAAATGCACAACATTTCTACTTCCAATCCATTCCTAACAGCAGTGCTGCTGCTGCTGCTATAATTAAGCAACTACCGTTCGTACTGGGCATTCTGCTCTCTCATTAAACCACTAGTCGTGTTAGACAATTTATAGTGGCCTTCACATAAATTATATTCATGCACCCGTTGAGAGGAAACAATACTCAACTATAGATGCTTTTTAAAAAAAAAAAGCACCAACTCCCAAAACTTAGCAGCATTTCTTGCAGAAAATTGAAGTCTAGGCAGTCATCACTATAGTGTAACACTGAACAGGACCCAACAATAGCATCTGAAGTTGTTCAGGCTGAGGGGCCCCACTTGTGGTGTCTGGTGTGGTGGGGATGGAGAAAACAGGCAGGCTACATTAGATACTAAGAGGATGTCTACACTGCATCTGGGAGCAAGCCTCCCAACTTGAGTCCACAGACTTGTGTTAGTAGGGCTCACACCAGTGCACTAAAAATAGGTCGGTAGACTATGCTTTGATGTTAGGACTTGGGCTGGAGTTTGGGCTTTCAAAGCCGTAGGCTTGAGTCACATCGCCAAAACACCATCTACACAGACATTTTTAGCACCCTAGCACAAGCCACACTAGCACACATCTGTGGACCTTGGTTGGGAAGCTTGCTTCCAGACACAGGGCAGATAGTGCAATCCAGCCAGCTGTTTAGGATATCTCAGCACGTCATGAGTAAGCTTCCACACACTAGAATCTGTGCTGGGCCTTGATAGCAGTATTGTGAAAGAGGACTCCATGTTACCATCGCCACTATTTATCTAATTCACAAGTCCAGAGAGTGGTGTCATTTACTAAGAGCTGCATCAGTCTGCGATTGAATTCTCTACACATTCCAGATGAATCTTTGGTCTATGGAATTGTGTTTCGAACTTCAATGATCTGGATAAATGACTCAGCTTCTGAATGTGAAAAAAGTGTGATGCATGTAGTTCTCCAGACTTGTTTTTAAAACAGTTCTATTTTGATCATATGTTTACTTTATTCAGAGTCTGACTCAAACATAAGTGATTATTTTTTACACAGCCAATCACTCGAAGAGAGAAGCCACAATGGAATATACACCAAGATCTATTTTAATATCAGCTCTCCCATTTCTCCTCACCCTACTATTATCTGCATTCCTCAGACAGTTTGTCAGGTTCTACTAAGTTGACAGATATTGATGAGCAATTCAACTTCCTCCTTTACTTTGTGGCTTTACATGTACAAACTGAAGTGAAATGAGTAGATGCAGTCATTCAACCTTTCAGGTATGCCATGTAATCTACTATGTCACCTTTTCATTCACAATAGATAGGAAATGGTTTGCTTTAGAAGCATCTTTTTCATGCCACTCATGTTTAACTAAATATTTTTAGATAGTGCTTTAAATAAATATCAGCCTAACCTCTGAACATTCATGAGTCATTCACTGAATAACCACCTTGATTCCATCTCTTCATATGCAATTCAGAATCTGTATCAGCTAAGCTTTCCCAAGAAAGACAAATCACATGTTCAGCTAAAAACACAAGGCAGGTCTTGATGCAGTCAACTCTTTCATAAGCAGCCTTCCCCCCTGCTGAAAGCAGCAAGGGAAGAGAATTATTTATAGAATTGTAAGTGTAAACCAAAGCACTACTGCTGCAGTGTTATACAACTTGGTATTTCTCACCATCAGTTCAGGCAACAATTCTTTTGAGGGAGAAAATTCTGAAGCTAGAGGCACTGGTTATAATTTAAACAAACAAACCAAATATGGTTTCTGAAGACTAATATGACACACCAGATTAGTTAGATACCTAAAAACTAGAACTATTTGAAGCCTCCATTTCACTGCCATACAACCCCCCCCCGCCCCAAAAAAGAAACCAAGTAAGAACTAATGCTGCCATTCTGCTCATGTTCAAATTACTGCATTAATAAATAGCTGAACTCTTCCGTTCAAAGCTGTGGACATGGGTGAGGAAACTAGGGGGAAGCAGTTAACACTGGCAATAATAAGCAGATCTGGTCTACAGTGGAACTTATTACAGGAAGGACTGAACAGTTACACCACTTCTTATGGAAACTGTGTTGAGTTGAGGATTTTTATTCTAATCTGAAAAATTTATATTGGTTTCATAGTCCTAGTGTACGGTTAGTTTACCGAACATTGTAAGGTGACATTCTTCCCTCAGCAAGTTAGGTTAGTTATACCTACACACAATGCTGCTCAGATAGTTCATGATAGTAACAAGTGACATGCCACCAGTTATCTACTGGTGAAAATCTGTATTTAAATATGCATAGTAACTTGAAGATATGCTTTTAAAACTGAATGCCTGGCATCTCCATAAGCATAGGCTGTTTCAGCTAGATCACTGTTAGTTTTTAAACTTATGACTAAACTAATGCAAAAGCCTCCTCAAAGGAGATAGTCACCCTGAAGTTTAACAGGCCTTATACTATGGAACAATGGTCCCATTTGTCAGATTCCATTTCTGATTTGTAAGAGATTCGCACTCTCTCCCCCCATCTCCTCCCTCTTCCCACTCCAAGTTTAGAGGATGTTCTGGAGAGTGCTAACCAGATTAAATGACAGCTTTATTCATAAGTAGGTGATGACTTAATTCACAGCAAGCTGCACCATAAAGGATCTGATGAATGGGGAAAAAAAACAACTGACTTACGTTAAAGAGTTATGTTAAAAAAACTACTCAAAATTACCAGAACCTTTCAGTTGGTAGCAGGGAGATATTGAAATGACTCAAATTGTTTCAGTGTAGTAGGGAGGAAAGTTAGTTATATGGCCAAAAATGGACTAACTCTGAAGGCAGGCATTCACACACTATAGTGATGGGCTCTATTACAGAAGCTTTGATAGAATCTACAAACAGAAGACAGTCTAAGGCCACGTCTACACTACGGGAAAATATCAAATTAGCTAAAATCGGTTTTATAAAACTGATATTATAAATTCGATTTCATGTGGCCACACTAGGCACAGTAATTCGGCGTTGTGCGTCCATGGTCCGAGGCTAACGTCGATTTCTGAAGCGTTGCACTGTGGGTAGCTCTTCCGTAGCTATCCCACAGTTCCCGCAGTCTCCCCCGCCCCTTGGAATTCTGTGTTGAATCATTGTCGCGGGTGGTTCTGGGTAAATGTCGTCAGTCATTCCTTCCTCCAGGAAAACATCAGCTGACAATCCTTTCGCGCCGTTTTTCCCTGGATTGCCCTGGAAGACGCCATAGCACGGCAACTACGGAGCCCGTTCAGCTTTTTTTTTTTTTCTGGCACCGTATGTGTACTGGATGCCGGGAGAGAGAGGCGATCGCTAACGCAAATTCATTCTTTGCATGATTGAGATGGTTACCGGTGGTCTGTAGTTACTGCTGGAGACAACGCATGGAGATGGGTTTATTCTCCCCTTTGTACTGTCCGTGCTTACATGAGTGCCCTGGCTGAAATGCCGGGGGCAAGAAAGCAAATTGGATTGATCACTTGGGCTGAGTGAGTATCCTCCTTATGGTTTCTAAAAATAGAGTCAGTTCTGCCTGAATAAAGGCATGTATTGAGAGGACAGTGTACAGAGTACAGCTGCCCATGTAGTATTCCAGGGGGCCCTGAAAACCCCCCATTTGCTTCTCTCAATTTTCCTGGGCTACTGGAGTGCCCCATTTGTGTATGAAGTTTTAAATGCAGATAAGAACAGACTTGTAGTGGCGATAAATGATGGGGGAGGCGCTCCGGGGCTAGTATGTCCGGCGTCGATTTTTTACACAGAGGGAGGGGGCTGATGGCTAGCCCAGTTGCTATGATGGATGGTTAAGACGTTCGTACATTACGAGTAAATGGAGTCATTCCCAGTTTTACCAGTGACCGCAGCTCCTGAGGAGCCAGGAGCTCACGCTATTAATGTGAGACGGATACAGTATATTGTACGTCTACCCAGGAGGGGGAAGGAGGATACTGGCTCCCAGTGCGCATGCGTCTACGCAGCATCGTAACATAGGATGACATTGAAGAAGTCAGAATGATGTTCTTCGTTTTTTTCACATGGTGGGGGGAGGGGGGTGGAACTGAGGAGCTATTCCTGAACCAGCAGTACTGTTGAACCTACAACTTGGGAGCCACAAGAATGGAATACTTTTCAGAGACGCGGACGTGGGATACTGGATCTCGTACCCCTCATCCTGGCGGATTGAGTCTCTGGCTTCCGTTAGCTTGTCGCGCGCTGTGTATCTGGAGATTTTTCAAACGCTTGGCATTTCGTGCTTGTACGGAGCTTGATAAACGATTGTCTCCCATAGAGAGGTAGATTGTATCTCCCGTCGGTCCTGCTGGCTTTTTTGGATTTCAGACGCGATCGCCCTGTGCTGATAAGAGCTCACGGCTGGAAACCAGGAATGTTTCAAGTTTCGCGCGCTTTTTCTGTTTACTGCCGCTGCGGAGTTCAGATGCTGTCAGCAGCGGTCAGTGGTTGCACTGTGGATACGGGAGGCATAGCGTCGATTTCCGTCCAACTAACCATAATCCGATATGTTTAATATGTTAGGGCTAATCCTCTCGCCGGGATGGAGCACAGAAATCAATTTAAAGAGCCCTTTATATCGATATAAAGGGCGTTGTAGTGTGGACGGGTACAGCGTTAAATCGATTTAAACGTATAGTGTAGACCAGGCCTAAGTATTATCAATATACACCAAGGTGGTCTTCTAGCTCTGCAAGACAGATAGAAGCAGCAGAGAGGACATCTGACTGATTACTATGATTTCCAACGAATTGCTTCTCAAGTCTAACCAGTATATTAGAACAGACAGTAAACTTTGTGCTTAGCGTCTGAACTTCTACTCCTATAGCAAGATGCCATTAGTTATTTCTGTTGTTGCAGTACAGAAGAAGAGAGCCACCTGCGCTAGCCTTTACTATTTGTAGGCCCCAATCCAGATCAGGATCTCACTGTACAAATACCTACAAGTCTCCAACCACCAACTTACAAATGCAAGTACCAGAGGAGAACAGGTAAACACGGATGGGGAAAAGCACATGGCAGTGAGGATCTTTGCAATGAGCAGCGATTACAACACACCAGCTACCTAACCACTCTAAGAACACTGTATGCATCACAGCAGAAGTGAGTTAATAAGCAATCTGAAGGAGAAAAATGTGGCTTTGTGGATGTTTAAAAAGGACCTCAATCCAGAAATAAAAGGACAGGAAGGGAGAAAGCATGAAGGAACTCTGGAAAGTCTGAGAGGTGGACAATGGAGCCTAGCATTGTTGGTGGAGTGAAGGCAGTCACTGGCTCAACAACATAAGCCATGATATCAACATTATGCTAAATTATGGATGTGGAACAGGTCATTATGTCTGACACAGCAGAGAAGGGGGAGCCAGTGAAAGGAAGCAGAGAGGGATGACATGGTCAAAGTGACAACCCAAGAAAATCTTTCCAAGAACTTTCTGGATAATTAATCGGAGCAAGACAGCATTTCTCTAGCCCAAAAAGAGGTTATGGGGATGTGAAGGGTAACAGGAAGGGTTTTTACAAGTATGTTAGCAACAAGAAAGGTCAGGGAAAGCGTGGGACGCTTACTGAATGGGGGAGGCAACTTAGTGACAGATGTGGATAAAGCTGAAGTACTCAGTGCTTTTTTTGCCTCAGTCTTTACAGACAAGGTCAGCTCCCAGACTGCTGTCCTGGGCAACACAGTATGGGGAGAAGGAGCAGCCCTCAGTGGTGAATAAACAGGTTAAGGACTATTTAGAAAAGCTGGACATGCACAAGTCCATGGGTCCAGATCTAATGCATCAGAGGGTGGTGAGAGAATTGGCTGATGTGATTGCAGAGCAATTGGCCATTATTTTTGAAAACTCATGGTGACCAGGGAAGGTCCTGGACAATTGGGAAAAGACAAATATAGCGCCCATCTTTAAAAAAGGGAAGAAGGAGAATCTGGGGAAACTACATACCAGTCAGCCTCACCGCCAAGAAGGTGTCTTGTGTTTGTATAATACCTAGCACAATAGGACTGAGGCATATTATGATATTCCAATAGCACCAAAGATATGCTTGGTCCTTGCCAAAACAGATTCTGAGCATTTACTACAAGTACCAGCCTAACCAATGGTATCCTATCCTAGACCCAAAATATGGAGGAATTATTTGAAGCCCAGGAGTAGTTCGTGACCAGCAACTTTGCCAAAATTAATCTGATCTTTTACCTGTTTCAGGAGAACTGTCTCCAACTTTTCATAGTTCATGGTAAATTAGAAATAATGTGTTTCTATCCACTGATGATGTAGGTCTCTAAATTGCTTTAAGTACTACAACAATAATATTAGTGACTAGGTCAGAACGGTATTCAATGCCTCAATTATCCATAATTAAGGCTAAGATTGTCACGAATATTTTTAGTAAAAGTCAAGGACAAGTCACAGGCAAAAAAGAAAGGTCACAGCCTCTGAATTTATCTGTGACTTTTAGTAAAAATATCTGAGACAAAATGGGGGATATGCAGGTCCTCACACTGCCTGAAGCAGGGCAGCAGCACAGGGACTAGGAGCCCTGCCCGTGGCAGCTGGGAGCTCCAGGGGGAGGGGATTACCCTGCTGCCCAGGGCCACCAGGAGCTCTGGGGGGTGGTCCCCTGGCACCTGCAGGAGGCAGGGGACCCTGCAGCTCCCAACCACTACAGGCTGAAGTCATGGAACTTGCTGGAAGTCAGATTCCATGACTTTCACAATCTCGGACTAAATTATAGCCTTATCCATAACAGCAAGAGGGTGAAGGGTTACAAATATTTTGAGAATAATTTAGTGCTTGTGAAAAGGTGCTGAATAGATAGCTTTGGAAACTGAAGTTCTGTCCACAGTACAGCCAGTAGAAGCTTCCTCATATTGCTAAAATGAAGAAGTATGACCTGGAGGACCCTCTAGTGGTAATAAAATAGATGAGTATATGCCAATTCTCAGCCTCTGCTGTAAACTCAAACAACGTTGTTAATTAAAAATTGATTGAAACCATTAGTAACTACTGGAATGCTTTGAAAGCGGCAGATTAAGTGTTTATTAGTACCAACCTAGGCCCAAGTTTAAATTTAGCTCCTAAGTTTTGTACCCCTTTACTGAACTATGTTATGAACTATTCACTCTCCCTATGTCCTCCTTAGACACCAGGACAAGTATTAAATACAACGCTGACTGCAATGAGGAGTTACAAATACTGTGTTACTATTGCACCTAAGAGCCTTAGTCACTGACCAACACCCCACTGTGCTAGGCTCTGTACAAACAGAACAAATATAGTCCCTGCACCAAAGAGCTTACACAGGAGGATACAAATAGACTGGCAAGTACAAGGAAAAACTGTGAAACAATATTGGTCAGCATCACTGACTGTGGTCTCAGCACACCAGAAGCCTAACCATTTTCAAGTGCTTGGTTTGTTTTTGGAGATCTAGCAAGAGGAGAGTTTTAAGAACAGTGACTTTGTAGACATTTATGGGAAGTTTCTCCCGAGTGTAGGGGGCCGCACAGGAGAAAGCATGAAGGTGCTTGTTTAACAAATGGGCAAGGGAAGCTGAGAGGCAGGAGGAGTCAACCTTTCAACATGATAAATATAGAATCTACAATTTTTACCACTCCAATCTAAGGTTTCATACAGGGCATAGAACAGTTGTTAGGCTCACTTTTTACACTTCAAAAGACTGCATGCTAAGGTAAGGTCCTATATTTTCACAAGCTAATATTGTACCTTAAAATACCAAAGCAAAATTTGACACAGTTTAAGCTCCTGCACTAAAGAAAGCTTACATGGTTAAGAGACAAAAAAAAGTCAGCTAAGTAGTCTACCACATGCCAGGTATTGTCTTGGAAAAAACCCACTTCCTTCCTGACCAGCAGCAGGAACAGATCCTAAGTCAGGTAAGTGCAGAGTTGATAGAGAGGGATTTCCATCTGCCCTCCTACCCCAGTCATGTCAAGTCACAGCTTGGGACTTTACTGCCAGTGGGCATTGCCAAAGCCCAAGTGCTTGATATAGAGAAGGCTAGCCTAACTCACATGCTCTGTAAAAATAACTAAAATTTTAGAAAGCAGTTACATTGTTACATGTTTCATCCGTGCCCTAGTTATGTAGAAGCTACACTGGCTTGTTCACACTAAATAACCATTAAGCATTTGTTTGTTCTAAGAGTTCGCCACTGGACTGAACATGAACTTTTCCACTACACATTACATGTCAAGAACAAAATAGCTCAGATCCAGGAATCACAACTAGGCACTTCCACATTCAGTGAGACAGGCAGAAGCGAAATAGGAAGATGAAAAGCTAGGTTTGAGTGTTACGGGAAACAGCCTAAACATATGGTAAGGGTCCCATCCCCCACCCACTTTTGTTTTTTTTTAAACAGATAGTGTTTGGGAGTGAAGGTAAGACAGTTCATAAGAACTAGAAACAAATTAACCAAGCTTTACTAAAAACAAGAACTCCAAAAATTTGAGCACTTGCTGTGGCATTCTGTAACTCAAAGCAGCATCCTGGAACCCCCATATTCACCACTGTCATAGAATTATGATATGTTCTGTACAAAATATGCCTTGTGATGTATCATTTTAAGTCTTGATCTGTTGAATGCTAATATCCTGTTGGATGTTATGTTTTATCACTGTATATGAGGTTATGAAGTTTAGCTATGAGTTACTGAAATATGTTGCAAGATGAGAACACCCACAACCAGCATTCTAGGTACAATGCAGTAGCAAGATGCACAGATGGCTCACTGAAAGAAATCCACTCTCTCAATCACCATCTCCGAAGACTTCTTAGAGAGAGCACGTATACAATGGAGACTGCTGTACCCACATCATAGCAAAAGACCATAGAATGTCAGGGTTGGAAGGGACCTCAAGAGGTCATCTAGTCCAACCCCCTGCTCAAAGCAGGACCAAATTCCCAACTAAATCATCCCAGCCAGGGCTTTGTCAAGCCTGACCTTAAAAACCTCTAAGGAAGGAGCTCCACCACCTCCCTAGGGAACCCATTCCAGTGCTTCACCACTCTCCTAGTGAAAAAGTTTTTCTGAATATCCAACCTAAACCTCCCCTACTTCAACTGGAGACCATTGCTCCTTGTTCTGTCTTCTCTTCTACAGATACAGACTAAACATCCCCATTCTTCTTCGCCTCTCCTCATAAGTCATGTGCTCCAGGCTCTCCTAATCATTTTTGTTGCCCTCCACTGGACTCTTCCCAATTTTTTCCACATCCTCTTGTACGCTTGGTAGGGCCCAAAACCTGACACAGTACTCCAGATGAGGCGCCACCAATGTCCGAATAGAGGGAATGATCCACGTCCCTCGATCTGCTGCAATGTAACCTACTTTATAGAGCCCAAACTGCCGTTAGCCTTCGTTTGGCAACAAGGTCAACTGTTGAACTCTCATAATCAACTTCTCATCCACTGTAACCCCTAGGTCCTTTCTGCAGAAACTGCTGCCTAGCCATTCGGTCCCTAGTCTGTAGCAGTGCATGGGATTCTTCCGTCTAAGTGCAGGACTCTGCACTTGTCCTGTTGAACCTCATCAGATTTCTTTTGGCCCAATCCTCTGCCAATTTGTTCTAGGTCCCTCTGTATCCTATCCCTACCCTCCCAGCATATCTACCACTCCTCCCAGTTTACTAGTGTCATCTCTGCAAACTTGCTCGAGGGGTGCAATCCACACCATCCTCCAGATCATCGAATGAAGATATTGAACAAAACTGGCCCCAGACTGACCCTTGGGGCACTCCGCTTGATACCGGCTTGCCAACTAGACCCCCCCTGGAGCCACTGATCATACCCATTGAGCCCAATCTAGCCAGCTTGTCTATCCACCCTTATAGTCCATTCATCCAGCCCATTACGTCTTTAACTTGCTGGCAAGAATACTGTGGGAGACCGTAATCAAAAGCTTTGCTAAAGTCAAGAAATAACACGTCCACTGCTTTCCTCCTCATCCACAGAGCCATTTATCTCATCATAGAAGGCAATAGGTTAGTCAGAGGCAATTAGGTTAGTCAGGCATGTCTTGCCCTTGGTGAATCCATGCTGACTGTTCCTCATCACTTTCCTCTCCTCTAAGTGCTTCAGAATTGATTCCTTGAGGACCTGCTCCATGATTTTTTCCAGGGATTGAGGAAAGGCTGACTGGGTGTAGTTCCCTAGATTCTCCTCCTTCCCTTTTAAAGATGGGCACTACATTAGCCTTTTTCCAGTCATCCGGAACCTCCTCCGAACGCCATGAGTTTTCAAAAATAATGGCCAATGGCTCTGCATCACATCTGCCAACTCCTTTAGCACTGTCGCATGCAGTGCATCCAGCCCGATGGACTTGTGCTTATCCAGCTTTTCTAAATAGTCCTGAGTCACCTCTTTCTACAGAGAGCTGGTCACTTCCTCCCCATACTGTGCTGCCCAGTCCAGTAGTCTGGGAGCTGACCTTGTTCGTGAAGACAGAGGCAACAAAAGATAGAGGATGTGGAAAAAGCTAATGTACTCAGTCACTAGGTTGCCTCTCATTCAGTAAGGGGCGCACACTTTCCTTGACTTCCTTCTTGTTGCTAACAAACCTGAAGAAACCCTTCTTGTTACATCTCTTGCTAGCTGCAACTCCAAGTGTTGTTTGGCCTTCCTGATTTCCCTCCTGCATGCCTGAGCAATATTTTTATACTTCTCCCTGGTCATTTGTCCAATCTTCCACTTCTTGTAAGCTTCTTTTTTGTGTTTACGATCAGCAAGGTTTCACTATTAAGCCAAGCTGGTTGCCTGCTATTCTTTCTACCCATTGGGATGGTTTGTTCCTGCAACCTCAATAAGGATTCTTTAAAATACAGTCAGCTCTCCTGGACTCCTTTCCCCCTCATGTTATTCTCCCAGGGGATCCTGCCCATCAGTTCCCTGAGGAAATCAAAGTCTGCTTTTCTGAAGTCCAGGGTCTGTAGTCTGTTGCTCTCCTTTCTTCAGGATCCTGAACTCTACCATCTCATGGTCACTGCCTCCCATGTTCCCATCCACTTTTACTTCCCCTACTAATTCTTCCCTGTTTGCGAGCAGCAGGTCAAGAAGAGCTCTGCTCCTAGTTGGTTCCTCCAACACTTGCACAAGGAAGTTGTCCCCTACACTTTCCACTTTCCTGGATAGTCAGAGCACCGCTGTATTGCTCTCCCAGCAGATATCAGGATGATTCAAGTCTCCCATGAGAACCAGGGCCTGTGATCTAGTAACTTCTGTTAGTTGCCAGAAGAGAGCCTCATCCACCTCATCCCCCTGGTCTGGTGGTCTATAGCAGACTCCCACCACGACATCACTCTTGTTGCTCACACTTCTAAACTTAATCCAGAGACTCAGGTTTTTCTGCAGTTTCATACCAGAGCTCTGAGCAGTCATACTGCTCTTACATACAATGCAACTCCCCCACCTTTTCTGCCCTGCCTGTCCTTCCTGAACAGTTTATACCCTTCCATGACAGTACTCCAGTCATGTGAGTTATCCCACCCACATCATAATTCCTTGACCATGCCAGGACTTCCAGTTCTCCCTGCTTGTTTCCCAGGCTTCTTGCAAGCTAGAAAAAACTATAAAGGGGGAAGTGACATCACGATTTTTCCTCACTCCCCCCACAACTCAAAACTTGGAACAAACATCTGGAAGCCAAGACTTTGAACTGGCGAGGGTGGCCAAAGGCCGGAGTTCCAGCCAGTGTACTGAAGATCTGTGACTTGTTTGTATCACCTAGCAGAGTGAGAGACTGCTTGATTCAAATCCTGTTTGAGTTCTATAAACGAGACTGCAAATTTACTTTTATTTCTTCGGTAACCCCCAGTTTTGATCTCTATGCTTACTATTTATAATCACTTAAATTTCTGTAATTAATAAATCCATTTTATCTAAAAAACTGTTTTGATTGAAGCCCTTGGGAATTTCAGCTCAGTTTACAAAGGCTGGTGTGTGTCCTCTCCACACCGAAGGAGGGGTGAGCTGGGTAAAGAACTTACATCAGTCAGGCTTCTGACCAGAGCAAGACGGTCTACTTCTGGGGTGCAATGCTAGGGAACTGGAAGGAATTGGCTGGAGTCTCTAAATTGTTGGTTCATGAGTGGCTGGAAAAGCATGTATGTAACTCAGTTGGGTCTGTCCCTACCTGTGGATGTCTATGTAAGGTTTGTAGCCTGCCAACAGCATCACAGGGTGAGAGGGATACCCCAGGTTGGTGGGACAGAGGGCACAGTTCAGGTTGCACCCTGGAGACCCTGTCACACCTGCTTAGTATCAAACCAGACCCATCCATGTTAGGACTTATTTAAAGAAATGACAAAAGCAGAATGAACTGAACTGTTGGGCTATACGGGTCTGTAGGCATCAGATGCAGGAGAATGCAGACGAATTTCAAATATTAAAAAGGATTAAGAATCATTTCAGCACTTCTCTCTCCCTACCAACTCCAAAACTAGATTTCGTCAAAGTATTTAAAAAAAGTTTTAGTGACTATGAAACACCTTTTTTAGGACAGCAAGATTGAGAAATTGTAGGTCACCAGAACTAAACTTGAGAAACAGGCTAACAAATCCTTCTCAAGATCTAAAATCATTAACAGAATTGAGGGCGAGGCTGAAGTTTCCTTTTAAATCTTGAGATACACAAGACAGGTGAGGCAATATCTTTTATTGGACCAGCTTCTGTTGGTAGAAGGGACAAGGTCCTGAGGAAGAGCTCTGTGAAGCATGTAAGCATGTTCCTTCCACCAACAGAAGTTGGTCCAATAAAAGAGATTACCTCATCTATCCTCTCTCACATATCCTGGGACCAAAACGCCAATAGCCCCACTGAAAATAATTTTTAAATCTTGTCAGAAAGTAATACAAATTAGGACCGGGCCACCTGACAAGCTCTCAGAGGAGATATATACACACTAATACAACACATTTACAGTAATTGCCACTCAAGAAGGTTCAGTTTAAAAGAACTAGACGTTATATTAGAAGTAGAGACCCCTCCAGACACATTCTGACTAGTGATAGAAGTCCCGAGTTTTTTGTTTGGTTGGTTTTTTTAAATTAAGTTGGGAGTTCTAGCTCTCCACATGTACTTCCAATGCAAGTTTAGCTACTAAGTGGTTAGGGGTCACATTTGATCATTTTTCCAGGTTTTCAAGAAGGAAACAAATTCCTTTCAGCTTATTAAAATTCTGTTCCTGGAAGAGGTTTGACATCTTAAGACAGATAAGATAGTTAACCGATTATTGCAGAAGTAAATTTAATGACATTCATTTCGGATAAATGTTAAGTAATGCATATTGGAAAAAATAACCAACTATAAATACAATATGATGGAGGCTAATTTAGCTACAATTAATCAGGAAAGGCCTTGGAGTCATTGTGGATAGTTCTCTGAAGATGTCCACACAGTATGCAGCAGCAGTCAAAAAAGCAAACAGGATGTTAGGAATCATTCAAAAAGGGATAGAGAACAAGATGGAGAATATATCTTACTGCCCTTATATAAATCCACGGTATGCCCACATCTTGAATACTGCATACAAATGTGGTCTCCTCATCTCAAAAAAGATATACTAGCATTACAAAAGGTTCAGAGAATGGCAACTAAAGTGATTAGGGGTTTGGAACAGGTTCTATATGAGGAGAGATTAAACAGGCTAGAACTTTTCAGCTTGGAAAAGAGGAGGTATGATAGAGGTATATAAAATCATGAGTGGTGTGGAGAAAGTGAATAAGGAAAAGTTATTTACTTGTTCCCATAACATAAGAACTAGGGGCCACCAAATGAAATTGATGGGTAGCAGGTTTAAAGCAAATGAAAGGAAGTTCCCACAGCACACAGTTAACCTGTGAAACTCCTTGCCTGAGGAGGCTGTGAAGGCTAAGACTATAACAGAGTTTAAAAAAGAACTAGATAAATTCATGGAGGTTAAGTCCATTAATGGCTATAAGCCAGGATGGGTAAGGAATGGTGTCCCTAGCCTGTCTGTCTGAGGGTGGACATGGATGGCAGGATTACTTGTTGGGTTCACTCCCTCTGGGGCACCTGGCATTGGCCACTGTGAGCAGGCAGAATACTGGTCTGGATGGACCTTTGGTCTGACTCATTATGGCCATTCTTATGTTCTTAGTAGAGTGGGCAGGTGGCATTTTAGAAGAAAATAGCAGGATACATTGTGTACCCTGACAAAGAATCGTTTAGCTGATTTCCATTAGTTGTCAGAAGTTCTCATAGGCCATCTTGGCAAAAATACTGTGTTTCTACTCTTGTGATGACACTTGACTACAGAAATGGATATCTGGCTTCTGTTCAGCTGTATTTAGTTTAGACAATCCTCACTCTTGTATTTGTAACTTTTTAGAGTTCCAGCCATATAAGTAGTGATGGGAAAAGAGCAAGTTGCAGAACACACTTAATCAGCTAATGGAAGAATGTGTTAAAGGACACTGTGTGTCTGTCTCAAATTGCAAATTAAGAAAATTTCAAGTAATAGTTGGTGAACTACCTGCACTGCAACCCTGCCAAAAGGGGACAGACAGATGCTACTACAAAATAACTGATTCCAAGTTTCTTCTCAGTGAAAACAAAATTGCTTTTCCTTCTTGAAAACGTCAGCACATAACACTATATAATCAGTAACATTCCCCCCACTGTTCACAAAACACTTTTCATAATTCCTGGAGCAAACGTTTAATTGGACAATTTTCATCCAAGAAGCACAGAATGGATTCCGGAGACCACACTGAAGATGGGGGAAGGAAGGAAAACAGTGGCAATCTTCCCAAACTGTGCCTCTATTCAGAGTAGAAGGTCTTGATCAAATGATCAGGGAAATAGAGTTCTAGCATTTAAGTTGTTAGACACTGTTATGAACTATTGAGAAGAGTGACGCATTTTTAAGATCCAAGGGCAATTGTTTCTAAGGTCTACCCCACCAACAACAAATGCTTGGCCCTGAGTGAATGCAGAGGCACACTCACTGCAGATGGCTTCCTACTGGCTGCAAACCTGCTGTGCTTAGCATTAGCACACCAAAACACCACTGATTGCTATATTACAGCATTTTAAACAAGGTTAATGACTCATCTATGACCACAGCTGCCATGCCACCAGGACTCCTTCTGGAAGTATCTCTCTCTGCAACAAACAAACTACAGTGGCTGTATATTTAGACCTTTGTACATTTGGCCCTTACCGAGTTGGTTTGACAGACAATTGTATCAGTCTGTATTGCAGAATGTTCCTGCTACAAAAGCTAGAACACTTATGTTGGTATTTCAAAGGCTCCTGTTGACATTAACTCACATCCCCCTGAAACGAGGAGCTTTTCCACCTGGATTCAATGACAGAGTAGGCAATGCTAAGCACTTTTAAAAATCACACCTTTTAAAAAACACTAGTGTGGAAGTTTTAAACACCTCAAGGGAACCAAACCATTCAGCAAACATCAGCCACCCCCGACTCGGCCTTCTCCCCTCTAGCATGGGCTTGCTTCTCCAGAACTTGACACTTACAGCATAGGGCTGCTCTACATGACCACTAAGGCACTTAAAATTGATCAACCTAGCTATGTTGCTCAGGACATAAAGATTCGTAGCCCGAGTGTTCATGGTTTAGGTACACCGACCCCAGCATTAGAGGCGGCTAGGTGATGAAGAACTTCTTCTGATTGACCTAGCTACCCATTCTGAAGGTAGACTGAAAACGTTCCTCATCCATGTAGGAATACTACAATTAGGTCACTACAGCAGCACAATCATGATAGTGTAGCCAACCTTACTTTCATAGCAGCTTGGGCATGAATCTACCTGCACTCACTGCTGCCACACCAAGTGTTTCATTAGACTAATGCCCTATTGTAACATAGAAGATTCCTCACATTAACATCTCGTATCAGAAGATAATAGAATGAGCTCTTTTTTAAAGTCTTAAGCTGTGTTTTATAGCTGGATGTGATTTCTCAATTCTAGAAAAATCTTGAATGTAAAAAATAAAATTCAGTTCCCATTTTAGTAGTTTGGCACATTTTATACATGCATAGCTGAAATAAAGCTAAACAATTGTATAACTAATACTTTTAAGATCAAGACTCATCATTACAATAATTAAATACAAAAACTAACTACTAGCTAGGCCATATCACCTAAGGATGTTCAACAACAAAGTAAAACAATATACCTTTTGACATCAGTAGGTCAGCAGGATCTGTACTATTTTTAAAAAGTACTGCAAAGCAAAGAAAAGTCATATTACTCAATATGTGTGTGATGTTTTCCCTCCTAGCTCTATCATTAAGTACGCTTGAGCTATTAGAGCAGGAGTGGGCCAAATAGCCCACGGACCTTCCTCGCCTGGCCCCCGAAGCTCCTGGCTCAGAGAGCTAGCCCCTGGCCCCTCCCTGCTGTCCCTTCCTCCCCTGAGCCTAGCTCACTCGCTCCGCTCAGCTGCCGATGCTCTGGTGGCGGAGTCTGTGAGCTCTGGGGCAGTGCAGCCTGCAGAGCTGGCCTGACCAAGTGCCTGCCTGGGTAAAGGCAGCGGCGTGTGCCCTCGGTCCATTGGGCGGGGCAGCTTGTAGCTGCCACCAGCACGCGACCGGTGCTCAGCGCACTCCGTCAGAAGGACAGGGAGGGGCAGGGGAATTCAAGGTGGGTGGTGTTTGGGGGGCGGGGGCGAATGGGACTGAATGGAGGCAGGGGTCCCGGGGGACAGTCAGGAAGAAGGGGGGTTGGATGGGGCAGCAGGGGTCAGTCAAGGGCGTTCCAGAGGAAGTCAAGGGACAGGGAGAAGGGATGGTTGGATGGGTCAGAAGTCCCGAGGGAGGCCCCCCTCAGGAATGAGAGGAGGGGTTGGATGGGGTAGCAACATCCCAGGGGGCCATTGGGGACAGGGGTGTGTGGATGGGATAGGGGTCCCAGAGGGGCTGTCAGGGAACCGGGGGTTGGGGGGGAAGAGGGTGGATGGACAGGAGTCCTGGGGGCAGATAGGAGGTGGGAGCCAGGCCACAACCCCCTACCCTAACCAGCCTTCCATACAATTTTCCAAAACCTGATGCAGCCCTCAGGCCAAAAAAGAAGAGAAAAAGAAAAAAAAAAGGGGGGGGAAGTTTGCCCACCCCTGGTAGAGAGAGAGTAGTTATGGTGTCGGCTCTCCAGAAGTTATTTTCATATAGGTCAAGTTTAAATGCTGTCAATAGGGCCACATCCTAAAGACCTTTCTTCACCAGACAGAATTGCACTTGTGTTCTTACAGATTTCAAAACCATAACCTCTCTACATTGTGGCCAGCCTCAGTTACTGAAGTGAAGGAGGAGATTTGGAGTTAGAATTAAGCGTACTTGTTCAAGTCCAACTGCCTATTAATTTAGACAACTGGATTTTAAGACAACTGAGGTTTTTGGTCAAAACAGTTACTTTATTCTTTCAATAATATAGTCTGGAATTCACTCATACACAGCCCTTTCCTTGAAGGCTCAAATTAGTGTACTACGCATTTACTGTTATTTCACACTATGTAATAATTACCATGCATTGCAAACAATGAGAGATGCTTCAGAATTCCCATGCTTCCTGTCTAAGCCTTATTTCAAATGTTTATGGCAAATATGCTATTTGCCCCAACATTTAAGTTCATACACCAAATAGGGAGCAAAGGTTCTAAAGTAAGAAGACATCCCTATACTTCAGATGCTATACTGAAGTGCTCAAGATAAAATTCACTAGAAGAAATTCAGTACAAGTACACAGGAACAGCACACAAGTTCCACTTAACATAACCAGTAGCATAAGCCTGAAGAGAGTTTTATTCCCTATACCAGATTTTTGATTCAGAGCGGACATTCACAATGGAATGGAGTACTGGAGGAACACTAGACTGTTACTCAGTAGCTGCTGTCATCAGGGGCGGCTCCAGGCACCAGCAAGACAAGCCCATGCTTGAGGCGGCAAGCCACAGGGGGCGCTGTGCTGGGCGCCGTGAGGGCGGCACGCAGGTTGCCTTCAGCGGAATGCCTGCAGCAGGTCTGCTGGTCTTGTGCCTTCAGCAGACCTCCCGCAGGCATGCCGCTGAATCCGCGGGACCGGAGACCTCCCACAGGCAAGCTGCCAAAGGCAGCCTGTCTGCCATGCTTCAGTTGGCAAAATACCTAGAGCTGCCCCTGGCTGTCATTAAAACAGAGGTCCTTCCAGTGATGAAGATCTTGTGAGTTTCTCAAGAGTAGGGATAAATCCTGCATGCTGATCAACATCCCCTCTTAGTGAGAGGCTATGAAAAAAGCTACTAAGCCCTAAATGGATGCTACACGTGCCTAGTCACTGACTGCATTACCAGTCATAACTTTGTGCATTACAAAATATAAAAATCATTCCACCACTAGGTGTTTACTGCTGTCCAAATACTAGAGGTTCATCATAAACCTGGGGAGCAATTCAGTTGATTAGACAGTACTTTGACAAAATATGGTTGGTAAATTCATTTACCATATTCTACAATGGACAGACACTGGAAGGGGCACAACACTAATATCTGTTCATTGTTTCTGCATTGGTATCCCAGGAAACCAGATACAGCTGCTTGTTCAGTTAGCATTTATGACAGAAATGCCTGCAATTCAGTTCTAACAACTAAGGCTTCACCCACCACCACTAAATTATGACTATAAAGCAAGGCATAAGCCTTTCCCTCAAATAGCAGCTACTTCATACCCAACAAACTACTGAGGAAGTGTGGATAATTTCATAGAATCATTGAACCACAGAGTTTAAAGGAACCACAAGGGTCATCTAGTCTAACCCCCTGCCAACATGCAGGATTTGTTGTGTCTAAACCATCCAAGACAGATGGCTATCCAATGTCAAGTGAGGACACTCCCATTTCAAAATTTTCTGTTAAGTCATCAGCTGATTAAGATAAGATTCGGTCATGTGGTATCTGCAACATGATACCCACATAAAATATCTGAATGTTTTGTTTATCATGCTGTAACTTTTCAGAGACATCTGCTGAACAAAGAGTTATAATCCCAAATCCCTTGTTTGACTGCATGCTGGGCTGACTGAACTCCCATATTTTGTGAAATTTTCAAAGTGAACAGTTTCCATCCTTTAGAGCAGGGGTCTCAAACTCTGAGCCCGCAAGCCTCCCCAGCGGGGCCCGCAGGGATTCAGCAGTTTTGGGGCTGGGTCTCTCCCTTGGCCCCACCTGTGCCCCCAGATGCTCCCCCCTCAGGGGCCCCAGCAGCAGAGCAGCACCTGCCTGCTCACTCCAGTAGCTGCCAGCCCCTTCCTGTAGCCCAGGGGCAGGGCTGTGCCTCCATGTGTTGCCCCTACCCCAAGTGCCCCTGCGGTCAATGAGACGCTGTGGGGGCAGTGCCTGGAGGCAGAAGCACGCAGAGGCCCCCCCGGCCTACCCTGCCTTGCAGCACCAAGCAAGCATCACACCCCCAACTCCCTTCCCACACACCCCCTCCCACTCCCAAACTCCCTCCCAGATCATGCACCCCATGCCCCCTCCCCCACCCAAACTCCATCCCAGAGCCTTAGGCAGGTGGGGACTAAGGTTGTTTGTTTGGGGGGAGGGCAGCTTCCAGGCAGCAAGAGTGACATTGGCCTCCTGGGAGGATTTGAGGACTGGCACTGGCCTTAAGGTAAATTGAGTTTCAGACCCTTGCTTTACAGTTCTGTGAAGTGACAGTTCAAGTCTAACCAAGCCAATTTTATCAGGTTTAGTATTATTCTTTTGCTAGACATTTAACATTTCTAAAAAACATAAGGCTACACAAAAGACCTCTATACTTGGGACCAACCTACCCTCTTCCTTCACAGCCCTGTGACAAATGAAGACCCAGACTCTTATATCAAAAAAGAAAATTTAAAAAAGGTACCCAATGCAGTGAAGCAGTGCACACAGCCTTGTGTCCTTTTTTTGTGAAAGACTTATTCCTGGCTATATTTGTCTTAATTTGATTGTATGCTCTTTGCGGTTAGGACTGTTTATGCTACTAAATTACTAGGACTTGAACTGGATATCTGGGCTTTTTATTATTTGAAGAGGTTTCATGTACTATGCCCACTACTTAGTCCTCTACCAATTTGTGGTTTTTAAAATGCACATCCATCAGCTACTGTATGAAGCACCTACACACAGAAGAAACTGTTTATTTGAACTAGCTACATTTAGAAACTAAGTAAACACAAGCAAACTGAAAAAGGTTTAAAAATGGTTTTTAGACTTCCAGTGCTGGAAACAAAAGTAATCACACTGTTCTTTCTGGCTCAGGCATCAGTAATAGAGTCAGCATGCCAAATCTACCCTTTACTTACATCTGTGCATTCCTTCAGTAGCATCTGGTTGTAAAGATGCAACTACTGAGGGCACAATTTGCTCCTGTAGCTGGAAATGATTTAACAGTTCTGCTGATGCACAAGCCAAAATAGAATCTCTGCCTAGTTATACTAGCTTTGCAGTGTTAATAGGGCTAAACTGCAGAAAAAAAGTTTTGCTTCCTAAAGAAGGCAGAGATGACCTAGATCAGATCTGTCAACTCTGGTAGAGCCATTTTCATACTGACAATTCAAAGTACAAATGCACTTTAAAGGGGACTTAAGAACATAAGGAAAACCATACTGGGCCATCTAGCCCAACATCCTTTCTGATAGTGACCACTGTCTTACGGTTACTCACATTAGCTCTTTAATATCTGCACAGACAAGATAGGCTACCTATTGCTGGCATCTGTTTGCAGCAGAGATACACTGTACTTCAGTGGCAGTCAACCATTTTTTGTCAAGGCCCAGACTCCAGAGAAAACAATTATAAGTTAATAAGATTTCTGGAGTCCGTTCAAAAGCGTCTGGCAGTCCAGATTTGGCCCATGGCCCATCTATCGACTACCCCTGCTGTACCTGTTTACGTGTAGAGAAGGCAAGACCATGTTCAGACTATTTCTGAAAGTGTGGCTTTAAACACACACACTTCATCATGTTCCTCTCCTCCAAAATGCATAGCCACACACTAATTTAGCACACAGTTTACCAAGCAACATACAAAGGTAAGAATTTACAAGGAAATGAATTTGTAAACATGTCCAGCAAGTCACGTGGTCTTTACCAACAAAATTATCCTTTTTAAATATAATGCAGGGAAGATGAACTGAAGAAGGCATGCAATCTGAAATTTAATGCACACATTGGTGTCAGGACTTAAAAGGGACATCAACTTGAGTCACACTATCTGAACACTAACAGTCTTAGAATTAAACAAAGATTATAGATTAAAAACAAAATATGGAGAATCTCAAACTTACTTTATGCAAGATCAATTCCATTCCCCTCTTTCCACCCACCCCCACGGATCCTTCAGACTGCAGTGGGGGAAAAAGTAGGCATTTTAAAAACAATGTGATCATGATGGCGTAAAAATAGTCAGCGAGACTTGGGGATGAGGGGTGGTGGGACACAAACTACTTTTAGCTTATTTTAAAACTGATGTGATTTTGAAATGGAACCTAAAAAACTTTCCAGGTGAACAGATAAAAGATTTCAACTCAGGGAAAGGAGGTTGGAACAATATGGGTTCAACTGTTACACATCACCACCACCAGCTCTTCCTCTACCTGCACCTGTGGGAGACCCGACAGACAAGTATCTTAACCTTCAAAGCTTCCACCCAGGCCCCAGTCTTGACTTGCTGGCCATGTGGCCAGCATGTCCCTGCCAACAAAAGCCAGGTAAGGGAAACACCCAGTGTGAGAGGTCTGTTGGAGTCCCCCCTCAGGAAGCAAGTAAAAGCTGCAGAAAGATGGCTTGTATGCACATCATCCAAGAGCCCAGACTGCTGTGTGCATCCTGTTGATGAAACAACTGGGACAGAGGATGCTAGCCAACTACAGTGACACCAGAGGAGGAAGGAGAACTCATGCCTCTGTACCCTGCCCATTGGGTCAAGAAGCTGTATATTCTACTGGCAACAGAAGGAGAGAAGCAGATCCCACAATGGATAAGGAACCACCACCTTCCCCCAGGAACTGGGAGATGCATGGTCTTCACACTGAAGAGGAAACAATGGGTGCTGATGATCAGCGTAACAGGTATTCAGCTGCCACCCTAACAACAAAATGATATCCCATGAAGTGCGATGGATGCAGGCTCCAGGCAGGCAAGACATAATGGAAAGGGTGTCCCTCTGCCCACTACCACATGGTGCTCATCTTCATGGGCACTAATACTATTAGCAAGTATGCCCCTGAGCAGATCAACAGTGATTGCAGAGCTCAGGAGCAAGGATGGAGGAGTTCACGGAGCAGGTTATGTTCTAGTCCATCCTCCCAGTTGCAGGTAAGGACCCAAAGAGGGACACGTACATGTTGGACGTGAATGCAAGGCTGTAGAGAAGGTTTTAACAGGATGGCTTCAACTTTCTCGACCTCAGGATGTGGTCACAGGAAGGACTGCTAGGAAGAGATGTGGTCCATGGGGCCAAGAAGGAGAACAACAACATCTTTCCTCACCAACTCCATGAGGAGGGCTTTAAACTAGTTTCAAAGAGTGCAAGTGACAAAGCTCACAGACAAGAATAAAAAGGGACTTCAGCACAGAGCTAGATTTGGCGGGGGGGGCAGGATATGCAAAGTTGCAATAGGATGCTCGGAGCAAAGAGGAAAATCTGCTCAATATCAGATATCTATAAATAAATAGGAGAATGGGAAACAAACAGGAACCGGGGAACAAACAGGAACTAGAAGCATTAGTACATAAACTAAATTATGGTGTATTGACGGACTTGGTGGCATAAATCTCATGACTAGAATACTGGTACAGAGGAAGATAGATTGGTCACAAAGGAAAAAAGGAAGAGGATGTTGCATTATACATCAAGAATGTATACATTTGCTCTGCAGTCCACAAGGAGATGAGGGAGACAAGTTGAAAAATATCTGGATAAAGATAAACGAGAAAAAAATAAAGGTGATGTCATGGTAGGTGTCTATTACAGACCAGCAAATCAGGAAGAGAGGGTGGATGAAGCATTTCTAGAACGAACAGACAAATCCAATACCCAAGACCTGGTAGTAACGGGGGGCTTTAATTCAGCAACACACAATTTCCCTTAAACTTTTGCAATGTATTGGGGACAACATTTTGTTTCAGAAAGTGGAGGCTGTCCCCCTGGTTTCTTCCATTTTAGACTCTATTCTGACCAACAGGGAGAAATTGGTTGCAAATGTAAAGGTGGAAGCCAGCATGGCTTGAGGCAGAAACCTGAATTTGGCTCTAGGCCTTTTTACTTCTAACCATACAGGAACAAGAGATCCTGTCCTGAGCCCAAGAACTGTTCCACAGTCAGTTTCCCCATGTGTGTTATAAAGTGCTGAAGCTACAATGATGCAAGTTACACAGAGTGGCAGGTAAAGCCGGGGGGGGGGGGGGGGGGGGGGGGGAGAAGAGTTCTTTATCTCCTCTTCCTGAATCCTGCTGCTCCCCCGCCCTCCACTGCTGAACAGCTGTTCATAGCAGGTGGGAGGTGCTCAGAGGGAGGGGTGAGGGGAGAGCTGATCTGTGGGGCTGCTAGTAAGTGCTGAGCACCCACTATTTTTTCCCCCAGGGTGCTCCAGGGCTGGAGAACCCATGGAGTCAGCACCTATGCTCAGAGTAGTTATCAATAGTTCACTGTCAAACTGAAAGGGGAGGACCCAGTGGGATCCTTTCAGAGGTCAGTCCTGGGTCCAATACTATTCAATATATTAATTAATGATTTGGATAACAGAGTCAAGAGAATACACTCAAAATTTGTGGATAACACTGAGCTTCCAGGGGTTGCAAGCACTTGAGGACAGGATTAAAAATCAAAATGAACATAAAACTAGAGAATTGGTCTGAAATCAACAAGGACAAGGAAGGAATCAAGTGTACAGCCACACACTGGGGATTAACTGGCTATGCAGTAATACAGCTGTGATGTAGTGGCAAAAAAGGCTAATATTCTGAGGTGTATAACAGGAGTGTTGTATGCAAGATGCCGGAAGCAGCGTCCCGCTCTGCTCAGCCCTGGTCAACCTGCTACAGTGCTGTGTCCAGTTCTGGATGCCACATTTTAAGAAAGAGGTGGACAAACCTTCTGCAGAAAGGAAAATTTAGGGCAGATATTAGGAAAAACTTTCCAACTGTAAAAAGGTAGTTAACTCTGCGATAGGTTTCCAAGGGAGGTTATGGAATCCCAGTCATCGGAGGTTTTTAAGAACCATTTGGACAAGATCTATGTCAGAAATCTAGGTACATTTGGTCCTATCTCTGCACAGGTGGCTGGACTTGATGACTTATCAAGTCCCTTATCAAGGTCTATATTTCTACAAGAAACGGAAGTCACTGCTTTTCCACAGTGAATGGGAAAAAATTAACTATTGAAGATGAGTGCTAGAAAAGAGGCTTTGAGCTAAGATTCTGTTCATGAGAAACCTCAAATTGAGAGTTAATTATTCCACTCTAGTATTAATGAACGAAGTCAGTCCTGGAAAGCAAATCAAGAACACTACAGAAGGCCATCTCATGGTGCTAATTTTGTTCAATACACAAACATGCTTTCTCCCCAACCCATGAGTATCTAAAGTTGCAGCTACTGATATTCTTGTGCCTGGTACAGCTGTGCTTCTCATGTGCAAACTGCTGCAGTGTGCTGGTTGCTAGGGGAAACTGCCAATAACCTCAGTGTGAGGAAAAGATGCATTAATATCAGGAGAATGAAGAGCCAGTTTTTATTTAGGCTCACAGGACTCAGCCAAGTAAGGACTGAAGGTCTGTCGCCTAGAATTCTAAATGTGACATTCTAGCATCACAACAGGTTTACCAAATAGTGTTAAGTTTTGTCTGCATCCACACACTCTGGGAAACAGGCTGTGAAATGGAATTAGTAAACTGAATTAGTTATACAAGCAACAGTGAAATGGTGGCTTAATACAGTAGTATCTTGTATGACTGAGAGAAGTGTCAATACACTTACACTTCTGAAAGATTCAAACTGCATAATTTAAAGAAGGCATTCCATTGAAAAGTGGTGTAACCACTTCAGATCTAATAAACCTCTAGAGCCAGTTTTCAACCATTTTTCCGGTATTCTACAGATGTAAACACTCAGGAGTTCAATGACCAGTGAAGTGTTGATATCTGTATTTTTCCACTTAGGAAACATTTTATATTGAGTATTTGCCAGATTATTTTGATGAATGTTATCATTTGAATCTGCATATAGTATGCACACAGAATAGATTCTGATTAGAGCCGCTAGATGCTACTGTAAAAGTTTTGCACTCTTTTTCAGAGCTCTCTCAAGGCAGAGTGTGTACAAGAATCATGCAAACACTAAAATTCTTAGTCCATGGATATGTAAACTGTAGCATTTATCAAAATCAAGTGAAATGCATTCAGTCTCAACTGATACCGTACCGATCTAAACAATTATGGTGTTATTTTAGATACACACAATGTTGACTATTCCACATGCAAGAAAATGGAATATTCCAAGCTGGTCAGTTTAATGACTTTCCCTCACCAATTTAAATATAGGTATATACAAGACCAAACTAACCATTTTAACCAGACTTAAATTATTGCTTCAGTCTTGGATATTTTAAAGTTTAAGTCTTAATCTAAAGCACACTAACCCCTATACAAGAACAAAAGATGCCATATCTACTTCTGTTGTACATACATTCTCTTTCAAAGCTACAAAAACCACCAAACATTATGCAAAATTCTGCTCACTCATAACCCAGTCACTAAAAAATTAGTTGTTTGCCTCAGAGTATGCATGAGGCTTGCCAAACAGAAGCTCAGAGAATTTTAGTGTTATGTAATACACTAATCAATTTGCCTACATTTGCATCCACACAAGCTGTACAGCTAACAACCGAACAAGTGTTATCTTTGTGCAGCACATTAATATCCAGAAAATCTTTATGCATCATGTACTGGAATTAGCTTCACAGATTTATACATACAGTTGCAGCACCCAGAGTTCCCAGTCAGATCAGGGCCCTATAGTATTGGATTCTATTTAAAAAAAAAGAAAAATAGAAGTGACAACCTCTGCCCTGAAGAGTTTACAGTTAGATTTTGTTTTGGCCATACGCAAATGGCATTTAAGTCACAAAATTTTCTCACAAGAGGGTCGGGGCAAAATTCAGCCCCACTGTGTATAAATATTTTAATGCTAAAAGTATTTTGCAAATATATTCAGCAAAAATGAAGAGTAAATTTAAAAGTGGAAAATTCCAATCCAAAGTGGGACACTACTTACTTTCTAGTCAGTTTTGACCCTATTTTATTCTTTGGGTACTGTGTTGCTGTAACTGAAATGGAGCCTGGAGAAGATGAGAAGCTCTTTTGTGCCCAACAATTTGATGACAATTTATAATGTTCCTTGAATAAGTGGGTGCAAAAAAGCCACTATCCATGCTATAGATTGTACATTGCACTTATTTTTGCTGCTTGCCCGAATTGACTGAGCTCTGCTTTACAAGCTACCAAGTTCTTGTGAGTGGGGGGTGGAAGCATTACTCTACCTTTAGAAAAAAAAATGCATTTCCATAGTGGGAGTGTTTGTTCATTGTAAGTGTCTGGATTAGAGACCTTTCCTCACATACTAGTAGGCTCATTTAAATTAGGAGTACTACCTGCTGTTTGTTTCACAAAGAAAGAAAGCTGTACCTGACCATACCACAGTTTTGAAGGCAGTCCCAAAGAGGGCACCCATCCCAAAAAGCAGGTATGCAAGATCTGCATCAGAAACTGCCAATATTTTATGGCCTTAAAAGGAAGACTTCCACCACAAGGAATAATAAAGTGTCTGGAGACATCCATGTAAGTACCTGTGGATATGTGTACATTAAGCTACACTTGAACAGCATCTTTTGAACAAAAAAATCCCAAGGAGAGATACAGAGAAAGTGGAACATAGCAACTTTACAGAGCACAGCAACACTACGTATGTTTGACAGGATTCCAGGTTCCAGTACCCGGATCTTCCTCATATGGAAAGACCAAGGAGTCAGATGTTGGGGAAATGACCTCAGGAGTATGTGAGCAATGGCATGCGCAGTGCTAACTGCTTGATGTTTACTGGGACACTGGATCCTCAAAAAAGTCAGTCTGCATTTGGATGAGGGATTTAGTGTTTCATTTTGGATACTTTTATTAGGATAGGGGAAGAGTAATCAGGAACCTCCAATAACAGGATTGAAAATCCTCTAGCTTTTATTATAATAAAGAATTGTTCTGAGCAAATCAGATACAAAAACAGCCCCTGCAGCCTAGATAATGGTATGTGCTGCAGTGTGTGTATCCCACAATCAATTATGTATTAGGCTTTGCAGCATATGTAATAGCCCATTATTTTACAGATGGAACAGAAGCACAAAAAACAAACTTACAAAGCAGTATGTCCAACTATACCTAAAGGTAAAACAGTTCATTTGCTTTTCAACTGTGATTAGAGTTGATTTTAATACAGCTAGAGCAATAAAACAAATAAATGATCCTGTGAGTCTACATCATTAGTTCATTATCCTGTACAGTTCAGTTGTTTAACACAAAAGCCACAACAGCAAGATTTTAGTTTGCAAATTAAACATGTACTAGAAAGTCAGATTAGTCAGCATTTGCCATAGGATGTTAAAACGGTTTAGTGTTAAAATGAAGCCATTCCTTAAGTCAGGACTGCATCTAAAAAAGTAAAATACAGAAAACTAAAGGCATTTTTGTATATTCTTATATGTTCACCAATGACATTATGAAGCCAGACATATGAACTATGCTTTGAAGTTACTGAAAAATTAAGAGGGACACTAGAGCTTTGCTACAGGACAAGATTTTAGATAACCATTTCAGATTAAGTTCCTTACGTGAAAAAGGGAAGGTAAAAAACAGCAGTGTACACCATTTGATTACTAGAGAATGTGCTGGTGGATAGCATACCCATGGATCCTTATTCACACCAGTACATATTATTGGTAGACCTTCCAGCTACAGGTAAGTAGCAGTTAAGAACCAAGGACTTCTGCACCCTCTAGCCAAGGCAGTTTCCAGAAATGAAACTTATTTGTAAACAAATATAATCAGTATCACCAAGACAGAAAATAATGCACAGGGTAAGTATTTGATGACTTGTAGCCTCTGCGTCCACACTGGTAGAAATACTTAAAATATTAGAAAGGAATACAAAATCCTGCAGCATACTTTGCCTTTAAATGGCCATGCTCAACACACTAGCTAGCACTGTGTTTGGGAAGAGAAGAAACAGCAGATAAGAGAAAAATGTGGGGGGTCTTCTGCTAGGCTTTAAATAGAGCAATTCCATAATAAGTCATCTTTTGTAATGACTTCTAACTAACAGCTATACACAAGTAAAACTGAACCCTGGTCACTTTGCCCTGGGGGCCCTCTACCATCCTGTAAGAAATAATTTCTTCCTTTTTATAATTCAAGGGAAAAAAGATTGAAAAGTCCCACTGGTCTCAGTGTGGGCATTTCTCAAGTCTTCAGGAAAAAAGTATGAGTGTTCAGAGTTAACAGATGCCCAAAGGAAGATGAGGAAGCCTTTCGCTGGGGACTTCTGAGTAACAAGACAGGCCATCTAATGTATATGATGATAGGCTTCAAGAGAGGCGGGACTAGAAAGTAAAAATTCTGGCCCCAGAAAGTGAGACACACAAGACCTCTTGGAAGTTTGGACACACCTATAGGCAGATCTTGGCATTACACAACCAGAAAGGTATTGTTTGAGGTGGATGTCAAACATGTTGTAATTCAAAATTTTGGGGATTTCAGCACTAAATATCAACAAATTTAAAACTAATCTTAGGAAACAAGCAATTCATAAGCAACCTCTGGAAATAACTGCTAAGCAATATCAAGGCCAACAGCTTAGCAGGATTCAAAAAAGGATTAGACATTTATATGGATAACAATATCCACAATTACATCAGCTAGGATAAAAGTTTATAAAAAAGGATTAAAGAGATACCAACTCTCATGCTTCAGGACACGTCAGCAACTAACTGCAGTGCCATATCAGTCTCAGGAAACCTTCGTGATTGGAATGGAGCATTGGAAGCTAATTACAATGTTTAGAACAATGGGATAAACAATTTACTAAGGACTAGCATACAAAAACTTAAATCAAATCAGCTGAAATCAGCTCCCTTTAACTAAAATAACTAGGTTGGGTTGAAAAGTGCGTGTGGACAGTTATTTTGGAAAAACAGGTGGCTCAAAGTCAACCAGCTTTACCTAAATCAACTGTAACCACTTTCATTCACTGACTTGCAGCAAGACAACTAAACAGGCTTAAAGGTAATACCGTGTTATTTCAGTGCAATTTTTTGTGTGTAGACCAGCCTTAAATCTGACTGTATTACAACACAACATTTTTAGGATTCAAGGGAGCACTGAAGTGCTCCTGTCAGTGATTAAGTGTCATTTGGGGCTTGACTAGACTAGGCTTTTAAAGGTTCATCTTTAGAAACCTTGGAGGTTCAACCTCACCCAGCCTATGCTGTTTTAAAACGTATTAGCTAAAATGTACCTTTTACCCACCTTGTCAGTAATTTCACGGAGGTCAGGATGTTCTTTTGTTAATGAATAAGAAGTCAGATTTATAATTGTTCAGCACCCTGTGTGCTTTTGCAAGGGGTGCTTTATAAAAAAAAAAAAAAAAAAAAAGATCATTTAAACAAGATCTTAGTCACTGGAAGCACTGAGGTTCACCAAGCAGCAGTGTTCCCTCTAACTTTTCCTCACACGTGGAATGAATTATGTGCACCAATATGGAGGTGATGTGTCACACAAAATTCATTTGGCAGGGTGGGGCTGAGAGGTTTGAAGTGTGGGAGGGGGCTTAGTACTGGGGCAGAGGATTGGGGTGCAGGAGGGTGAGAGGGCTCCGAGATGGGATGAGGGGCTTGGGTGCAGGCTGCCCTGGGGCTATGGCAGGGAGAAAACTCCCCCCCCAGCAAAGGCATCTCTCCCTGCCACAGCCCTGAGTGCCTGCCCAGCACTTAATAGGGTGCTGCGCAGCTTAGAGGGAACTTAACCAAGCCGAATGAAGGGTTTTTGTTAATACTGCTATCAAATCTTGTTTCAGACAAATTTAAACACTTAGGTCTGACACTTGGGATATGTGCACTCATCCCACATGCAAGGTTCTTTAGGGACATTTAAAGCATGGGTTAGCCTTTTTAAAACATTTGGTTTCTGTTGCTCTTTAGAAAGCTGCTTAAATTTGATGTTAGACCTATGAAGTAAAGCGGGCCTTTTGGAATTGTGATAAAGGAAATTTTAATCATCAAAATTAGTGCCAGCTGAAATATCAGATTCTGAAAAGAACATGAAATAAGAGCATGAATACTCTAGTGCACAGTTTCAGAAAGATCTGATATACCAAGGTTCACATCGCTCCAGAGGCCAGTGTCAACTATGCCATGTTTTTTGTACCTCTTTTCACCATTTTAATAGAAAGTACCATACAAAGTTCAAAACAAGATTACTGGACCAACTGAATCTGAACAGGTCACTCTATCAATAGAAGGTAAGCTCTACATATTCATGCCTTCTACTAAGAATTGTAACTAAAAGCCTGTAAAAACATTAAGAACTCATATAATCCTGAGGCAGCATGATCCAAATAGGCAGAGCACAAGCGCAAGTCAGAACATTTGAGTTATATTCCCAGACCAGCCACTATTTCACTGTTCAACTTTAGGCATTTATTGAAATGTTTACCCTATATGATTTGCACCTATTTTAGATGCGACTTTTGAAAATGGGTCTCTGGCACTTTTACTGTAGGGCCTAATTTTCACACTTACTGAGCACTCACATTCAACTGAAGTCCATGGCAGCAGCAGATTCTCAGTTCCTCTGGAAAAAAAAGTTAGTTTCTTAATGCCTCTGCATCGGCAATACCTTCTTTAATTATTTGTATTACCGTAACAACTGGGAGTCCGAGTCATGTACCAGGATGCAATTGTGATAGGCACTATACAAACACAGGACAAAAAGATGGCCCCTGCCCTAAAGAGCTTACAATCTAAACGCAAGACAAGAGACTGACTGATGGACAGACAGACTGATGAGGGAATACAAGGAAACAACGAGACAACACTAGTTAGCATAACATGCAGTGGTCTCTGCCCACCAACAGCCTAACCGGTGTCAAGTCTTTTGTAGGCCTCATAGCCAAGGAGAGTTTTGAGGAGGGACTCAAAGGTTAACAATGAGGTAACGTTGCTGATATTTACTAGGATCTCCTCCCAAGCACGTGGGGCAGACATATGAGAAAGCACAAAGTTTAATGTGTGAGGAGTGGGCGCTGCCATCATGGCTAATCAGAGGCAAGCACCAATAGCTCAACAGCAAATGAGAGATAGGGTGGGGATTGACTATAAAGGGCCTTGAAAGTTAATAAAAGCAGCTTTGTGAATTCTTGTGATAACAGGGCCTACAAATGTACCTGAGTTGCGAGCTCAACTGTAAGTAGTATGTAAAGTTTATAAGATGTCATATCTTATAACAAACGTTAACTGGAAAAGGGAGGCAAAACTCAATTAGTCTAGTCTAAACAGAAGAGATCACTATGATGATTCAAGGACTGTGTTGAAGTTAAAACCAACAGATGTGGAGCCTGACGTTAGAGCCAAAATTGGTGTCAGATATTAAGCCTATTTGGTAGATAAAATAACGAGGGCATGGACGATTAAAGATCCAAAAGGGAGTGGTGGGTAGAAAATATTGTAGTGGAAAAAGAATAAATAAAAAACAGATGGAAATATAGATAAAGGCTATTGGACCAAGCTCCACCATTATGGCTGTCCCCCACAGGTTTCCTGGAACCATAGGCCTTCATCATCCTGATCCTAAGAGGTGCTCTGACCAGAAAAGGCCAGAGAGAGAGGGACCCCTACTAGTTCCTGATGAATCCCAAACATCTTCTGGAGTGACACTTACTTTCTCTCGTAACACCTAAGACACTCAAACAGGGAGTTTTTCCTTCTAAAGATGGTTTCCAGCTAAAGGGAAAAGGAAGAAGGGGATGTTGCTAAAATGAAAGCCATTTCATAATTTATATTTCAAATGCTTTAAACAGCTTTTCCTTCTTTTCTGCAGTTTTAGTGAAAAGGTTAAAAAGATTTTTAATGGTGTTTGTGCCATGGTGCCAGGCTTAGGTATCTGTATAACAATCCCCAGACCTCGCTGAACACTGTTTAATATTAAACAGATTGGGTTATGTTAACACTATTAGACCTTTTAATCCATTTCAATTAACAGAGTGCTTTGAGATCTATGGATGAAAGTTACAGTACATATCAAGAATTGGGTTAGGAAAGCTTATCCAAAACATACTAGCCTAAGGAATAAGCTTCCTAGCCAGAATGAAATAAGTTTTGTATTAATATGCATCTTCCCACAAAAATAGACTTGGAAGGAAACACTGCATTATCTTCACAGCCATAAGGATTACGTATATAGTCTTTTTTTATTTTAAATGGAAGCTTCAGTACTGCTTTGAGTTCTTTCCAAGCATTTATTAATTGTTATCGACAGGCTTGCTGATGTTGCTAGTGCAGATCATGCAACATTTTAACCACTGTGTCATCTAGTTCTGCTTAGAGCAGGTCTACATGACATTGTTAAAAAAATGTCTTCAGGACTCTGTATGAACTAGAGTGCTCAAATTGCTACCATCCACAGAGCTGCACCATAGAAGTGCTGGTGGGAAATTAAGAACAAGCTGAATTCAGAAGACACCTTAGACAAATCCTTAACACTAGTAAAGTAATGAGGCAGCTTTTAAACAGATGCTAGCATTTACACAAAACTATTTTATTGAACTAGGAACAGAGATGTCATTTTCCTAATAGATTTTGAACTTACCACCTACTTTTGCCCAGAGCTATATTTCCACAGAATGAATGCTCTTTCCACAGATGAAAGTGCACTAGAAAAATCCCTGCTTCCATCTGAATACAGAGCTTAACCATTACAACTCACCCATCACTATTTCTCTTATACCAAAGACGTTGTACAAATACAGGTTCAGATAGCAGATCAGAGATTCCAAAAGTTTATGGCTAGCCTTCTGTAATTTTCTTCTGCCAAGAAATTAACACCTGGTGTTGCTTAACACGAAGTGGTGCCTTTACAAACATGTCACAGCTGGCAGATACAAATACATCCTTATGGCAAAGAGACAAGCTATTAGCTCAAACTTCATTTAGTTTATTCAGATGTCAAGTTTTTGTTGCCAATGCACATAAAAGTGCTTCACAAGGAAAAAGGCAGAAGATTAAAACCAAATTATGGATTCTTGATAAAGTTTGGTATTGTTTTTCTATCTAGAGCATGGAGGACAAAAGGTGTATGCATTTACAGCGATTAAACCACAGTCATAATGTTAAAGGTAGTAAAGTCAAGCACTCAAAGGCTGAAAAATGCTTGATGCCTGGTCCACTTTAATTCAGTTCCATTGTGCATATACATTCTAACAGACTGTAATTACATGATCAAATATTCCTCCCCCAACCCAAGTCCCCCAGACTCCTGCCTCATTCAGTGCACAGGACCGACTCCTTCATTATACAACTCTGATTAATTCCCAGAGTACAGTCCATCCCATGTGCTGATGGAATGAACCCCTCCCTATTTGCATGGTCTCAGAGCCCAGGCTCCAGCCTAGCTGGAATGCACACACTGCAATTTTAGATACCCAAGCCTGAGTCGGCCGACTTGGGCCAGCTGTGGGTTTTTCAATGCAGAGCAGACATATCCAAAGAGGTATCCAATCACCACATCATGTTTATGAATCTACCATTTCTGTAGTAAACAGTGAAGAAGCCACAGAAGCTCATTCTTTAATAATTTTTATAATGTTACCAAGAGAAATGTAAAATTTTCAATATCCATCAGAACATATGGCTGGGCCAAGACTCACAAGTGAATATCCATGCGCACACATTTTTACAAATGATGTCTGTTCTCTCAGAGTTCTCTGGGTGGATATTTCCATAGTTACCTGCATATTTTTTATCTTGAAAATATATTTAGCAGCTTACTATATGAAAGTGTGGCTGCATAAAGGAGTTGAGTGTAGAACAGAAAATTATAACATTGTTTCAGGGAACTCAGGAACAATTTTGTACTGTGAAACTTTATTATGATAGACTGAAGCAACAAATGACCTGTTAAGAGACAGTAAGTAATAAGCACGTTACCTTACAACCAGGAAAAGAATTACCTGCAGGTCATCCACACTGTAGTTTTCTACTTAACACTCTCTACATTGAGACTGGTTTTCTGACCAAGCATTTTAAACTCAATGTTATGGTATAGACTGGGAAATTACACTTAAACAAGCATAACATGCCTTCACCAGGTTCTGCTAAGAGTAAACTATAACCAGCAATACTGTTCTAGCAATTTGTAACTTACCAGTTTATAGAGAACCACACTGTGCAAAGCACATACCTGACCTTGTGGTTACAGAATCTTTACGTATCAGCCCCATTAAGACAACACACAGATCCCTCAAGCCCTACATGCCAAGGGCATACATACCAATCTTCTATTAGGCACTCAGTTTCTCTACTTCCAGAAGCCTTACTGTAAACTAGACTTCAACACACAGGGAAGAAGGAAAGTCAGCCAAGCTATAGCGTAAGAGTTACCTGCAATATCTAAAAAATTGAGACATTTGACCCTCAAAGGGAGGTGTAGAAAGGGAAGGAAGTAGAAAATATAGTTCTACTAAAACCAGCAAAGGGCCCTCTGGCACATCCTCAAAAGTTCATGCCTAAATGCAGCAACACTTGTTACAGAGGAAATCAACATGGGTGTTTTGCCTCCAATGAAAGTCATTCTGGCCAGATCAGTCTCAAAAAGCCCAGAGACCCGAACATGAACTTCATGCCTTTCTGCCCAAAATGTCTGAACTGCATACTATCCACAGAGTAGTGGGCTCCTTTCCAGCTTAAGATTTCACTTATAATGAAGACATACAAGCCTTGCTTAGAATGCTCGAAGATCTGAGTCTTTCTGTAGGGATGGTATAACGGATTGGCTCTGAGAAAACAAGGTAGAGTAGACAGGGCAGTTCAAGAATTCTTTGATGGGTTTCGCAAACTCTTGACATCCTGAGTTACTACTGGAACGGAAAGTGAGTGATAACTGAGGATTGTTTAAGAACATTTTACTAGATGCCCCAAATATAGATTTCTGTAAGGTATCTGAATTGATACCACATAACATTTTGGATTAAGAAAGGTTACAGTGCCCCACCTCAGGCTGAAGCCCTTGAGCTCTGACTGACACCTGCCTCCCCACCCCACACACACACACACACAGGACAGTAGTGCTCAGGCATTGGCCCTCCCACCTAGGGTGGCGGGGCTTGGATGGGCTCAGGCTTCAGTCCCCCCCCTCCAGGGTCATGTAGAAATTTGTTGTCACAGAAGGGGTTGCAGTGCAATGAAGTTTGAGAACCCCAGCACTAGACCACACTATATCCTATTGTTATGAAACTAAATTAGTGACTATAACAACAACAAGTTCACTATAGCGTCCTACATTATGTTTAACAAAGGCGACGGACTCGTGGCTTCTGCATTTTTCCCCTGCCTTTGACCCAACTACCTGTCTCTCACATGAGTACCTTATGCAGCCACCAAAAGATCTCAAACAATGCATTGTGTTGGTTATCCTTTCACACAACATAGGTGGTAACTGCAGACCATTCTAGATATGCTCATTGTTTGCAGACCGTGCACTAACAGATGAATTCTGGATTTTGTCGTCCCTTTCATCCAGTCTGACACCAAGCTGAGACAATCCCAATTCAGGATAGTGGCTACAAAAAAGTTGTGTCATACTTTAACATTACACTTCTACCCCGATATAAAGCGGGTTCACATACAATGCGATAAAGCTCAGGGTCTGGGGGGCAGGAGCTGTGGGAGGGTACTTTTGGGGGCCCCGCAGTCCCACAGTGGCCTGGGAGCAGCCTGCTCTGCTTCCCTCACCCCAGCCATGTCGCTCAAGGGAGGGGGCTTGGGAGAAGGGATCCCTCCCACACTTACCAGCAGCAGCAGAAGCGGAGCAGCCCAGCCTCAGCCTGTTCTACTCCACCAGCTCCCAGCCAACAACTATCACAGCTACAGGCCTACCATTACCCCCTGAACCAATCTACCAGTTCCACAGAGTTCCACAATCCTCTATATAGCCTAAAAATCCAAAGGTTGGGAGTATCAAGATGCATCATGATTTCACAACACAAATAAAACATGGGAACTAGACCTGGAAGAGTACTAAGCAGTTCTTCACATCAAAGCAAGATTATACACAGTGCATTTTCCTAGTATTCTGTATGTAGATACAGACGTGTCATACAACTTCCCTTCGGAGATCACTTCCACTCAAATTATATCAATGGTAGGATGGTTTTTGATATTCTGTCAAAGTTTTGCTTTGCTCAATTTTGTCCTATCATTCCTGGCATAGGAAGTTCCATCCACTACATTAACTATGGCTACTCTTGTTGAGTGACAAATTGGGTGAGGCAGTGTCTTTTTCCACCAACAGAAGTTGGTCCAGTAAGAGACAAGCTTTTGAGCTCTTCTTCAGGACTTGACATTGGTCCAGTAAGAGATCTATCATACCTCTGTCTTTAGAGAGAAAAAGGAGGATGAGGAGTGATCATTTTGTGAAGTGGCACTTTAACAGCCTTTCCCAAACTGAATAAGTTCCCAGCATGCTCTCTGCCCCTCTAATGAACCAACATGGTCTCTTGGAAGTTAGTTTTAGACTAATGAAATGTAGTGTATCAAAGGCAATTGTTCATTGTACACAGTGTGCTTGTGTGCTCCAGAAGGATAAGTACTATTGTTCTGTAGTGGATGTGAGCAGGAGCAAGGGAGCAAGTACAGCACCCTGCCCTGAAAGGGTTATTTTGAAGACTAGAACAATAGGTGCTCATCTAAATACAGGGCACTCATTACATTATGTTAACATACAATGTAAATACCACGGAGATTCTAACAGCTGCAGCATTTAAACTAACTACTACCCTTAAAATAGAAGGATTTTTGCTTGACTTTGAACAGAACCCCACTACTCCACTTTATGTTAAAAAGCATAAAATACCAGTCATATTCAAATTGTGTAAGACTAATGTTACTGGGCTGGGGAACTAGTCAAGATGTATGGGTACCTCTAACAGAGGGATTGTGACTGCCATTTGGAACACTGATTCTCAACTAAGACATGTTAAAATTTGAGCTGCTCCTGGATGCCCACATAATAGATGTGGCTAAGCGCAACAGACTTTTGTTCCCTTCTTCCTGTATCTGTACTTAGTGAGAAGACCTCTTCAATGGGGACTTGCCATAGTAATCAATTTTATGAGCTCAAGACTGATTGCTATTAGCAGAGACCATTTAAATGGAAACTAAAGCAGAATATGGCAGCTCAGTGTTCTTGTCTACACTGACATTTCTGATAGTATCCCACATTTTTCTGTCACCAGTGCAAGGGCTATTGTAGACATACACCAGTGCTCTGGGATCTACATTGGCTATGCAGAAGTTTCAGATACGAACATTAGTTTTCACCTATAAAGCTTTGAGTGGCTGGATCTTCATTTCCCTTGAGATTGCCTGCCTCCTTGCAGCAATACTGCCGCTGTTGAGATCTGCGGAGGCAGCCGAGCTGGCACTTTCACGATACACATCAGGGATTGCGGAAGCAGGGCATTCTGCTTTGGAACTTGTTCTTCACTTTTTGTCTGCCAGAAGCTACAGTCTAATCTTCCAAAGCAAATACCACTCATTTACCCACCCCTCAATCTTTCAGCAAGAGAAGGATTTCAGGAGTGGAGGAGTTTGTTACAGGTGTTACACATTTGTTATTTTAAATGTGAGTGAATTTGTTTATTTTTTACTACTACGCTATGTAACTTGTATATTACATACATCATCTTTTCTGGGTGTGTATACAGTGTCTAGCACAAGGTCGGTATCAATAACTGAGGTTCCTAGGCACTGATGCAATATTGATAATAGCAGCACTGTATGTCAGTAAGCAGCTACTTTGATTTACAGCCACAAGAATTTAGGCCACTCCGCAAAATAATTCTGTTTCCCATTTTACACCTCCAAAGTTCAAGCTTTGCCACATTCAGTCCAGTGGCCTGGGATTCATTAAATATACTCAGAAGGGGCATTACACATATGTGGTCCATCAAAATACATGAAAGGGAAAGCTCTGGGAGCCCTTACTTTAGTGCAAGCAGTGCAATAAAGATGACAAGTTTGCTAACTACAATCTAAGCCCTAACAAGTTGACATCAAAGATCCAAATTCAACTTGCTGTAATCATAATGCTCAAGTCTTTTTGGCTACAGTCATGGTCATATGTAGTAACATTTGTCTGTAGCCAGTCTGAAATCAGTGAAATCTAAGTGGAAGGAGAATTTTTTTTTTTTTTACAGCACCCACAAGTGTGCTTTAGATGAGAATTTTTAAAATTATAACTGGTGGAAGACAATTAAGTGATCAATTTGAGATGAAACTTTCAGCTCAGTTTGAAAACAATTAATGTCTTCATATGCAACAACATTTGAATGTTCACTAGCCTTTCCATACAAGAGAAAACATTAGAATGTGTGTACAAAAGTTCAAAGGCGTCTGGGTGCATCACAGGACACTTACTCTCACTCTTGGTGTCAAGTGGTTTGATAAGTCTACACTCAGCACTACACCAGTGCAGCTATGCTGCTGTAATGTTTCAGTAGAGTACACTGAGGGCATGGCTACACTTGCAGATGTAGAGTGCTTTGAGTTAAACCAGCCTTCATAGAGCACAATCGGGAAAGTGCTGTAGTCTGTCCACAATGACAGCGCACTGGTGTGGCCACATTAGCAGCTCTTGCAACAACCACAGAGAGCAGTGCATTGTGGTAGCTATCCCAGCATGCAAGTGGCTGCAACATGCTTTTCAAATGGGAGGGTGGGGTGGGGTGTGATAGGAGTGTGTTGGGGAGGGAGGAATGGGTTTTTGGGTGCAGTTACATCAGTACAAAGGTGCCTTATACTAGTATAAACTTATTCCCACGAAGGACGGTGAATACTCAAATAAGCACCTTTATACAGATACTGTGTCCACGCTAAAGGGGTTGTATTGCTGAAACTGCACCAGTATGGTCACAGTGGTATAACCTTTCTTTAGAAGAGCCCCAAGGATGTAGAAAAGAATCACATTTCAGATATTTCTATAGTGACCACATCTAAAGAAATCTGATAGTGATGTGCCTTCGGCTGTAGAAGAGTCTCCCAAAGAAATAACCCCCATTGCTTTGGGGTTTCAGAAATCAGATTAACAGAAAGTTTACAGTAGGGGACAAACCTACACCGGCACAGAAATACAGCAGTTCATTCAGTCAAAGGCCAAATCTACACTAGTGAGCTTACAGTAGGAAAGAGCTCTCTCATCAACATAATAAAACCACTTCCACAAACAGCGGTAGCAACTTTCCAGGTAACGCAGCGCTGTCCTCACTGGTGCTTCTGTTGGTGTAACTTACATTGCTCAGAGGGGCGAGTTTTTTCCACACCCCTGAGCAACATAAATACACTGCCGCTTATGTCAGTGTAAGTCATGGCCTAAATGGTTAGCAGCACTGCCCCACTAAATGTATATCTTGTGCAGTATTCTTATGCCATCTAGCAAAGTTTCATATTATGGAATACCAGCCTTTTTCAGAGATCTTGGTGGGACTAGGGCATAAGGAAAATATATTTAAATTTTGATGAGCTCTTAAACACACAGATACTCCTCTTTACTTGGACAAATTTTACTTGCCTCTTGGAAGCATGCATCCACTAGAATGGATGCAATTTTGTCCCTGAGACGGGTGAAAATTTAAAAAAAAAAGGCAGCAAATTAGATTAACTGATTAAGCAGTGTTTTTTTTCCGCTGTATTCCAGAACACAGGTAAAATTCTAAAGAGACACTGAACTGTAGTTAGTACTGTAATTCAGTTAGAGAGTCTGAGATTACCACCTCGAGACCCTGAGGAATCTGAGCTGCACCCTGCTATCTTCCTCATTGTTTATGGCAACTGCCATAAACACCCACTATTTTCATTCTTTGTTTGTGGCACTTGTGGGTTTTGTTTTTTTTTAAGCCAGTGAATGAGCTCACACCACACACAAAGCCTTCAGGTCAGATTTCTTAGGATCTCAAACTGTTCTGTTAAGCTACAGTGCCAATTATATTTAACAATAGCCATGTTTTGTTTTTAAAAAGCCTTGAGTGTCTAGGACTTCAAAAAGAGTTGTGCACAGTTCACTTTTGGCAATACTATAGATTTGAAAGATATAGTAGTCTTGTATATTGATGTGTTTTGCTAATAAATCAAGTTACTGAGAGAAGGTGCTAGGGGCTAGTCTTGACTGCTAGTCTTTTAGATGGAGGTTACAGAATTCTATCACCATATAAACTAGTTATCAACTCAGCACACAGAGCAAAAATGAGTATTTTCTCAGTCTACACCAGAAGGTCTCAACTTTTTTCCTTTCTGAGGCCCCCTTGACACGCTATAGAAATTCCACTGCCCAGGTTTACCACAATTGTTTTTCTGCATATAAAAGCCAGGGCCAGCATTAGGGAGTAGCAAACTGGGCAACTGCCTGGGGCCCCACACCACAGGGTCCCTGCAAAGCTACATTGGTCAGGCTTCAGCTTCAACCCTGGGCTTAAGACCCATGCAGTGAGGCTTTGGCTTTCCGCACTGGGCCCTAGCAAGGTTAACTCCGGCCCTGCTTGGCGGACCCCCTGAAGCCTGCATGTGGCCCCCTACGGGGTACCAAACCCCTGGCTGAGAACCACCAGTCTACACAGATGTAGCTAACATTCCTTAATTTAGCTGGTATGTTAAGGCTGTAAAATGAAGCACACAAGTCAGGAAATGCCACACAATCTTAACTGCCCATTTCTGTATCTGTATTTATGTATAGTTTGTTACATGATCATTTGACATTATACATACATGATCAATGCCTTCCTCATTATAGCTGCTGGCATGCTGAGACTACTGTCTATCATGCTTACTTAACATTGTTTCCTTCTACTCTCAAGTTTGTGTCTATCTTTTACTTGTCCTAGACTAGAGGTTCTCAACCCAGGGCCCTTATCAGCATGCAGCTGTGGCCCATGTGATAACCTCAAGGCCATCTAGGTATTAACATATGTTGTGTGGATGTGGCCCACATAACAGAGCCCCATGTGAGACCCACAATGGTCAATAGGATGAAAACCACAGGCAAGTTTCTGCACCATAAAGCAGCTTTTTGCGCTCAAACTGCAGATGTGTACACACTGCCAAGCCACTTAATGTGCAGAAACTCTTCAGTTGCAGCGCTGCAAACCCCACCAGTGACGAAGTGGGACTGTTCTTAATATTTCCTTAGAATACTGTGTGGGTGCCTCAGTTTCTGGCCAATGCTGTCTCCTGGCAAATAATGGCCCGGGCCCTTCCCTCCTGCAGGGGGATGCTAAAGGTGTGGGAGAACAAGGAGGTCAGGTTACCTCCTGGCCCGGGAAAGGAACTCAGCAGAGAAGGAGGCGCTGGAGGGCAGTTTCAGTTTAGAACTGGCTGGGGAGGGGGAAGCGAGGGCAGATGGGGTTGTCTGGCTCACTGGGTCCCAGAATGGACCTAGCTGATGGGTCCCGTTCTCTGTACCTACAAGCTCTGTTTCAGACCATGTTCCTGTCATCTAATAAACCTCTTTTACTGGCTGGCTAAGAGTCATGTCTGACTGCAAAGTAGGGGTGCATGCAGGACCCTCTGGCTTCCCCAGGACCCTGCCTGGGTGGACTTGCTGTGGGAAGCGCACGGAGGGGCATACGTTGAATGCGCTAAGGTCAGACCCAGAAAGGTGAAGCCATGTGAACTTCTTGCCCTGAAGACAGTCTGCTCCAAGGGAGAGGAGGCTCCCCAAAGTCGTGACTGGCTTTGTGGGGAGCAGTTCCAGAGCATCGCCCAGGGACTCCGTGACATCACCTCAACAAGAGTCGTAAGGCTATTTGCGCAGAGGTTCCAGCGCTCTGTTGCCAGTGTAGACACTTGATTGCTTTTTATGCTGTAATTGGCCTCCAGAGCTGTCCCATAATGCCTCAAGTGACTGTTCTGCTCATTGTTTTGATCTCAGCTCCCCTCGAGATATGTACCCCTCCCCTTTCAAAGCACCATTTCTGACAGCTGTTGTGTGCTGTGCTGATCCTCTCTGGGACAAAGCAAACCATTAATGTCGAACACATGCTGTTGAACACAGAAGCATGGGTGAGAGGGAGAGTTGTGCAGAGAGTCCAGGGAGGGAGGTGGGCACTGATGTCAGGGTCTCTCCCTCCCCCAGGACTGGCTGTTTCCTGCCACTGTCTAAACTTACAAGACTGCATGCTGACACTCTCCTCCTCCCCCATACACAAACTCCCTATCACTCTCCCCCCCTCACACACACACACACTTCAGTTGAAAATCAGCAGGCAATGCAGTAGGATGCCCATGGAACAATGGGACTGGGCAACCTGCATCATGTTACACTGTGCCTGCCCCCATGAGGCACTGAAAACCCTTCCCAAAGCATCCTGAGGCCAGTTTCACAGTGGGATAGCTACTACAATGCACTGCTATCTTTGCCATTGCAAGGGCTGCTAATGTGGACGTGCTCCCGCATCACAAGGAGCACAGTATGGACATGCAACAGCGGTTTAAAAGTGGTATAACTTGTGGCACAGAAACTTGCCAATGTAGACATACCCTTAGACTGTAAACTCTTGGGTACAGGAACTGTTTGTGTTTGTACTGTACTTAGCACAATGGGGTCCTGGTCAATGAGAAGCATGCTAGGCACTATGCCAGGGGTAGGCAACCTATGGCACATGTGCCAAAGGTGCATGCAAGCTGATTTTCAGTGGCACTCACACTACCCAGGTCCTGGCTACTGGTCTCGGTGACTCTGCATTTTAAATTTAATTTTAAATGAAGCTTCTTAAACATTTTAAAAACCTTATTTACTTTATACAACAATAGTTTAGTTATATATTATAGACTTATAGAAAGAGACCTTCTAAAAACATTAATATATTACTGGCACGTGAAACCTTAAATTAGAGTGAATGAATGAAGAGTCAGCACACCACTTCTGAAAGGTTGCCGACCCCTGCACTATGCTAATACAAATAAATACACAACATATATGGTCCTCAAATGTAGTTACTAGTGTAGAGTCAAGTAAATTCAAGGAAGTTTATGAATTTGTACCTCTAAAAAAAACTGGATCTTGCAGATCTTTGCCCTTTGGGTTTCTCATTCACCAACTATTTCTCATTTATGCATGTCATCATGTGAACTACATAAGGAACAGAAAGGGTACTATGGATAGCTTTAAATGACATGATCAGAGAGAGTATCAATGCATAATAAGAGGCAGAGTTTAGCTGGGATTTCCTAGCTTTGAGTACTTCATTTTGCAACCACACGTGTCATTACAATGCTGGAAGATCTTTATTAAAAGTCAACAAGTTTTCACATAAATCTTGATAACTCAGCCAAATAGAGACATTTCTACTAATCCCCAGAAAAGAATATCTGGTCAAATGACTAGCCACCCATGCTGAAGTTTAAGAGTGCTAGAACTTTCAAGGGAGGTCACAATTGTTCCCACTGCTGTTTGTACTTGAAGATTGCGCTAACTCCCTCAATTATTTTTAGGCAGACAGTTGAAAACTTTCAGCCCAAATGGTGAAAGATTTAAGACAACTGAAGTCCCTACAAAATAGCAATGTACAGGTTACCTTAAACCTGGAACCATATCAATCAGTACTTTCTCAGATTACCAACTGTATCTAGTACCAGTGGAGCTTCACTAGTACTAGAACAGCAAGAATTGAAAAAAATCCTGTACATAGGAACAGCCTACCTGTCACTATTCACTCCAGCTATAGCACACTGCAACACCACAAGCTTTAAAGCATTAATGATCAGCAGGCAATTCCAACTTTTCAGTAATGTACAATATTTACATCCCTTTGTTCTGACAATTCTTTGCACACTAGGAGTATCATATGATGTGTAGGAACCAAAAATTTAAATTGCAAGACACCGAAGTGTGGTTAGAGGGAACAGCTTTGTAGAGGACAATTTAAGGCTTCCTTATCTCCTGTGCATGAAAACCAACAGCACAATTCATCCACAACATTGTGTAATATTTTATGTTAATTTTCTACCCATTAAATAATTCTACAGGTAGTAGACTGCCTGGTTAAGAATCTGATCTTCTATTTGCTGAATTTTAAGCTTCCTGGAAAGCAGTCCACAATTTCAGATCTCTAAATATAGTGCTCTTTTCTACTCACTCTAAACTGTTAAGAATATTTATTCTGACTCTGCCCAGAACGAAGACAAACATATCCATATATTAAAACGTTACACAGAACTCAAATCTAAGTCACCTGAAAGAAACCAAGACCCAACAGTATAGGATTCTGAAGAACAGTACATGGTTGTTACAAGAATCAAGGAAAACAATGGCTATAAGTTACTTTGCCTACTGATTATTCAAGACAACCAAAAGTCAATCACATTTTTTATTTACATTTGCCAAGCCATGCTTCTTGAAAAATATTTGGTGAAATAATGAATTGCCTCATGAAAAAGTAGTCTTTAATTTTGCACACTGCCTGTTAAGTGTACCCACTTCTGTCTTCCCCCAACACAAGTCACTGAAAATTGTAATGGTTTTTGCTGTACATCAAACGGAACTTTGGACTCCCTTGTCATGATGTATTTGGCCAACATTCCTTAAAAATTCAATTAATCTGATTAACAAAATGTTTAGATTATGATTTATTGTATACTTACATCACCATTAAAAACAGCTTTTACTTTGGTTCATGGTCACCACTCAAGTCAATTGTTAACTAGAAGATCCTTTGTTCCAGGGAACTTATTTGTAGATAGAAGGAATTGCTGTTAGAACTATTTGGGATCACCAGCCATAATTTGCTCTTTCAGCATTATCTGTGGATATCCGTGAATTGGGATAGCTCCTCTACCAGGAAATTGGAGGACAGAGGGTTCAGATATTTCCCACCATCATCCTGGCTGGTTTAATACTTTGTTCCACAAAAAAAAGATTTTACTATGCCAGTAACAGACATCAAGATTCGGGCACACTGTGCTAGTTGCTACTTTTAAGCGTGGAAGACCCATGCATGTAAGGCCACAATGTTGCTGTGACAAATTGCCCTATTAATTGGTCAATGAAGAAAAGTGTTTGAGTGTCAGAGACAAAGCAGCAAGAAGTCAGCTAGCTTCAAAACCCAATAAATTATACAAGATATTAGATGTAGTATTTCATACATGAGGCTTTTCTGGAGCAGTGGAGAAAAGTCACAGCAGGGGTCAAACTGTTCAAAAAAAGAGAGAGACTGGAGACAAATACAGTAAGCTGTCAAAGAAAGCGTGAACAGGAGGCCTCAATCTGAATAAGTGGTAAGGTTAACTGGTAGTGGCTCAAGCTGGATGCACCAAGCCTGCAACTGATCAGAACATAAGAAGCCAACTGCTGTCTAATATTAGGAAGCCAAAAGCCTGAAGTGAATCAATGACTGGCAGCTTCTTTGAGAATAATATGCAAGTATAAAAGAGGGTTAAAATGAAGTGCAGATAGCTATATTGGGCACTAATGCCTGTTTGTTAAGAGGACAGTACAAAGGAAAGTTCAGACACTAGCTTTATCTAAGTGTTATGAAGGAACACTGGATTCCTTGCTAGAAGAAGTTCAGTCATCAAGTGAAGTGGAAAACAAGTGTTTGAAGCTGTCACTGCTGTTTGAATTTCCTTCACCATGAGTTTGTCTATTTTTCAAATTACGCATCCACAGGCACTTTAACAGCCACACGGTATGTACTAGAAGATTTGGGTAACTTGAAGGAGACAGTGTACAAACAATTAGATATGTTTGTTCTACCTCTTTTTGTACTGCTAAATGTGACATGTGAACTCCAGATAAAAAAGGTTAAAAGCAATTGACTCTGGAATACTTGAAAATAGATCCTGAAATCTGGAATGTCGTTAGAAAAGTTTGACTACAGCACAAGTTAGCAGCATCTATAAAAAGAAATATAAAACAGTTCTAGAGGTTAAACCTGCCCCCTCAATCCTCCAGACAGGCTGTAGTTTTACAATATTTCCCTATTTTAACCGCAATCTCTCTCTTCTTATAACAGAGATCCACGAAGAGGAAAACACAATTTGACTACACAGGAGAAAGCAAGAATGATTGCAACAATTTATGGGGTGAGGGATAACTTTGCAGACAAATGTGATTTTTAAATCAACTGTGTCCCTTTAAATTTAAAATTTTGCTCTATTAAATATATTAGTTGCTATGTACTATTTTTAATGCCTGTGCTACCCACTGTTTCTATTAACATATGAAAGTCACACCCTCTACATAAGCAACTCGTCCTGGGTGTCTTAACTACAAATTTTGACAAGCGTGACTGAGTTCAGGTTCATCTGACTCTGCTTCTGGATGCATCTTATTATCAACTTCCCAAATATTTTTTATCCCAAGAATTATATACATTCCCCTTTTCAGGTTTGCCCTACCCCAATGCTGTCATGTTAATCATCCCTCATCAGGGATATTACTTATAGACCCAGTTTTAACTACTGCCCACAAGCCTGTTTTATACAGAAACTGTTCAACACAAAAAACAAGCTTATATAACTCAGCAGAAAGTTACACCCACATTTTCTTAGGCTTCCTATATTACCTTGTGTTCCCAATTTTGGGGAGGATTAAAGGGAGACATGTGTCTGATACTCTTCTCAAAACCCCAGATCTCATCTCCTCACTTGCCCCCCTCAGATTCTCTTCAGTCCAACCCACATAGCCAGTCACACCTTGGACCAGATCTTCAGATTAGATGCCAATATCAAGATGGACACAACCCCACCACTGTCTTCTGGACAGACCATCATCTCATTAAAAACAGGTGTTAAGAGTCTTCCCAGCTCCCAGAAACAGAGAGAGACCCGTGACCCTGATTCAATAAAAGGCAAACTGCACTGGATTCCAAAGCATGCCAATGGATGACTAACTCCTTGCCTTGTGGGTGGAGTGCAATCTGGTGAACCTTGACCAGCCACACACACACAGCTCCTCTTCACCCACAACAGATCTCCTTGGTTTTTTATACCTTGTAACAGACAGAGAAGGTCAGAAACTTAAGCACTGATGGTGAAAAATAGACAAACAGATTTTCTCCAAGCTTATACTGAGGCTATTTTACAAGGTAGGAGAACCTTCCTGGCAGCCTCCAATGAGGCTGCCAAATCCCACCTTAAGGAGCTGTCCAGGATGGCAAACCCCTTCATCAATCCTGACAGGCCACATCAGAACATAGTACCAAGCACTGCAAAAGACTAATATCCTACTTGATGGAAAAGGATATGCACTTGCAGGAATGCTTCTCAAACATGGGTCTGCCCCCCCTGTACTAGCCAAATAAGAGCCCACATGAATTCCTGGAGTACAGTACACTCATTCAAGAATTACTAGATACCTTAGAGGCATTTCAACCCAAAACCTCTTCTCAGCTTGTGAAAGAGAAGACCGACCAGTGCCAGTTATAATCTGGAATGAGGAACAGGTATTTCAGAAGGAATCATCCTTTCCTCCAACAGACAATAGTATAACCAGCACAGAAGAAATCCAACTGGGTACATTTGTTCTAGGCAACTACCACCCAGTATCAAAACCTCCGTTCCTGAACAAGCTTCTAGAACACCCATATGTGGGCAACACTTAATTTATACCAGCTTAACTGGGGCCCTGCCTATTTCAGGGCCATGAAAAACATGTCACAGACTACGAAATAAACCCTTCCCTGTGAAATTTGACATCCCCAGGAGCATCCCAGCTAAGGGGGCTCCTAGCTCCAATGAGGCTGCCAGGAAGGTTCTCCTACCTTGTAAAATAGCCTCAGTATAAGCTTGGAGAAAATCTGTTTGTCTATTTTTCACCATCAGTGCTTAAGTTTCTGACCTTCTCTGTCTGTTACAAGGTATAAAAAACCAAGGAGATCTGTTGTGGGTGAAGAGGAGCTGGGTGTGTGTGGTTGGTCAAGGTTCACCAGATTGCACTGCACTCCACCCACAAGGCAAGGACTTGTCCATCTCCTGCCCAACTGCTGGGGGGAAGAGAAGAGATCAGACTCACCATCACCTCTGGGAATCTGCTGCAGCTGGAAGAAACTCTGCAGTTGCTACCTTCAGAATCTAGCTCTGAAGGCAGCACAGAAGTGAGTGGCAATCCCATGACCTTCTCATAACAGGCTTGCGACACCCCACACACAATCCCCTTTTGAGTCAGGACCCCCACTGGTTACAACAGGGTAAAATTTCAGATTTAAACATTTTCAAATCCCACATTTGTGAAATGGACCATAATGGACAGTGAATTTGGTAGGGCCCTAAGCAAAACTATGCCAGTGTAAGTCCCAGTGTAGATGCACTTATAGTGCCAGAAGTGTTTTGCTGGTATAACTTGTGTCTTGGGGAACTGGTACAAGCTATGTTACCAGCAGCACTTTTGGGTCAATATAAGTTACATCTACATTAGAAGAGTTTACCAGTAAGTTACAGAAGTATAGCTATTCCAACCAAAACTTTCCTAGTGTAACAAGACTTTATCCAAAGGTCTAATACAAGTTTATCTAACTGAAGTGAACATCCTCCAATCAGCACAATCTGGATTCAGGCTAGGGTAAAGGATGGAAAATGATTTTGTGGCAGTGAGAGATTCTCTCTTGCTATCAGAGGATGGAGACATCCATTCTCCTCCTACTGGACCTCTCTGCACCAGTCAACACTGTTAACATTAAAATACTTCTGCACTGCCTGGGAGAAGTGACAGAGATCCTATACTCTAAAATGGTTTAAATCCTTCCTGAAGGGAAACACTAAAAAAGAGTAGTGGTAAGCTGCATCTCCACCACTAGACCCATCACTTGTGGAAGTCTCCTAAGGATCATCTCTTTGGTCTTATTTAAAGATCTATATGTAGCCACTAGGTGAACTGACAAGACAACATGCTCTCATGTCAATGATACGTAGATGACCATTCTAGCTACCCTTTACCACTCTGACCATGCCACTCATCAAGATAGCCCAATGCTTGGACAGGATCAGCTGGTAAATGAACAGCTATTTGAAGCTGAATCCGAACAAGGTGGACATTATGTTGGTGGGAAGAGGAAAGCACTCTAAGGAGGGCAACCAAGGGAGACTACTCAATAGCTGCAAAGGTGTACACACACCTGGTGAATCCAGGAGTAGTTTAGACTGCTCCTGGATTCTTTGCCAACAACAAGATCTCACATAGCATCAATGAATAATACTTTTAATACCTCCAGTTGGCCAAGAGACTCAGCTACTACAGAACACTGCGCCTAGTCTCCTCAGCAACACGGGTTGCCACAAGCATATCAAGTCTCCATTCCTCTCTCTATGCAGGCATCCCATAGAGCACAGTTAAGTCCAAGGCCCCAGTCCCTATCTTCGAGGCACTCAGTGGCCTGGGCCCAGCATATCTGAACAATTGCCAAAGCTCCAGGATGACGACCTTTGTCAGTAACTTCACTCCTGAGGTACAATGGAATTTGAGTACAGTTAACGTAAAGTCAACCTGTGCAGGAGATGGTCAAGGTCTCTCAGGAATTCCCACAAGAAGCGAGGTATATCACAAACCTCACCACCTTTTGCTCCAAGTGCAAGGTGCACTTCTTTGACCTGCCTTCTCAAACAAGCAGAGCTATGCGTGTACTTAAAAGAAATGCCCCCCTCCCCCCAAAAATCCCCTGACAAAACAAGGAACATTTACACAGCACATACAAGTCTTCCCCTAGGGAGAAAAGGAGACAGAACAAATCACATATGACAATCTTAGTCAAGTTACTTTCAGCACACTGCCAAACACACTGATGCTATGCTAATAAGAGTGGAATAAATCTATATATAGAAGTATAGAATTTTTTTTTTTTTTTTAATATAGCACCACAGACCTGTATAATAGGTCAGTTGTGCCAAACATAACACAAATCTCTCCCCAGGAAAAGCTACAGGAGATACAGTACAGCAAGGGGAAGAGCATCAGAGCCGTAATCATTCACTGATTTACTTGACTTGTAGTAAAGTGTGGCCTCCTAGCTGAAACCTAAACTTAAAGTCTTCTTCAGAAATGCACTTATCAGCTTGTTCAAGCATTTTAAAGCCCAAAGACAAATGCAGAACCCAGCAAGTAACTAAACACATACAAAATACCTGAGACCCACCCTGCCTGTTTTATGAGTGTTACTCAATTCCAAAGTATAGGTATGAAAGGTTAACCCCACCTTATATGATGCAAAGCTGACCCAGTTACTAGCCTAAAACTGGGGCTGCTTCCTAAGTAATGATGCCAGTAAGGCTAAAAATACAAACAACACTGCCATGACTAAGTCAACCACACTCATTACAAACGGAAAGCAACTTGTGCCAAAAGTATTCTCTTCTTTCAAAACAATTAGGCTAAACGAAAGGTGACTCAGATTTATTCAAAAAGCTACAGGCTGTTAATATTTTGGTTTCCCAAAAGAAAGTATCAACACCCTGACCCAGAGAGATAAGTCAGTGAAGGTGCAAAGAACTGGATGTAAACATGCTCAAGTTTTTCTTCAACTTGCTAGGAGTCAAAGGACACCAGCTAGTGGGCATAAAATGGAGCAGACTGGAGTCACTGTTAGAAAGGGGAATCCCATGGAAATAAGTTACAGCAGGTGATGCCGTATCAGAGGCCACTGACACTGCAAAATTCTGACAGGCCACATTTGACCATCAGGGTACCATCTGCAGCAGCCAACCCTCAAAGATGCTATTTGTAACAAATAGAAGATTAACTACTTCCTCATACCTTCATCAGGGCAGTTATCTTCTAACATCCCCGATGTCTCCACATTTTTGGAGCCCTCTCCCCTTAGTTCCTTTCTCATAAGTCAAAGGACTTGTTTAGTTACAAGAGGAGAAACAATAGCTATGTAGTTTGCTGGAAAGACAGACAAAGATCAAAAGAGGAACTGAAAGCATTTCTCTGCCTTCTGCACTGAAGCAGATTTATAGCCCTTTTAGCCCCTCTTCCAAGTTTGAGATGGAGGAGGCATGCACTGTGAGGTAACAGGTAAAGCAAACACTGGATGACCCAAGGCATTCCTGCAGCAGGGAGAACCTTTAGCATGAAGTATCCATCCTGATAAAGGGTGCTGTTGAAAGAAGTTAAGAGTTGCGGGGGAGAGAGAGGGGAAGAGACACCAAAGTCAACCCATTACTGTGAAACAGTCACATTCATACATGTTGTCACCCAGGGACAGCTTGGAGGGAAGGAATGGGAGAATGCCATAGGGGTTATCATGAAGTAGCTGTCTTTCTATATGGTGTTGGCACAGATATATTACTTGTAAAAGAGATGAAGGAATGCTTGCAGGATCACCATCAGGAAAAAGAACGACCCCCATTCAAAACAGAGGACAGAACCCTCATACTGAAGCAGCCCCCTTTTATACAGAATGTTAAACCACCATTGCCAGTGTAGGAGATGACAGACCACTCTGAGTTCTTCAAGTTAAAGTAGACTCCTTATACAAGTATAGGGGAGCTGAAAGATATAGGGGAATCACTGGGGACAACAGAAACTCCTAGATCCTTTATCTTGAAGGGATCCCCTATGCAGAGTGTTGGGGAACCTCAACAACCTGGGGATGAGAATGATCACCTACTTTGAAATATCCTTCCACAGGGATTGAAAGGGGTTCCCCACAGGCTATTCTTGGGCAACAGAGGGTGGTGTTCCCCATTACAAAGGTTATGGGGATTCAGTGATGGAGGTCCCTTATTCTGAATTAACATGCAGAGTTCTGGAGTCCCAGGGATGAAGGTTCTCTATCCTGAAGAGAATTCACTCTTTTATACAGGCTGAAAAGCAGCCAGTGGATGGGTGAGGGCCCTTACCTTGAAGTAGCTTCCCTCATGGAGTACAGTACTTCAATCTGGAACACTGTGGGGCCCAGAAGGAAGGGATAGTTGATTCTGAAAGTGAGTGGGGGGGAGCCCTTATTTTGATGCACATCCCCACATACAGGATAGTGGGGGCAGCAGGTGCCTTGTCTTGAAGCAACTCACCCATACATGTGCAGGCCATCCCCCCACACTCCCCTCCCAGAGAGAGGCAAGGAACCTGAGCCCATACCTTACCTTGAAGGACCACCATACAAGGAGACGATGGGCCTACTCAAGAGGGGCACAGGGAATCCTGAGGGTCATGTCAGGGGGCCCTTAAACAGCCCCCTATACAGGGTGGGGGAGAAGTCCACTCCAAAAGTGCTTGGGTCTTCCATAAGGAGTGTCAAGACCCATGCATCCCTTACCTTGAAGCAACCCCCACCACCACCAATACAGGAGGCTGGAGGAAGTGGGGTCTCCTTATCTTGAAGTAGCAGAAGGGTTTGCAGGTCTATTACACTTGAAGCAGCACCACCACAATAGAGATGTTTGAGAGTACATGGGGCCCTTACCGTAACCCCCTCCGCACACACACAGAAAGGTGGAGCTGCGGGCAGCCTCTCACCTCACAGCGCCCGCGGCCCCCACAGGGGGCAGGGGGGCGGGGGCCGGGGCGCCCCCCGCCGCCGCCGTCCCACCGGGGGCCCGCCGGCCCTGCCTCCCTCCCTCCCCGTCCCTCCCCTCCCGCCGGAGGCCTGGGCGCCTCTCTCCGCCCGCGCCCCTCGCGCCTGCGGGGGGGGCTTCCGCTCCGCTTGCCTCGGGACGTGCGCCGCGGGCCTCAACGCCCCCAGATCCCCGCCGCCTCTT
>NC_133774.1:6007706-6037470 GCF_003597395.2 Chelonoidis abingdonii
TCTCGCCCGCTCGCGCGCGCCCGGCTCCGGACCCCCCTTCGGCCGCCGTCGCCACTTCCTTTTGTGACGGCGCCGCTCGCCGCTGACCTCAGCGCGCCGTTCCGCGCCGGGCCCCGCCCCCTGACACGCCACGCCCCCTGCCCGCCGAAGCCCCGCCCTTTCCCGCAATTCTTCTCGCCCCGTCGCCGCTCCCACATAGCCAGCTCCCCCCACGCTACCCCGCCCCCTCTTATAGAACCAGGCCCTTCCCCCTCTGCCTCCCCCGGCTGGAGCCCTAGTGATTTGTTGGGGGCAGAGGTGAACACCCCATCCCACCCTATCTCTGAGGGTCACCCTTCTGGCTGCCATCCTGTACGGCCCTGGGGCAGCCCCCCCAGGTCACCCCACTTGCACAGGGATGCTGCCTCTCATGGCTCTCTCCCACCGTGGCTTGCATTGCTTGGACCTGGCATCTGCCCTGCCACCATCATTCCCCCACCCTAAGGAAGTGGTTTCCCTTTTTCTATGGTGGTTGTACGAGCAGCCTGCTACATCACTTGCAGGGTAACAGTTACCTTAGCCTGGGGCTTCGGGGACATTTGGCCCAGTCTCTATGGCCTTGTCAGCACAGGGGATTGTCTTGGTCAAAGCCAGAGGTAACATTAAGAGAGTGGGCAATGCTGTGGGGCACCGTTTGGAAACTGCTGGCCTCAACTGATCCAGCGATCTACTGGTGTTTTCCCTGCTCACTGCCATCAGTATAGCTGCATCAGCGCAACCCCTAGAGTAGGCAGGAAAAGCTGCTGTTTGCAGCAATGAAACTTAATGACCGCTTGGCACCAGGGTAAAGGTCATGAGTGCAAATAATGTTTTGTATGTCGCCACTAGCAGTGTGCACAGGTGCAGCTATACTGGTGGCTATAATTGGCAGAAATTCCCATCTGCCTAGCAGAGGTTCCCAAACTGTAGTCCACCATGTTACCAACTCTCATGATTTTGTCATGAGTCTTTCAGTAATTAGTGATTTTCTTAAAGCCCCAGCTGCAGGAGGTATGGCAATATAGTAGAATCTCAGCTTTCATTTGAAAAAGAAAATAAGCTTTAGCCTTCATGGTTGCAGAGAAAACTTGAAAATGTGACCCGACTGCATCCTAGAAGCTAAAACAAACAGAAGGCAACAAAAACTAACCCCAAAATATATTGTATGTGTCTGGGGCCTGAGTCATGATTTTTTTCAGAGAGACCAGGTGGATGAGGTAATACCTTTTATTGGACTTACTTGTGTTGGTGAGAGAGACGAAGCTTTCAAGCTACACAGAGTTCTTCTTTGGGTAGCTTAAAAGCTTGTTGCTTTCACCAACACAAGTTGTTCCGATAAACGATATTTACTCACCCACCTTGTCTCTCTAATATCCTGGGATCAACATGGCTACAACCCACCACTCCATACGTGATTTTTTGGTAAACATTTAGGGTTGGCAATACTGGCTCTCACAGGCAACTAGTGGTCTGAAGAACATATGCTGGTAGTCCAAAAAAATCTGCCTCTCCTCCTTGTTCTAACTAGATAAAACAAAACTTATGGGAAGAAATTAAGAGCAAAACTAGAGCGTGTGTCTGGCATTCGTCTTGCTCATACTAAAGAAAAATACTTTACTACATTTTTTCATGTATGTAATTGCTATAGTTACCACAAGTATATTATATATATATGGGGATTGGTCCTGCTTTGAGCAGGGGGTCGGCGTGCAACTTCTTAGAGGGACAAGTGGCGTTCAGCCACCTGAGATTGAGGCCCCTTCCAACCCTGATATTCTATGATTCATCAAAGGGAAGGGACTTGCTCCATATGACAACATATGGCTGGGGCATCCTCAAGACAATGTCTCCATTAAGAGGTGGTCCATACTACAGAAAAGTTTGGGAATCCTTAACTTATTCCATTCTATTTCATTGTTAGGTTCATTGTGAAACAAACGAAGGGCATATTTCCAGATAGGGGCTTTTGAATGACCTAACGTCTGGGAATTATACAAGAAAATCAAAAGAAGCCATTATTCAAAACAGAAACTGATATTTAATATTTCTATATCATATCATGGTGGACTTGAGTACAGGGCTGCTGCTTGAACACATCAGTGCCCTGGTTCACCCCATTCTATCCAGAACTGTTCTGGAGTAACTAACTCATACAAGCACTGGCTCCCTCACCCCTAGCAGCAGGGCTTGGGTCCTGGTACGAACCTCTGGAGGTAGAAGAGGGAAGGGAAGAAGAGGAAATGGTTTTGTGATTAATGGTGAGGCCATATAAAAGGGGTGGGGGCTGGGCTATGGGGGAGGAATTAAATACTATAGGTATGTGTGAAAGAGAGAGAGAAAGAACAAAGGGATATTCAGTGAAAGGAGGTAGATTCCAAGATGATAAAAGGAAATCCTTTTTCCGCACACCATGTAATTGATCTGTGAAACTCAGTGCCACAGGATGTCACTGAGGTCAAGAATTTAGCAAGATTCAAAGAGAGACTGGCCCTTTGGATAGATAACAAGAACATCTAGTCAATGCTAAACAAGTACTGAAATGGATAGGAAATCTCATGGTTGAGGTCTTAAACAAGAGGTTGGCAAACTACAGCCCGCAGGCCACATCCGGCCTGTGGGACCATCCTGCCCAGGCCCTGAGCTCCTGGCCCAGGAGTCTAGCCCCTGGCCCCTCCCCTGATGTCCTCCCTCCCCCGCAGTCTCAGCTTGTTCACCCTGCCGCTGGCGCAATGCTCTGGGCAGCGGGGTTGTGAGCTCCAGGGCAGCCTGACCCGGTGCTCTGAGCTGTGTGATGGCGGCAACATGGCCCAGCTCCAGCCAGGCAGTGCGGTAAGGGGGCACGGAGGGGAGGAGGATTGGATAGAGGGCATGGGAGTTTGGGGTGGGGTCAGGGGGTGGGGGTGTGGATAGGGGTCAGGATGATCGGGGGGAACAGGGGGTTGAATGGGGGCAAGGGTCCCGGGGGGGCAGCAGAAATGAGAGGAGGGGTTGGATGGGGTGGCAGGGGTCTGGGGACAGGCAGGGGACAGGGAGCAGGGATGTGTGGATGGGGCAGGAGTCCCGGGAGAGGGGAGCAGATAGGAGGTGGGGGCTATTCTGTTAAGCTATAGTGCCAATTATATTTAACAATAGCCATGTTTTTTTTTAAAAAGCCTTGAGTGTTTGAGACTTAAAAAAAAGGTTGTGTGCAGTTCACTTTTGGCAATACTATAGATTTGAAAGATGTAATAGTCTTGTATATTGATGTGTTTTGCTGATAAATCAAGTTACTGAGAGAAGGTGCTAGGGGCTTTCACACAGTTTACAAAACCTGATGCGGCCCTCAGGCCAAAAAGTTTGCCCGCCCCGTCTTAAACCATTTCTAGTAGCGGCTAGGCTGAACCCTTCATGTGGGGTAGATTATCCCACAACTGCCTACTATAAGGTTCTTGCACCTTCCTCTGAAGCAGCTGCTGCTGCTGTTGAAGACAGAATACAGCATGAGATGGCCTATGGGTCTGATACAGTCTGCCACTTCCTATGTCCCTATTTTTGTTTCCCCCTCCTCTTATCCCTACCTGCACTGATTACTGTCCTATGGGAATGAGGATTGCATGGGATTAGGGTAACTAATAAATATATCGTCTACACCCTGGCACAGGCTGGAGCATAGGCAGGGTGACATTCTGGTTGGAACAGGAGTCAGAGCGAGTAGTTGGAGCAGAGCCAGAAGACGGAACCAGAGTCATGGTCGGGAGACAAGCCAGCGGTCAGAGCCAGGAGTCAAGACCCAGAGGGTTTGGAGGAAGGTAGAGACTGGAGCTGGAGCAGATTAGAGCAATGTACACAGGAAGCAGCGCTAACACAGCTGTAAGCCTGGAATACATTGCGCAGCCCCTGTGTTACTATTGCTGAAAAGTTTAAATGATGGTCTGCTGGCTCTTCTGTCCAGTCACGGAGCACAGACGCTCAGTGAGAGTATATTGGGCCTAGCCACGCTCACTGGGTTGCCAGGTGACCACACCTGGAGCCAACTGAATTCCTGACACACCCTCCCTGAATCACACCCTTCTTTGCCAACCAGAGCTAGGATAAGGTGATGTTGGATTCAGCTAAGTTGCATGGTTCCTTCTCTCACCTGTGCAGCAGACAGATTCACATGTTCAGAGGGAGAATTGTGAAATGCCTTTTGGGGAATGCTGAGTGAGTTCCTACCTTGTGGGGGTGGGAGACCCACAGAAGCCAGGGCAGTGGGAGGGCAGCTTCTGGCTGTGGATTGATGGGGCTGGGGAAGGGTAGTCCTTTGGGCAGCCTGGATTATAGATGGACTCTTAAATCTTTGTCTGGCACTCAGGACCAGGATTCTCTTCAATAGCCATCTGAGGATGGATGAGATGGCTGAAGAGAGTGGCCACATGTTACTATTTTTATTTATAATTTGTATTATCATAGTACCAAGGAGCCCTAATCATAGGCCAGGATACATTGTAGCAGGTGCTGTACAAGCAGAATAAAAACAGGATCCAGACCTTAAGGAGCTGACAGTCTAAGTATAAAACAAGAAACAACAGAAGGATACAAATAGACGGGGGAGTACAAAGAAACAATGAGAAAATATTGGTCAGCATGACAGACAGTGATTGTCGCAGCCCACCTACAGCCTAATTGTTGTTAAGATTTTTGAAGGCCTCATAGCAATGGAGCATTTTGAGAAGGGAATTGAAGCTGGTAGCTTTGTGAATGTTCATGGGAAGCACCACCCAAGTATTCTCTCTTGCTGCCTAGCAAACACAAAGTTTATTTAAAAATGTAACAACTGAGTGATGGAGGCTGATGTCATGGGCCGATTGGAGGTGATCATGGACAGCTTGATAGAGAATGAGAGATGATAGGTAGGGTGGGGATTGTCCATGAAAGGCCTGGAAAGTGAAGACAAGCAGTCGATGTTTTATGCCATGGAGAAGTGGGAGCCAGTAGAGGGTTTCAAAGAGGAATGAAAAGGTCCAAGCGATGGGTTAGAAAAATGAGCTTTGCAACAGCATTCTGTATGGATGTGAGGGAGGCAAGACTGCCTTTGTCAAGGCCAGAGAGAATGATGTTGCAGTGATAAGACACAAGATGATGAGAGCTTGCATGAGATTTTTAGCAGTGTGGCTGGATAAGAAATGCTGTATCTTCAGGATGTTATGCAGGAAGATTCAGAAAGATTTAGATATAGCCAAGGGTGTGCACAAGGTGGGCAAGTAGGGTTACCCCCTCCCCCTCCCAATAATCAACCACAGAACTGCAGCCTTGGGGCCATGGTGGGGAGAGTGAGCTCTTTCAGCCCTCTGGGAAACTGACAGTTCCTCCGGAACCAGGACTGCGAGGGGGGGACCCAATGGATCATCGTTATAGAGGAAGTTGTGGAATTTGTGTTTGCAGATGAGATTAGCCAGAGATACAGCCTAGCGGGAGAAGAGGACCAAGGACAAAGGCCTGTGGAACTCCCACAGAAAAGCTGGCAGACAGGAATATGTCGGTCCAGGGTGGAGGGTTGGCTATGAAGGTTTGGGTCCCTCCATCCCTGTGGTAGTGGGCAGAAGAGAAGAAGACAGGAAAAGATTAGGGGCCAGGTTCATCCCTGAACCACCACTAATGCAGGTAGAGGCACAGAGAGCAGGCAGTTTGTGATTTCCCTATTCATCTGCTGCTGCAGGGGCTAATTCCTGACCTGGCTTCTGCAGCAGTGGGAGATCAGTAGAAACTGAATCACTCCAGCCACACCTTCTTCCACCACTGATTCACCCCCTCCTTCCCCATGTCCCGAACAGCCCCCTGCACACAGGGTGTTTTTTGCAGGGCTGACATTGGTGCCCAGCCTCAAAGGAGCGGGGAGGGGGGACTTGTGGCTGCTTTGAGGTTCTCAAATGTCCAATTTATGGGACCGCCTCACATGTCGCACTCATAATCCTCCACAAGCTGCCATCTCACCCACCAAAAATGGTGCCTCATCAAAACCGTGTGCTTGTAGTGGGCTACTACAGTTGTTCCTTTGAGCTAGAGAACATGAGAAACACAAAAACTTCTACAGTGACTGGCAAACATAAGAGCATCTTTGCACCACACAGAATCCCTCAGGAGTCAGTATCAGATACGGGTTCCCCTATACAATCCAGTAAAATCCCAGCATGGCATGGGATCACCTGTTCAACAATTAATGAGCTGTCATATTTGATTTTGCCTTCCATGGATCAGCAGTTAAAGCCAAAATTTGTCATTCTAGCTAAAGTTTAAGCCTAAACAGGTCCATTTTGGGACAGCATTAGACTCGCTGGAGCCCCGGGCAGAAAGCCAAAGCCCGAGCACTGCCACGCGGAGTTGAAGTGGAAGCCTGAGGGATTCAGCCCTGAGTGGCAGGGCTCAGGCTTCAGCCTCAGGTGGTAGGGCTTGGGTTTAGGTTTAGGCCTGGGCTTTCTGCCCTGGGCCCCAGTGAGTCTAATGCTGGTCCTGCAGAAGCCCAAGCCCCACCCCCAGGGGATGAAGCTGAAGCCCGAGCAACTTAGCTTTGCTGGGCCACCTGTGGCATGTGGCCTCATGGAATTGCCCTGCTTGCCGCCCTGTAATACTGGTTCTGGGTCCATTATTGTTACCTCCTAAACACGAGGCCTATACCCCAATGAGATCTATACTTGTATTATATCAGCACTGTGAATAAGTGAGATCAAAGTCTGGTGGAAATCGCAGTTGGAGCTAGAATACAAGTCTCTCATGTCCTTGAATGAATTCTCTGCTGTTGAGCTAAAGGAGCAGCTGCAGGAGGACAAGCAACAGGAATGCCTGTTACATTTCACCCAGGCTTCCCTGCATAGCCTTCCTCTAGGCCACCACAAAACTTGAGTTCCCACTCAGAGGCTGACAGACAAGCCCCTCCTCTGGTCACAAGTTAATGGACGTGAGTCTTTTCTCTCTGACACCAGTGCAACTCCAGTGGAGTTCTTCCTGATTTACACTGATGAGAGCAATCATACTCAGGTGCAACATTTTTCTGAACCATTTAAAGTCCCTGATATACTTGCTCATGCACCTAATTACTGAATATAGTTACTGATGGGATTAAATCTGGGATCACTGTCTTCCAAAGCATTTGCTCTGCCATTGACATGGAAGTGTTTGCAGTAGTAAGAGTCTTTCTTTAATCCAATTCTCAAACTCTTCATCCTCAGAACCAATGGCAGCCATCAAGTGCACACATACCCATAAACTGTCAGCGTGGTCTCCCTGCAGTGCCTATGACAGATGCTGTATATTCTGCAGTGATTAGACTGGACATTGAGGTGCTGATAGATATTTTTGCTGATACGTGTTCAGTTCCACATTATTACTTCTTTATTTTTCAAATACATCCTTGGCCTCTCAATATAATACACAGGTGCCCTGCACATAAAATTCAATCCCTCAGGGTCCAAAGCAATTGGGAATACATTGTACTAGAACATGTATGATCTGCACTGGGTTCTGAAGCAGTCCCAGCTTCTAGGGCTTGCAGTTTATTTGGCTCTATGTAGGTTCTTACACTGTCCTCGCCACTGTAATATCTGAGGACCTAGGCCAAGGCTGGAAGTGCTGCAGAACCAGGGCCCTCAGAAAGAGAGAGTGCTTCACATCTATCTATAGTGATCCCATCTGATGTAGTGAAAGAGCAATGATCACTGATGCTATGATGACTGCTCCCTTCTAATTGCCATTCCCAGCTGTTATTCCGCCCAAGTCTAACTGCTCCATTTACATTGTTACTCCTAACTGCCTCAGTCTAATTTATTCTCCACTGTGATTTCCAACTGCCCAAGTCTCTCTCTCTCTCTCTCTCTCTCTCTCTCTATATAAAAAGAGAGAGAGAGAGATACCTATCTTGTAGAGCTGGAAGTGACCCTCAAAGGTCATTGAGTCCAGCCCCCTGCCTTTTCGCTAGCAGGACCAAGTACTGATTTTGCCCCAGATCCCTAAGTGGTTCCCTCAAGGGATGAGCTCACAACTCGAGGTTTAACAGGCCAATATACAAACCACTGAGCTATCCCTCCACCCCCGTCCTTTTCCAACTGCCATTCCCAATGGTCAGATCCTAATTCCTGCTCACAACTGTTATTCCCAAAGGTCTAGTCCACAAGGCCATGTTGCCTCCTGTGCCCTAGATGTTGGATTTTGATTACTTGCACATTTTGTCTAATTAGCCTAGCTTTGTTTCCCATACTGCTGTGAAACAGATCAAAGAGCCTCATTTCTTCACATGTGCCTTAGGGGAAATATTTAGCTGAACTGTCTAGAGTAGTTCTTTCTGGCTTGAGCTGTCCCTATCTCTGCAATAATTGTGACAGGATCTCCAGGTTACAACCTGGAATTGGTGTACCATGTGCCCTCTTAACTCTCCAGCCTGGGCTGTCTCTCACAATGCTTTGCCAGTGACAAGCAGCAAATCTCTCCAGACATTATCATTATTCAGTAAAACAGCTTGTGGAGCCCCACACCCATCTAAATTGCATGAACCCTCCCTGAGCGTCTCATGAATTGCACAGAGAAAGGCACCAGCAAATCTCCCAAGCCCCCAGTAGAAGTTCAATACCCAGTCTGCCCCTCCCTTGATGTGGTGAGGACACACTGTAGCCCTTGTAACCTGAGCTGAGGTTTCCCAAGCACTTCAATCAAAACATACTGTTTTAGGTAAAATATAAAACAGATTTATTAACTATGGAAAGATAGATTTTAAGTGATTGTAAGTGGTAGGCATAAAAGATTGGAGATAGTTACCAAAATAAAAGTAAAAAGTAAACACGCAATCTAAATCCTGAACCTTATTAGACTAGGCAGTATTTGAATGAAGCAGTTTTCTCCTCCCATTGGATGCTGTAGATAGGTTATAATTCTAATACATAGGCTTCCACTTTAAGCCTGGGACCAGTCTCCTCAGTTCAAGTCTTTGTCTTCCCAGCATTCTTGTTGCTTCCAGCGTAGGTGGAGAAGGAGAAAGGCAAAAGCATAATGCCACTGTCCCCTATTTTATATCCTAAGTCCAGGTTTCTGGAACACACTAGTCCAGACATGTCCTGGTGGACTTTGCTGAGTCACAGAGTTGAGCAATACCCCACTGTGTGATGCTTGCCCAGCCCTCTTACAGCATTGTAAATCCCTTGATTACAACTCTCCTGCTGATTAGTGGTCATTTAACACCCTCCTAGGAGTGGGTCACCTCTTTTGTTGTCACTGGAGAACCAGAAGTGGAGACTCTCTAATTTACAACATAGTTCAGTAACAACCATACAACAAAACCTCATAGCTTCATACACACAAATGATATACACACTGACAGAACAATGGGTTTCAGAAGGTCATGACTTTTCATATGATATCTTACATGGCATGCTTTGTATTAAATATGTCATAATTATATGAGAGGGGTGAATATGGGTGCTGCTTTGAGGCACACAGTGCCACAATAATCAATGCACCTTTCATTGCAGCCAGCCTCAAACAAAAGCTGACTGAACTAGCCTGTTGCTGGGATTGATGGAAAAGTTGAGTTCACAACTTCCCATGAGTTAGCTGTGCCTACTGCCATTCTAGGATGTAGTAACAGGGTTACTTGTGTGAGGCAGAATACAGAGAGAGCTCTGATATATTTAGAGGACTGGCTAAAAATTTTCCATCAAAGCTGCTTTTACACAGAAAATTGGGGTTTTGATACAACAAGATCTTTCACAAAAAGCTTTCCACAGAAAATGTAGACTCTTCTCCAAGAAACCAAATACCCCAAATTGTTTTGGTTTTTTGGCCAAAGACTGAAAAGTTTCAATTCTGAATGGCTGCCACATGGATGTTGTAGTTTGAGTGCCTGATGACCCCATTCTCCTTGTGGCCTGGGTTCCCCAGACAAACTACATCTCCCATGATGCACTGTGGTAGCACAGCAAGAAGGGAAAGCATGATGCATCATGGCAGATGTAGTCCAGCTAGGGAGACTGACCCATACAGGAAAATGGGGACACGAGGCACCCAAACTACAACTCCCATTAGATAGTGTGATGACATTTTTCAAATTGAAATTTTCTATTATCAACAGAAAATTTTTTAGTTTTAATTTTTTCACTGGAAAGTCAAAATTTTCTTTTGAATTTGTTAATGAAAAATTTGTATATGCGTGTGTGTTGGTCAACATTTTCTATGGAAATTTTTTTTAGTCCAACCAGCACTAACATTTAGCAATTAAATTTATGCTCTTTCCCACCTTTATATATCTGAGGCTTCTATGTGCTGCGGAGACTGGCAGCCATATGGTGTCCAGTTACTGTGCAGATTGTTAGAAGAAATACACACACTCCAACACAAACACTGGAGTGTCATGGAGACCATACTTTGTTTCTTGTTCTCAATCTGACTTTGAGTTGCTTCGACAAGGTTTCTGTTTGCTTTTTGTGTACTGAAAGTGTAACACGAGCGTACAAAATGGGAAAGATACTAAGGCATGGAAAGAGAAAAATATCTCACCAGGAAAGAAGAATCCTGGGTATATAAATAATTAATCTAAAATGAACAGTCCAAGAACCTGTCATTATGTGCAGGCGGCAAGGCCAGGGCATAGGTGGCCAGGTCTAGGTGTTAACATCAGGCACAGGCCAATGATCCAGGGGCCAGGAGCCAATTGCCAGAACCAGGCCAACTTGGAACGCCAGGGGATCAGAGTCCAGTGACAAACCAGAGGGCCAGAACCAAGAGACAGATGTCAGGAGACAGGGAGAGTCAGGTCACCAGGAGGTCAGGATTAGATGGCAGAAACAAATAAACACCAGGGAAGGACTCTTTAGCAGACTAGAACCCACTTGTGCAAACAACTTCCTGCTTCCTCTTCTGGCTTAAATAGGTGCAACAGCTTTGTAGCAAAGCAAAGCAATCGGAAGCTTTGGAGCTCTCCCAATCACAGAGTAGGTGTGGTGTTGGTGTCCTTCATGGGGACCGGTCCCAGCGACTGTCCATGATCTGCTGGGTGGAGGATTGGAGAGTGCTGGCTGCAAGGCTCCCGTGCTAACCCAGCTCGAAGGCCTGTTAGGCCTGACAATAAGAGTTGAAATTCTGCTGGCGACATTGTGTAGATCTAGTGCCATGCTTGTGAAAGATGCCAAACTGACAATCAGATCTTCTTCTTAGCAACAGAACAGGTTCAGACCGAGCCTCTTTGAAAATGCGAAGTGCTAAAGCATCTCTTTACTGCTCCATCAGTTAATAGAATGATAGAAATTATAAGTGAGAAAGATTGGTAAGGGGTCACAGCTTGTCTGTCATTTGACCAGCGAATGATTGGCCCCTGCCTGCACCATATTCTTCACAGCTTTAGCCTTTAGCCAATCCATTTTTGAATAACTCAAATGAGGCATCTATTACTTCCTCTAGGAGACTATAACTTTGCCTAATAGGTGTCACCCCCAGAAATTTTTTCCAGTTATTTAGCTTACATTTTCATGTGTTCGGTTTCATCACATTACTCTGCTCTCCCCAAAACATTTGTCACCTAGATATTTATACCCTTCAAATATTTGTAGTGTTGTCAACATCCTGTTCCCTGAAACTCCAAATGACACTGTTTCCTCTTTCTCCATTATGTCCTCTCTTGCTTTTTTGGATGTTTGGTTGGGCTCCTGGTAACTATGCTGCATTGGCACAACCTTTACACACCCAATCCTCCACCCCTCATCCCCCCAAGTGCCTCACCCATGTCAGGCAGCACAGAGAGTACTCTTGTGATTGAAGAATCAGTCAGAGGGTAGGGAACTCTACTTAGTTCTGTAGATTCTCTGAGAGCCGCCTACAGGCCCTGGAGAAACTGTGTGAGACTCATATTGATGATTGGTCCAGAGATAATTGCTGCTTATCTGCCAAATGTTGGCAGATTTTGAGGCTTTACAGGTTGGTTTTCTATTGGAGGAGAAATCTGTGATATGGAGTCTGGGTGTTTTATTAATGCAAATTATTTTACTTACACTGTATACACCAGTCCTGGAGCAGAGGTGGTCACAAACAGCATATAGGCAAATCTTTCCTTCAGGAATCTCAGCCCACATACGCAAGCATGGTGCACAGGGAACAATTCCACTCCAAGAACTGACTCTAGTTAGAGAGATTAAAGCGCAGAGTAAACTCTTTTGCAGTTTGCAACATCTTTCCCAGAAGAACTCTTTTCATTAAATTATCAACATTTCTTCAAAGACTTAACACTGCTTGCATGCTAAGAAAAAGGACTTTTAAGATGATGTTTAACAGCATTATCTGATGACTTCCACCATAGCTGTAGATTTTGTCATCAATAGGAGAGTTACTGTACTTGGGAGGCAGATTTGTCTAGTGGTTTGTACAAGGGTCTGAGACTCAGGAGACATGGGTCCTACTCTCAACTTATCTTTGGGCCTTAATTTCCTCTTTCATGAAACTAAAGCTAATGATAGCAAACCACCTTGCAAAGCGCTTTGCCATCTTCCTCAGACACAAGGAGGTACTATAGAAATGCAAAAGCACTATGTTGTTATGATAAGTACTCAACACTTATTCATGTTAATGGAAGTCACGTGCACCTACTGATGCCAAAATGGGACCCCAGAGTCTGTGAGTTTGAGAGAAATTGGTAGATAAAGCCGAAGAAAAAACTAGAAGAACAACAATAACAAAAAATGGCTTTAATTTCTTCTTCCTTATTTTGATGTCTCCCTTTTCCTGCTTCTCTTAATTTTAATGGAATTATGTTATACATTGTCTTTCCTTTCAACCGTAGCTTTCTCTTTTAAAATTCATGAGGTATGTGGGGGAGTGGGGGGGGGGGGGGGAATGATAAAAGAATGCTATGAAAAAGCCCTGCTCTTACTCATATTATTGTGATGATTAATAAATAAACACATTAGAATGCTACTTTATCTGTGATTCCTAGTACCCTGCAATTTGGATGCTTTTGTCCTGATGTCTCTCCTGAAAGCCCTGAGACAATGGCTTGCATTTCCAAAAGTGTGTGTAACCCTCTGTTCAGTGCATGTTACATCCCAAATTCCTGACCCACAGAAGAATATGTCTGCTATAGCTGACAACTAAGGGATTTAGGGTCAGATTTTCATAGGTAATTAGGCCCCTAACTCCAACTGAAATCAATGGGAGTTAAGCATCTAAAAACCTTTAAAAATATGGCCTTTAGCTCAAGAGGCAGAGGTTCATGCTCTTATCTATGGAAGTTCCTGGTTCAATCCCCAGTGTTGGCTAAAAAATGATGATGGACACTGCATCTGCAAAGCAGGTATACCTGGGATATAATCATTTATGAGCAGGAACACAGCTGAGACTCCCCAGGGCCACCCGGGGCGGGGGGCAAGTAGGGCAATTTGCCCCAGGCCCCGTAGAGGCCCTGTGAGCCCTGGCCCGGTGGTGGTCTGGATCTTCGATGGCGTTTCAGTGATGGGGGGCCCTTCAGTGCTGCCAAAGACCCGGAGTGACTGAAGGGCCCCTTGCCACTGAAATGCTGCCAAAGACCCGGACCGCCGCCGGGTGAGTACAAGTGCCACAGCTCCCCCGCTTTGCCCCCCTGAATCCTCTGGACAGCCCTGGGACTGGCTGAGTTCTGATGCTGGTTTTGGTACTATGGGCCCCAGGTCCCTAGGAATAGGACTGAGACACACCAAACTAAATTTCTCATGGGTCACTGAGCGACCATGGGATACTTCAAGTATCAGAGGGGTAGCTGTGTTAGTCTGGATCTGTAAAAGCAGCAAAGAGTCCTGTGGCACCTTATAGACTAACAAACATATTGAGGCATGAGCTTTCGTGGGTGAAATTACATCCGACGTCATGCATCCGACGAAGTGGGTATTCACCCACGAAAGCTCATGCTCCAATACGTCTGTTAGTCTATAAGGTGCCACAGGACTCTTTGTTGCTTTTCATGGGATACTTACAACTTTTGGTAACTGGGGCTGCCTTCAAACCAGTGACCTAGAATGAAAGTCTCTGGAATCCCATCCCCAATCACAGAGCCTCCCACTCCCCTCTTTCTCTCTGGACACAGGAGGTAGCTTGACAGCAGGTGCAGGGCAATGGGGGAAGAGAGGGGTGTGCCAATCCCACAGTGGGTCAGAATTGGTTAATGAGCACCTGTGGTCTCAGTCAGCCTCAACCTGCTACATCTGTGCAAGGTGTCAAGGCTCCTTGCAGGTAGAGGGGCCAGCAACAGGGCATACAAGGCTGTGGGGAAGGAAAGCTGGAGGAAATGAGTCTGCTTGGGGTTCTCTGTGCTGGCCAAGGGGCCTGGAGGGAGCAGGAAAATTCTTACTGGGTCAGAGACTACCCTGCCTGAAGAATGGAGAAAATGCCCCTGCAGCAGAACCAGCTGGGTTAAAGAAAATGCTGAGAAGCTTTGCAGTGAGCCTGGGGGGAAAGAGGCTTGCAGAGAGGGGCTGATACCCTGGCAGCATGGGGAAGAGGCCGTAGGAAAGGCCTAAGAGAAGGCAAAATAGGAAGGGACCCGAGAGGCACCAATGGGTCTGTGTAGCCAACCCTGGCTGCTTAGGTCCCTGGACTGGAACCCAGAGGAAAGGGAAGGCCTGGTTTCTCCCATCACCCACTGTTCTCCCTAATGGCAGGGCTGCCCAGAGGATTCAGGGGGCCTGGGGCCTTCGGCGGCGGGGGACCCGCTGCTGAATTGCCGCTGATGACTCGGCACTTCGGTGGTGGGTCCCAGGGTGGAAGGACCCCCCGCTGCAGGTCTTCAGGGCACTTTGGCGGTGGGTCCCGAATTGCCGCCGAAGACCCGGAGCAGAAGAAGCTCTGAGGGCCTGGACCCCGTGACAGTTTTCCAGGGCCCCCGAAAAACTCTCATGGGGGCCCCTGTGGGGCTCAGGGCCAGGGGCAAATTGCCCCCTCCTCTGGGCAGCCCTGCCTAACAGGAAAAAAACAGCAGCAGCCTTTTGCAAAAAGAAAGAAGAGAGCAGAAGGAGCAAAGCAGAATGCATTGAAAGAGTTGCCTCAATGCCTTGAAACCATGTGCTGCATATATACCAATACCATGGTCATCAGTGTGGACAGAGCCTCTAGGACCTTTGATTTAGGAAACAACTGCCTCTGCCACCTGAGCTAAAGAACAATCCCCAGTGGCTGTTACTCTGTAGGCCAGTCTCCAGAGGCAGTGTAAGCAGACACTGCCTGTAAATGCATCCAGCTAGGGTTAGCTATCCCAGAAGCTCAAATCCTTAGTAATGGTTTGAAAGCTAAATAGAAACAGCTCCCCTCCAGCCATTAGGACAGAAATTTAATTAGCAAGCCAAATTCTATTGATTCACTTTTAATTTTTAAGTAGGAGCATTGTGGACTCTAGACAAAACTGAGTCAATAGAGTTGGTCCCACTTGCACCAGGGTTGAATTTGGCCCTTACATGGCAGTTCCCAAAATAAATGTGAGGAGATCCATAGAAAAGAAACCAAAGTGAAGGCTCAGCACTAAGCCCCACTCATCCATAGGAGAACTAACTTTACAGATCCAGTGTCAAGAGTGCAAGAATTCTCTCAACATCTATAGTTCTACTGGCGTCCTCTTTATCATATCATAACTAAGTTACTTCTGTTCACGTTCAACGCCCTTTATGGGCTATCCTCATCCTACCTCGTGACAGGTTACAGAGCCAGTCAGCACCATGCTCCCTGCTTGCACCTTAGTGTCTACAAGGGCTGGTCCAGTGCAAACTATGAAAAGACACATGCTCACTCTCTCACTCCCCCCCCCCCCACCAGCCTGAGACCACACATCTGGTTTTCTTGCTCTCAATCTGAATTAAGGGTCTTTCTGACAAAGTATCCATTTGCTCTTTTTGTGTATGGAAAAACACACCAAGAGTGGGAGTGGCACTGACCCCAGGAATGGAAAGATTTCATCCATAACTGAGACTCCTATGGACTGGTAAGGTAGTTCTTATACCTTACAAAGAAGAGGCCAAGGACTTGCCAAGGATCTCAAAATGCTGCAAAGAATGACAAACTCTGAAAATGCTTCTCTTGAAATACATCTAGATCCTCTCTTGGCATCTGTTTTTAATTTTTATTTATTTATTTATCCTGAGTGCAACTCTAGTAAAAGATGCTAAAATGAGAGCCCTGGGAACTCAAGTCCTCCATGTAGCAATGTAGCATATACAGTCTGGACAGCTTTGAAAAGAATAGCTAGCTTTTATATAGTTCTTTCCATCAGTAGATCTCTGAGCACCTCAAAAAATCCCAGGGAAGTGCTATCATCTCTGGGTTAGAGATGGAGAACTTTGGCACAAAGAGCTGGAGCCCAGATCCTCAGAGGTATTCGGATGCCTAATTCCTGTTGATTTCAATAGGAGCTAAGTGCCTCAATATATCTTTGAGGATCTGGGTTTAAGTGACTTTCCCAAGGTCCCAGAGGATGTCTGTGGCAGAGCAGTGCTACATCAGGTCTGAGCTGTATATTTATTGTATTATCAGTAATTAGTGATAGAAATTAGTGATGAGAAAGATTAATAACATCCCAGTTTCTTCTGAGTGCAGGATTGTCCCCTCAAGAGCCTGCTCCAAGCCAGTTTTGAATAGCTCAATGTGGGGACTTGTAATACTTCCCTCAGGAGACTGGGACGCAATCTCACCCTCAGGAAACTTGTCTTGATATATAGCCTATGTTGTTGGTGCTTAACTTCATCCCATTGCTCCTCTTTATACTCCCTCTGCCCACCCTACCCATGTGCTGTCACACCTGGGTGTTTACACTTGTCAGTATCATCTTTCCCCTTAGTGTTACTTTGTGGTTCCTTGCACCTCCTTTTTGATCCTCTCACTCTTCCTACCTTCTCTCCTGTTCTGGTTCCTTGGAGGTGATGGGTAAGATCCTGGTGTTTATGGTACATTTGCTCAGCATTTTGTTTTGTCCATTCAAATTAAGACAAGCAGAGAATTTTTTTCTTTCAAATCTAGTTTGTTCTTTTAAAATTCACACAGGACTCATGGTGGCTCAGCAGCTGATGAAAGAGGGCTATGAAAATGCCCCGCTGTTACTCTTATTATTCTGATGATTAATAAATAATAAACACATTAGAATAGTCTTTTATCTGAGACTGCCAGGACCATTCATTTGCAATGTTTATAAGCAGGCGGCCCTCCTGGAAATTCTCTCCCTGGGAGGCCTATTTCCAAACTATTTGCTGAGCAGGTAAGCCTAGGAGTTAACAGGAATTGTTAACAGGAATTGGTGTCATAGCTCCTGTTTATCATATTGCGAATGTTTCTGTTGAATCCAGATTCATCTCTTACTGGGAAGGAAATGAACACATCCTATATTACCTGGACTCAGGACACCTGGGCTGGGTTTTTTTACAATATCTGACACTGGCCTGCTGTTTGGCCTTGGGTGAGTTGCTTCACCTCACTTTCCTCACCTGTGAACGGGGGATTATGATACTTGCCTCCTCTGTAAAGTGCTTTGTGATATATATAAAGTGCTAAACAAGAGCATGGCCTCGTTACTTCTTACTAGGGCAGGGAAGATAACGGGATAATAGAACTTTTAACCTTCTAGGTACGGTCTTGAACCCAGCCCAAGTGAGCAAAACTTGCAACTGGCCACTGGCTGTTCGGAGATTGGGTCGGCTCGGTCCCGTTGCTACTACTGCAGTGCTTTCATCATCAAACCCACCATCAGCACTGACCCCACTGGAAATCTCAGCAGTGGCAGAAAGGCTGAAATAGGCCATCTTGCCCTCTAGACACTGGAGTGCTGCCCTAGCTGCTCAGTGCCGGTTTGATTTGGGTCTTTTTCTTATAAAGGCTCCTATTACCCCTCAGCCCCGTCCCGATTTTTCACACTTGCTGTCTGGTCACCCTACAAGAAAGCGAGGAGAGATTCTGAAGTGGTTGTCTTCTGGCCTCTGCTCGTCCCTTATCGTGTAGCCTTCAGAAAGGCTTCTCCCCTTCAGAGCAAGCAGCTGTTCCTTTATCAGGGTTTCACATTAGACTTATTCATCCTAAATTATCCTATCTCAAGGACTGGCTGGCTGAGTTAGTTCAGCCTGACGCTATCTTCTTACATCACTCGCCAAGTGCTGCTCCTTCCTCCGCCAGGCTCCGTGCCCATGACAGACTCCTTGCATAGCAACACAATTGGAAACACTGCACCCACCCAGGCTGTCCTCCGCTATACCATGGCTACTCCTAGCGCTATCCCTGTCTGCATCTCGGCTCATTACGCTGGTGTATATCATAACAAAGTCACTCTGGATTTACACGAGTATAAATAAGCAGAATTTGGCCCCTCCTATCTCTTTAAATCCATCTTCTGTCACCTTCCATTGCTAATCAGCCACTATTTTGTCTTTTCCAGCCCTTGCCCTTCACCCATTCAATTTACAGCATAAGCTCCCTGGGGCTGGAAGCTAGTCTCAACAAATGGGCCCATTCCAGCCCTAGTGAAAATCCATCGGCATCAGTGGAACTATGCCAGGGATGAACTTGACCCATTGGTGTTTCCTCTGGGTTCTCAAGCTGGGGGTCATGACTGTGCTAGAAGGTCCCAGTTACTTTCCTGGCTAGAAAGTCTGAAAACTTTTTTCTGTTGTAAGATGTGGTTGCTGTATGGCAAAGATTGAGGACTGCTGTTGTGAAGCCCATGGAATAACACCAGCCATAAAGCTCTACAGTGACAAACACTTGTTGTTCCAAAAATTAAATCAAAATGAACCATCAAGAGACATGCACTAGCTTCCCCAGTGAGCTCACATCATCCTATTGCTCATGCTCCCTCTTCCCTGTCTCCTTTCCTCTGTTGTTGCTGTTGTCCTGGATTGCAAGGTATTCTGGCCAGGAAGGCGGTCTCTGTTGGTTCTCTGATGCAGTGGTTCTCAACCAGGGGTATATCAACTCATCTAGATATTTGCCTAGTTTTACAACAGGCTACATAAAAAGCACTGGCAAAGTCAGTGCAAACTAAAATTTCATAATGTGTCGGGGTGTGCATACACCGCACTGGAGAAGAAAGGGTTAACCCCACACTCCGAGAGCTGCCATATTGACTCTAGCCATTAGGCTGTGCTACCCTATGTCTGAGGGCCACCATATTGACTCTGCGGTCACCCCGAGGGTTACCAGGGGGATTAATCCCAGTGATATCACCACCCTGCCCTGCCCCAAATGGAGACGGAGTGTGCATAGACCCTGATACATACAATGACTTGTTCACAGTGCTCTGTATACTGTACACTGAAATTTAAGTACAATGGTTATATTCCAATTGATTTATTTTATAAATGATATGGTAGAAACGAGAAAGCCAGCAATTTTTCAGTAACAGCGGGCTGTGCCACTTTTGTATTTTTATGTCTGATTTTGTAAGCAAGTAATTATTAAGTGAGCTGAAACTTGGGGGTGCACAAGACAAATCAGACTCCTGAAAGGGGTACAGTCATCTGGACAGGTTGCGAGCCACTGCTCTAATGTGCCATGAACCTCCGTGATGTTACAGAAACCCGGGAGAAAGATAATAAACTGTGGAACTCTCTGCTGCATAGTGAGGCAACTGGCTAAGTCGTGGTGAGAGGAAGATTCAGTGCATGTTTATTATTAACCTTTATTCGGGGCATAAACTAATCAGTGGCTGGGATAAGGGTGACATTCTCCTCCTTGATTTAGTAAAGCACAGTGGCCTGATGGGGGTTTGTTCATTCAGCGAAGAATGTAAAGGGGCACACACCGTTGTGCCTAGGCACCCCTCGGGTGTGAATTACTGCTGATCTGGGCTCTGAAGATGCCACATGGATTGGATTCCTGCTCCTGGTTCTCAGGTCCCTAGCATGCTATAGTAGGGAACTATTCTATGAGCATTCTCAAAGATTTCTGGATGTTGGTGGCACAGGCAGGTCAGACATATTCTGAGTCAACAGTCCCGTCTAGGACATTTCATTCCAGTTCCTTCTAACCTTGCTGAGCTAGGCATCTGCAGCCCTGGTCTGGCCTCTGCCACCTGTACAGATTTCAGCTTCACTTTGGATGCTGTTTCCATATCTTTTGACCAGTGCTTAATTAGTAATGAAAGAGGTGCTGGGGCTCAAGCAATTTGTTTACTTTCATAATTGATGCGGTGAGCCCAGAGGTGTGGTAGCTATGAACTGCCAAATCCAGAGGTGCCAGGGCTCAGCCCTGGCAAGCCCTGGCACAAATTAAACCCTGATTTTGACTGATTTGCCCTCTTCCTCTTTCGCTCCCAGGATCCCCAAAAATGGTACTAATTTTTGGTAACAATATTCTTGAGGCATATTCTTCTCATGCCAAATCACTGGAAATCTGAACTGTATACAGAAGTCAGGCTCCATATTCACGTAGAGAACTAGCATGTAATAACAAGCATTTATTGAAACAGTTGTCCAGCCAAACAGAGCTAACTAGAGCTTTCCAAGTGTCCTCTTCCCATGTGCTCTGGGCTGCCTCTGCTTTATTTGTTCCGAAGTCCTAGCTTGGCCCACAGAGGGGAACTTCCCAAGAGCTTATCAGTTGCTGCAGTCAGAGAGGGAGAAGAAGTGAAACGTAGATACTGCTCCCAGCAGGGGAAGCTGCCCTCTCAGGGCAGTCCTTGCTGCCCTGCTCAGCACAAACAAATTAATAATAATGGCACTGAACTCTTTACAAACAGGGGTTGATTAAGCCTCACAACAGCTGCTGGGACGTAGGTTGGTATTTTGGTCCCTGTTTTACCCAAGGGGAAGATGGAAGTGCAGGGAGGTAAAGCAGTAACTTTCAAATCTGGATGCCTGAAGTCAGGCTCCTAAAACCCTCATTGGTCTGATGAGGAGAGGTGCTGAACACTCACAGTTTCCAGGGGGAGTTGCTAAGAGCTGCCAGTGCTCAGTACCACTGAAAATTAGATCTCTAATTTAGAGTTTCAGGCCAGAAGGGATCATCTTGGCTGATTGCCTGTATACCACAGGCCACCAACACCACCCAGCACCTGCCCACTACTTAGGGTGACCAGATGTCCTGATTTTATAGGGACAGTCCTGATATTTGGGGCTTTTTCCTATATAGGATCCTATTACCCCCCACCCCTTGTCCTGATTTTTCACACTTGCTATCTGGTCACCCTACCACTACTAGAGTTTCAGGTGCCTAAAGTTCAACTGGCAAATTCTCTGTGACTTGCACATGGCCTCAGAGGAGGTCAACGTCAGGACTAGAACTCAGGCTGAAAATCCTCAGCCCTAGTCCCAAACGCAGTGCCCTAGACCACAGCACCTCACTGAGCTGTGTGATCGGACCAAAGAGCCTACAGGCTCCCGCTGTGGGCTGTGTTTACAGAGGGGCATGCGCCGCACAGCGGTGCTGAGGGCGAGATTATTGGTACAGGCTGCTGTGTAGAGATGGTGGGCATCTCCTGGACAAAGGGCAGCTCAGTCCCTGATTGCACCAGGGCCTTCTGACTCATTCTCATTATAGACTTGGGCCTGCTCCTGCTCCTGTCAAGTCACTGGGAGGTTAGACACTGTATGATAACATCAGCACAATTTTGTGGGGTGGGGGAGAGAAGGTTATTTCAATCTGAAGTCAAGATACTAATTTGTATCCATCCTTTTCCTGGAGGGAGGTGCCCATGGTATAAGCAACAAGACTGAGATTCTTGGACCATGAGCGTGAATCGCAGTAAGACTGGCTCAACCTCCTCATCCAGCTAAGTTGAAGAAGCTGAGCTACAGGGGATTCTACAGGGGAGATCTTCAGAACTGAGCTTCTGTACATTCTGCAAAAGATAGATGCATCGTCACGCAAACTCCTGTTCTGCCTTCCTGCATGACCTTGGGTAAGGCACTGATCCTCTCTGCCTAGTTTCTCCATCTTCAAAACAGGAACAAAATAATTCCCCTCCCTCAAAGGGGATTGGTGAGGATTCATTATGGATGGGTACAATGCATTTGGAAGATGAAAAGTGCTAAGTATAAGATAACTGTATTATTTATCACGGTAAGGGTCCGTGGTTGTCCCTCCCCATTAGTCTGGGTGGGGGGGGGGCCAGGCCTTCTCACTACCGCATGGCTATCCAACAAAGCTTCAGGGGAAATTAGTGCTTTCAGGGCTCTGACCCCATGGGCGAGGCAGAGCGACAAGCAGTTGATGAGGCTCTGGCCCTCAAGCACGGCAGAGCAACAAACAGTTTGAGGAGTTCAGGCCCTCAGGAAAGGGCTGAGCAACAGGCAGTTTTCTCCTGGCCCAGGCAGACAGCAGACAAATGCAGGTCTCTCAGCCTAATATGGGAATGCTGCCACCCCAGGGGTGGGGCAGGTGCAGGGGTAGGGGGTCCCAGGCCCACCCTACTCCACCAGGTCCCAGCCCAGGGCCCTGATAGCGGCGGAAGGCTCCACCACGGGGTCAGCAGGGATCGCACTGAAACACACTGACCAGTATTCTGGCCACACAACTGGACTATTGCTGATGTCCCTGAGTTACTTCCTACGACCCTGTTGCAGTATGCCTCTGTCTTGTGGGTGTCTTCCGTCTCCCCAGGGCACATGGCCAGCAGCAGTCCCAGTAGCTCCTCTGTGCTCCTGTCAGTTGTCTAACCCAGCAGTCCTTCTGGGTCCTCGGCACTGCAGGGCTCAACCCTCAGATGTGGGGGCTCAGCAGCAGGCAGGACACCTCTGTCTCCTTCACAAATTCCCCCCCAACTGAACTGCAGGGCTTGCCTTTTAAGCTTCCTTTCCTGCCCCTCTGCATCTGAAGGGATCGGTTTGGCTGGCCCAGCTCCACCCATCAGGTGCTTTCTCCCCCCACACTGCAATCAGTTTTGGTGGGAGGCCTTGCTACAGTCATCCTCTCATGGCACTTTTAGTAGAAGCAGGGGGTTACCCTTATGCTTTTGCCCAAATTTCTCCATCTATCCCTTGACTTTCTTCTCTTGTTTGCTGCCACCCTGCCCCCAGAAGTGGCTGCATTGCAGAGGTGCTGCCTATATATCCTTAGCAAAGGGCTCTGGGATCCTTTGGGAATGAAAGTGATGTCAGGTTTCTATAGTGATGTAAATATTCTAGCACATTTGTGCTGTTGGAGTTGGTTTTCAGGCTGCGGGTGGCAGAAAGTCAAGATTCTCTCTTCCTCACGGCTGCCAAGAGCACAGTTAATATTTGGAAGAAGAAGGCACTGGGGCTGGGATGGCTTGTTGCACAACAAACATACACAGCACAGTTTCTCTACTGTTTTCATTATGTTTCAGCAAACAGCAGCAAAGCAGAGAGCAACGAGCCAGCAATAAAGGCCTTCACCGTAGCAAGCAAAATACGGTTCAGGTTTTGCCTGCAGAGAAGGGAGTGAGTCAGAGAGCAAGTGTACCCAGATTGCTGGCCAATTTGGCAGCAGCCGATTTAATGCATGAATAAATAAACACAGGATTTGCATTTTCTTGATTCTTTCCAAGAAAATCTAAATTGTAGAAGTTGCACGTACCAATAAAAAGCCTGTTTTGGGGGGAAACAGAATGAGATTCTGATCTGCAGAGAATGTGGAGTTTTATTTGAGTGGAATCCTCACCCAAACAGGTCAGAGGATCCTTTTAAAGGGATACCAGGCACTTAGAAACCAAACAATTTCAAGAAATGGGTTAAAAGTAGGTTCAGGTCCTATCCCTCCCTCTGAGTCTCCGATCGTGTTTTGGGCAGCTTTATGGTGTCTTAAAAATGTTTTGCTCTTCCCTGTTGGTGGGTAAGACAAGAGACCCGCCCCCACCAAAACAAGAAAAACAAACTGACCATGCAGGTGAAAAGTCCTGTCACAAAGTAAACAAATCCAAAACATAAAGGAAAAACCTTGCTAGCAAATTCCCTGGAGCCATCTGTTAGCTCCCCTATCCCCACTTAATTCAGGTCAGATTGTTCTCTGTAATGTAATTTCAAGGTTGCTGACCCCAGACCTTCAAAATCCTGCCTCAACCCTCCTCCCATACAAATCATGAGACTGGCTTAAAATTCACGAGACTTTAAAAAAAGAATAGATTTGAGGATTCTCTGTATTTGCCTTCCGATTTTTAAGGCTGTAGGGGTCATGTTTTCAAACTTTACTCCCCAACCCTGAGGGCTAGAAACTTACTTCAAATTACAAAAGCAGAGAGTTTCATAATCACTGAACTCCAGGAAGTGGGGCTTTAAGGAAAACAAGAAATATGGTGAGACTTGTGCTAAGAGCGTGAGATTTGGTGAGCCAGAATTGCTATGGTTCAGTAGAGAAGATGAAGGCTTCTTATTGCTTTCTGGTGTGAAACAGAGAGGGAAGACAAGACACCATAGACCCTGACTCCATGTGTGTGTGGGTGCTCTGAGGCTGAAGCATCCAAGGGAAAAAATTAGTTGGTGCTCAGCACCCACCAGTGCCCTCCCTGTGCCTCCCACCTGCTGCAATGAGCTGTTCAGCGGCGTGCAGGAGGAAAGGCTTTAGGGGAAGGGGTGGAGTCAGGGTCGAATACCCCCCAGGAAATGACAAAGGCAGCCCCTGTGCAAGACACAATGGGCTAGGTTATCTGTTCTAGCCAAATGACGACCTGAGTCAGGAGGGCACGTGTTTAACGTTACACGAGTCACTCCATTGACTTCAGCAGGAACACTCCCATCTATCTCAGTACTTATCGAGTCCTGATTTCCTTAGCACCTCAGCCTCTCAATCTGTAATACACTTGTCTTCACAACACCCCTGGCAGTTAGAGCAGGACTATTATCCCCATTGTACAGATGGGGAACTGAGGCACAGAGAGGCTAAATGACTTGCCTAAGGTCACACACAAAGTCTGTGGCAGAGCAGGGATTTGAACCCAGGTCTCCTGAGTCTCAGTCTAGCAGTGTCCACTCTCTGTTACTTAAGGACCTTGCTGATATGCAACCAAAGGCACTTAAATGTTTTTGGTGATGGATTAGCTGGAACTGATTTTTAAAAATTAGTTTTTTACATATTTTTCCCCTCTGTGGTGTCACTATAAGGCAAAGTTATAGTTGTCTGGGTGCCTCAGTTGTGCATTTACATAAAATATAAAACATTTGGGGAATAATTACAGTATTCTTGTAATATCTTCTTTCCCTTAAAATACTGCTAAATACTCTCCACTTTAAGAGTATTGTGTTTAGGAATTATTATTAATCCCATTGTCCAGGTGTATACTCTATACCTGTACAAAGTGATTATTAATCATTCCCAGACAAAAAACTATCATCCTGAAGAATCCTAAAGCACTTTAGAAATCTTAGAGGAATGGTTTATTCCAGAATTAAATGCATCTTCTGGGCTGGGACCAACAGCAACACTACATGCCAGTATAGGACAGGAAGTGAGAAACCATGCCATAGCCTACTGAAACTGCAGGGAGGAATTAGGTAGGCAAAATGCAAATACCCGAGTTAGAATTTGGCCAGGACACCTGTTGGGAAAAGTGCCAGGGTCCCTTTAATGCCCATGAGTGGTCAGGTCCTTGGTTTTGTGTCTCATCCCAAATGGAGGAGTAATATTAGCACCTTACTCATGTTTCCACATGGGTTGCCAGGTCTTGGCACTTGCCTTTCGTGCCTTCTATTCCCGGCTGCATGCCACAGGTTGTGTGTAGGGTCCGGTTTGACGGAGAAGAAGTTTCTATTGTTGCACATACTGGGTGGAAATAGGGCATTGATCAATAAGACTTTGGGGTTGCAGTGCAAGCATCATGTGCCTGTGCCTTAACCTGCCCCCTGGACTGCCTATGCACATATTGAAGGAATCCCTTTTTCTAATCAATGGATGATGCTTGATTTTGGCTCTGAAATTGGGAGGAGGGAGGTGTTGGCATCTTCATGCCATGGGACTGTACTGTGTAGTCAATCTGATTGTTTTAAAGGGCAATACTAGATCCACCTCTCACCATCCATGAGCAACAGAAATATTTCCACGACCGTCGTGTTTGCAATCCAAGCACAGAAAGTGAAACTGACACGGGTGGGCACAAGGGACCGTGTGCAAGCATGTGTGCATTTTCACAGGTGGAACTTGGCAAGGGCGGGACGGTGCTTTGCATGTGATGGTTGATGGTGACATACTGTCTGGGACAACAGAGCAGCTGTTTCCATCTTGGGCTTCTTCCGTCTTAATCGTAAGAGCTAGTGACTTGGCGTATTAATGGACCACGTTGGCAGTTGCTGATGGCTGGGATGCCAGTAGCTACTCCATCCTGCCTTTCGCAGCATAGGAAGTGCAGGGTGAGAATTATAACCACAGCTTTGAAATGCAGAAGAGGAAAATCTGGGTATGCTGAGGTTTTTTATAAAGCCTGCAGTGAGCCTAAACTACAGAAGAGAAGATGTCACTGAGTTCACCCTCCACCCTTGAAAAGTCGCTCTGGTGTTTTCTGCTGAAATAATTGGTGCTCTGGCTGACAACTCCCCTCTGAACAAAACAGGTTCACAGGTCCAAGGCTGCAGGCGAGAGATTACCAAATGCTGGCTTCACGTGCTGAATTGCTCCTATCCAGCTCCTTGTTTGTAAAGGGCTTTGGGATGCCTGGGGCCAAATTCTGATATCAGTTACTCCAGTGTAACTGCACTGAAGCCTGAGGATTTTATCCCATTACTCTGAACTTACCCCACTGCTAGTAAGATGAGACTCCAGTCTGGATATGAAAGGCGATATAGGGAATCACATCCTATTCTATTTAGTTCACCTTTATTTACCTGGTTTGTATATCTGCTGGTTGAGAGCCAGGCCTTCACCACTGTAGAGAACAGAGCAGGTGAATTCCTAATGCACCCAACAGAGCTAGGGGTTTATGGACAATTTGCCAAAAGTCCAAGGGCTGCCCCTAATTTCCACAAAATGGAGCAGCAGCCACTCTCCCAGTTAGAGGTGACCTGCCAAGGGAAAAGAAGGGGGCTTGTCCACCTGCAAAAGACACACAAATAACTGCTAAGTCTTTTTTCTACATCATAAACATAAAAGATTGAGGGGAGGGAGAGACAAACCTCTTCTCTTCCCCTTTGCAGTCCTCTTTAATAGGAGGCTACAGATCCCAGCGTGCTGCATGGCTGAGAACCTGAATGAAAGGGAAAAAACGGTCATGGTGCAGCATAGTGACAGCAGGAATTCCTAGTCAAAGAGCATCAGCCAACCACATGAGAAACAGAAAGAAAGCAAAAAAGATCAAAGGGGGGGAATCCAGCTAGAGGCTGCAAAAAAGTCTCCTTCCCTTTATCAAACCTCCCAATTCCTTAGTCAAGAGAAATGGAACAAAATATTGTCTGTGCTTGGCAGCATTTAAGCAGGTGATGAAATAAGGGATACTTTTAAAAACAGCACAAACAAGTGAGCAAAGGCTGGAAGAAAATCAAAGCTCAGGAAAAGTGAGACATATTGGAGGGGGTGGGGGTAGAATGAAGCTGGGAGTCAGGATGCCTGGCTCTGCCACTGGCTAGACTCTTCGCTGCTCTTTGCCTCAGTCTCTTCACCTGTGAAGTGGGGATATTGACTTATGAAGGAGATTTGGGAAGTCAGTTCAATAAGTTGCTCTGAGATCCTCAACTGAAAAGCACAGCAGAGCTGCAAAGAGGCACCCTGGGCTAGTGGATAAGGCCTGCTCCTTGGACTCAGGACATCTGATGTGCGACTGGCCTGCAGCAAGACCTTGGGTGGATCACTTCCCATCTCTGTTTCCATGTCACATTGGACTTTCAGCTCTGTGGGGCAGAGGCTGTCTCTCACTCTACATTTACACCGTGCCTTGTGCAATAAAACCCTAATCTGGGTTGAGGTCTGTAAATGCTGCACTAAAGTGGAGATAATCACACTGACCGCCTGTGTAAAGTGCTTTGAGATCTGCTTATGAAGAGCACTATAGAAGCACTTTATTATTATTAACACATATAATTTATTCATGCAGGGCAGCACGTAAACAATGAGCAATCAAATGTGCGAGGCGGGTACTGGCATTCCTTTTTACCGGGCAGATTGCAGGAAGCTCATCATTTTCATCACGGTGCCTTGACTTTTATGCCCCTGATTTTTTACCCTTTGAAAGGTCATCTGGCTAAGCACATTATACCAGTTCTATCCAGGCAGCTCCAGGTTGCAGACTTGCCCAGAGGCAGGCCAGTCATAATCTAGAGCAGTCCAATTACATTGGGAGCCATTTTGGTCCTCTAACCAGTCCAGCCCGTCAAACTGGCAAAGGGGGCTTCTTCTGCTCTCTGGTTTGTAACTATGTGTGCAGCGCCTCCTGGAGACAGGGTGCACAATCTCATTCCACCTTGAAAAGCTAGTCCTGACCATACGAATTAGTGTAAACCAAGCACTAGGGCAGAAAGGAGCAGGCAGCTGCAGCCTGAGGCTGGGGGAAGATTCAGAATTCTCCCACTTTGAACAGCAAATGAGTCGACTGTGGGTCAGATTCTGATACCCTTACTCATGCTGTGGCGGGCTTTACTCAACAAATTGTCCCATTCAAGTCTCACTGCTACTCAATGAGGATATCAGAATCTGGCCTTGCATTAAAGATGTGTGATTGCAAAGAATCACCTTGTTAACCTTTCTTAAAACCCCTGTGCATAGCCATGTGGTAGTGGTGGACAGGACTTGGTTAGGTTAAGAGAGGGGAGAAGCAAAAAATGTTTTCACAGACCCTTCTGAAAGGGTTAGGACAGTTCTGTTTAAACCCGTGTCAATGAGAAGAGACTTGGGCCATTACATCTTTATACCTGTGTCTATGGCATAGGGAAATGTTGTCCAATGAATCTTGTTTTACGTGACCGGTGTCAAGCTTTCTGGAGGGGCTCAGGAATGTGAGTATAAACGTCAGGGCAGAACTGCCAAGAAGCGCTGCACACCACGCCAAACTAGTTGTGAGTTCTGAACTTAGATTTCATCAACCAAGTATCAAGTGTGAATTCCTCAGGCACTACAACAACCTTAACATGGAGTCTCAGACTCTCCCCTTGGGCTCTCCGATCTATCCTGCCACCCAGGCAAACTTGCCTTTGTGACAGATGGTCCCTGACACCAAAAATCACAACAATATTCAGGTTACTCCCAGCCTCAAAAGGACCAGTCTCTTACCCCAGGTCAATTTCACTTTAGATCCTACATAAGCAGGGCCGGCTCCAGGCCACAGCGCGCCAAGCATGTGCTTGGGGTGGCTTGCTGCGGGGGGCGCTCTGCCAGTTGCCGGGAGGGCAGCAGGCGGCTCCAGTGGACCTCCTGCAGGCGTGCCTGTGGAGGGTCCACTGGTCCCGCGGCTCCAGTGGAGCATAAGCAGGCACACCTGCGGGAGGTCCACCGGAGCCGCGGGACCATCGGACCCCCTGCAGGGAAGCCTGCGGGAGGTCCACCGGAGCCGCTGGACCGGCGAGCGGCAGAGCGCCCCCCGGGGCGTGCCGCTGTGCTTAGGGAGGCGAAATTGCTAGAGCTGGCCCTGTACACAAGACAACTCTTGTAGCCAATCTTATGATAAATTAACTAAAGATTTATTAACTAAGAAAAAGAAATGAGGGTTATTTACAAGGTTAAAGCCGGTAAACATACTGTGGCAAATTGCTGGTACTGTTCTCTGGGTCTCGCGCTTTCTCTTCTCTGGGGTAGGTTGGCAAATTGCCGGTACTGTTCTCTGGGTCTCGCGCTTTCTCTTCTCTGGGGTAGGTTCAGGGCGATATTGCTTGCCTCTGAACCAGTTCTTAATCACTCCCCTAGTGTCCTTGGAGGAGGGGAGTGGAGAGGGAGGGACCTGGGCCCGCCCTCT
>NC_133774.1:6045175-6139895 GCF_003597395.2 Chelonoidis abingdonii
TGCTCTAATTGGCCACAGCTGTTCTAGTTAATCTAAAGCAAACCTTCCTCCCTTGGCAGGGAATAAGGCCCCCTGCTAACACTCTTATGCTGCCTTCTGGCCATGCTGTATCACAATACATACAAATGAGTTAGTCTTAGATTATAAAAGGCAATAGAAGCTTCTGTAATATGTAAGCTGTGTGTCCTTTCGGGTTAACCCAGGCCAACCCTAGGGAGCTTTTGCTTATGCTTAATAATCCTTGCTCCTCAGAATCCAAACGGCATAAAGATGCAGAGCTTTCTGTCAGGGATTTGTATTCCCTTCCCCCAGAGTTCAAGCTCTGAACCTGACTAAGGTTCTCCGACGGGGCAAGTCTCCATGCATGTCTCCTCTTCATGCTTGTAGTAGGAGCCATCAACAAAGTCTTTTGTCCTCCGCTGTTCTACAACGGCTCGTTTGGTTTCAATGAACTACCTTGTGGGCAAGACTTAACACCTTCTGTGGTAAACTAGCATGGGAAACTTGGCAATGCTTCTCTCCTGACTGGGGAGAGAGGTTTCCAATTTAAGAAAAAAACACTTACAATCACAGAACAAACACTTAAATATTCCCTTATAACATGGGATACAGATATTCTAAGTGAGGTTACTGCATGCAGCAGCTTGCAAGCATTTCAGAGAGTCTAAATACGAAACACATTTTTATAAATCTAATACCTATTTTAATAATACTAACACACAGGTGAGCTGGACTGGTTTCCAGCTATGCAGTCATCAGTATCCAGTTGGGGCCTAGGAGCCTTGGTATGACCTGGCACCTGTCTGCCAGCATCACAACCAGATCAACCAAAGTCCCTGGCATAGCAGAGGTGAGACAAAACTCCATTGGAAATTCTGGGGATGTGATGTGGAACCATGTTTAAACCTGGCTATCTTCCCAGGCAGCAGAGATGGAGAACCTTAGTCAGGTTCAGCATAGCACCTGGAGAAAGGGATACAAAGCCGAGAACAACAACAATTGTACAGTGTGTAGTATCCCTCCACCCTAGCAACTGTTGCTACTGAGGGGATAGGGGATATGTTCCTTTAGAATCATGTGATGATCCTGCACCCTGTACTCACAGCAGTAGACCTGGAAGACTCAATGGGGTTATTTCGGTGAGTAAGGATCACTTGCATGTGTAAGGTTGCAGGATCGGGCCCTAGTTGAGTATCCCCAGAAATCAGAGGTAGTTTTTCAGCAGTCCCACTAGTCATGAGGAGAGATTAATAAGACTGGGACTTTTCAGCTTCAAAAAGAGATGACTATGGGGGAATATGATAGAGGACTATAAAATCATGATGGGTGTGGAGACAGTAAATAGGGAAGTGTTATTTATTGCTTCTCATAATACAAGAACTAGAGATCACCAAATGAAATTAATAGGCAGCAGGTTTAAAACAAACAAAAGGAAGTATTTTTTCCACACAACACACAGTCAACCCGTGGAACTCCTTGCCAGAGGATGTTGTGAAGGCCAAGACTATAACAGCATTCCAAAAAGAACTAGATAGACCTATTCTCCATGAATTTATCAGTGGCTATTAGCCAGGATGGACAGGTATTCAACACCATGCTCAAGTGTCCCTGGCCTCTGTTTGCCAGAAGCTGGGAATGGGTGACGGGATGGATTATTTGATGATTGCTGTTCTGTTCATTTCCTCTGGGGCACCTGGCATTGGCTGCTGTTGGAAGACAAGATACTGGGCTACATGAACCTTTGGGCTGATCCAGCATGGTCGTTCTTATGTTTTCTTGTCATTTTGTGGGGCAGCAGCCTCAGCATGTGAGGTTCTGACCCCCATCTACTGCAGTTTTTGCATGAGCAGAAGTCTACATCCTCTCACCCAATCCTGTAGCCTTATAAACGCAAAGCAATGGGGTTTGTGATGCTACCTCACTTTCCCAGGACTCTCTCACCAGTCCTTCAGACTATATTCTTTCACCTTGAGGCATCTCAGTTCTTCATAAGGTGTCTGTGTCATTCTCCCTGCATTGCCACAGCAGATGCTCAACTCTTTCATGGCCTTTAAAATGTGTTGCAGAACCTGTCTTTGTACTTGTTTAGTAAATATAAATTCCCATGTGGGTTGGAGTGAGCTGTTAGGGCTCTATCATGTACATTGGAGATATACCTATCTCATGGAACTGGAAGGGAGCCTGAAAGGTCATTGAATCCAGTCCCCTGCCTTTGCTAGCAGGACCAAATACTGATTTTGCCCCAGATCCCTAAGTGGCCCCCTCAGGGGCTGAACTCACAACCCTGGGTTTAGCAGGCCAATGATCAAATCACTGAGTTATCCCTCCCCACCACTCTAAATACAGTTACTTCACTTCTGTCATAGCTATTAAGTGTGCCACTACTTTCAAGTTTAGGGCAAATTTCATACAACCTTCATCTTTTTTTTCTCTTTGGTCCACAATTTTTGCCATTCCTTCCTAAGTTTTCTCTTTACCAAACTTTTGAAGTCCTATTTATTCAGAGGGATCTTTATAATCAGCCTCTTTCTTTAAACAAAAAACACACATTTTTCATGATTTATCTGTTATTTCATTGCCCTGACGTGCCAGCATCCACACTATTACTATGTATCTGACTATCCACACTATTACCATGCATCTGACGAAGTGGGTATTCACCCACGAAAGCTCATGCTCCAAAAGGTCTGTTAGTCTATAAGGTGCCACAGGATTCTTTGCTGCTTTTATAGCTGGGAACAATATTTCACTGACAAAGTCATTCCTGCTGTTCCAGGCTCTCTTTCCAATTGATAAAGAGTCAGGATACCAATCATGGTTGGTCATACATCCCGTATCCAGGTCAATGCCAACAGTGGGCTCGTCAGTTTGGCCATCACAATGACCATAAAACTGGATAGTCTAATAGATCTCAATTCCAAATTCAGGGATACAAAAGGCTGTTCCTTTCCCACTCTGCCTCCATTTGCCATGGATAAACTCATAAATCTTGGTTTTCATATTTGATGTCTTGCTTTTGTTTTATTGTATAATTCCAAATCCACAATTATCCAGCTATAGTTTGATTTCCCATTACTAAAGAGTTTAAATTTCTCTCAGCTCGTCCTTTTCACCCATAAGAACAGTCATACTGGGTCAGACCAATGATCCATCTAGCCAGTATCCTGTCTTCCGCAAGTGGCATGCGAGGTGCTTCAGAGGGAACGAACAGAACTGCAACCTTCAAATGATCTATTCCCTGTCACTCATTTCCAGCTTCTGGCAAACAGAGGCCAAAGACACTTCAGAGCATGGTTTTGCATCACTGCCCATCTTGGCCAATAGCCATTGATGGACCTATCCTCCATTAACATATCTAGTTCTTTTTTAACCTAGTTATACTTTTGGTCTTCACAACATCCCATGGAAATGAGTTCCACGCTGACTGTGCATTGTATGAAAAAATACTTCCTTAGGTTTGTTTTAAACCTGCTGCCTATTAATTTCATTCGGTGACCCCTGGTTCTTGAGTTACGTGAAGGAGTAAATAACAACGCTTCCTTACTCATTTATCCACATCAGTCATGATTTTATAGACCTCTATCATATCTCCTCTTAGCTGACTTTTTTCCAAGCTGAAAAGTCTGTCTTTTTAATTTGTCCTCATATGAAGTCTGTCCCATACCCTTAATCGTTTATTTTGCTCTTCTCTTGACCTTTTCCAATTCTAATATATACCTTTTTTGAGATGGGGTGACCCAGACAGCACACAGTATTCAAGGTGTGGGTGTACCATGGATTTATATACTTGGCTTGTGATATTTTCTGTCTTATTATCTATCCCTTTCCTAATGGTTCTTAACATTGCTAGCTTTTTGGACTGCTGCTGCTGGACATTGAATGGATGTTTTCAGAGAATTATCCACAATGGCTCCAAGATCTATTTCCTGAGTGATAACAGCTAAGTTAGACCCCATCATTTTGTATGTATAGTTGGGATTATGTTTTCCAATGTGCATTACTTTGCATGTATTAACATTGTATTTCATCTGTCATTTTGTCACCCAGATCCCTTTGAAATTTGTCAGATCCCTTTGAAATTCTTTGCAGTTAGTTTTGGACTTAACTATCTTGAGTAGTTTTGTATTATCTGCAGGCTTTGCTACCTCACTGTTTGCCCCTTTTTCCACATCATTTATGAATATGTTGAACCACACTAGTCCCAGTATAGACCCGTGGGGGACTCAGCTATTTATCTCTTTCCACTGTGAAAACTGACCATTTATTCCTACCTTTTAGCCAGTTACTGATCCATGAGAGGACTCTTCCTCTTATTCCATGGCTGCTTACTTTGCTTAAGAGAGACCTTGTCAAAGGCTTTCTGAAAGTCCAAGTGCACTATATCACCCTTATCCACATGCTTGTTGAACCCCTCAAAGCATTCTAATAGATTGGTGAGGCATGATTTCCTTTTACAAAAGCCATGTTGACACTTGCCCAATAAATCATGTTCACTTTTGTGTCTGATAATTCTGTTCTTTACTATAGTTTCAACCAATTTGCCTGGTACTGAAGTCAGGCTTGCTGGCCTATAATTGCCAGGATCACCACTGGAGCCTTTTTTGAAAATGAGTGCCACATTAGCTATCCTTCAGTCATGTGATACAAAGGCAAATTTAAATGATAGGTTACATACCACAGTTAATAGTTCTGCAATTTCATATTTGAATTCCTTCAGAACTCCTGGGTGAATCCCATCTCGTCCTGGTAATTTCTTACTGTTTAATTTATCCATTAGTTCTAAAACCTCTTCTATGGACACTTCAGTCCAGGACTGTTGATCTTCATGTCATTGTACCAGTAGCTCTTTTCTCTCACTGACATGGTCCTCCGTCTCCCCATTCTGCTGTGAATATGTTTTGGTAGCTTCTGCATAGGATATTTTGTGGGTAGTTTTAATTGTATCTCTCTAGCTCATTCTGCTGTCACACACACTTGATATGCAGTACTGTGCTTATTTCCTTGATTGCTGCCTTTTAGTTTTGTTTCATCCAAACAGTGCTCAAACAAACATTCCCCTCCACATTTACCACATCTCCTTTACCCCTTACAGACAGCCACCACCTGCCTAAGACTGAGACCTTTCTAACATCTCCAAGGGCTAGGATATATAGTTTAACCTAGAGGAGAAGATCTCTATTAGCCTTATCAGGTATTGAGATGACTGTGGATGGTTTTTGTATTCTTCCTGGCTCCTGCTAATTAATCATGCAAATAGCACTTGGTCCTCACTATACCACTTTTCATTTCATCTGCAGCCTGGGGAACCCCATAGCTTATCCCTTTGGCTTCCATCATACATTTAGGTGGCTGGAAAGTTACTTTAGTTTTCCCTAAAATCATAGGTTTAAGAAGTTTCTAAGCCTGTCCTTTAAGGGAACATTCTACTAATAGATCTCCACCTTGCACTCTTTTAGCTCTTAATAGAGCTGATACTTCACCTAATCTATCCTGCTGTTTTCACAGGAGTCACATTTCATATCTTCAGCTATGAATTAGATAAAGAAGATGTCAGTTCCTTTTCTTCCTCTTCCCCCCACATCTGTTTGCTTCCTCTTCTTCTATTCTCCCACCCCCACTTCCTACTCTGAAACCATTCCTCATCTCCTGCTTCTCCTCCATTTTCCAACATAACTACCAGCCTTTCCCCTCTCTGTCTGTATTTCCAGCTCTGTTCAGCCACCCTAGAGTGCCAAGCCCCAGCTCTCAGCCAAACTAGCCAGATACCACCCCAAGCCCCACCTCTCAAACTCTCTTCCACCTTCAGTTTCCTGACTTTATACCAACCAGCCCACTCTGACCCTGCTGGGCTTCATGATTAGTTAAACCTGGTTCTCCTTCCAGGTGCAGCCAGGTACAATAACTGGCCTCTCAGGCTCACTTGAATACCTTCAAGGGTCAGTGGTGGATTAGCCACTAGGCCAATGGGGCCTGTGCACAGGGGCCCTGGCAAACTGGGGGGCCCCGCACCCTGACCTGCTCACTCAGCACTCCTGCTGGGGAGTGGGGTCAGGACATAGGGGCTTGTCGTGCCCTGCTTGGCACTCCCTGACCCCGTACCCCAGCAGGAGTGTAGAGTGGAGCGGGGCAAGCCCCTGTGCCCTGACCCCATTTCCCCAGCAGGAGCTCCAGGGAGGGGCAGGGTGAGCACGGCAGGGGGAAAGGGTGGGGAGAGGCCGCCACTTGCTCCGGCCCAGGGCTCCACAGAACCATAATCCGCCTCTGTGTGGGGTTTACACCCTATCACGAACATAAATACTAAGTATTATTATAATATACATGAATATCATCATTCATCGCCCACTTCTGCCATTCCATATCGTCAGTGCTATGGCGCCATCTAAAGAACGGTGGAAGACAAAGGATATATAAGAGCAAAGTCCAGCCTTTCAAATCATTTACCTTTTCTCCTGGAAGCAGTGGAGCTATGTCTACACAGGGCACCTTACAATGGTGTGTTTTCGCAAACCCGAATGACAAAAGTGCCAGTGTAGACACAACATAACTCTTGGCTCTTTGAATCCAGCTCCTTCTTTTCCACTACTGCCTCTTTGATGAAGCTGAAAGAGGAGATCAAGGATAACTCCAAGGCCTTGCCTTCACTAGAACATGACATCAAGTTAGAACGTGGACTCAAGGAGCTATGTTAACTAACACGACGCTGACCACAACTTTGCAATCACTATAGACAGGGATATATGGTGTCCAGCGCTGTGTCAGGTAGTCATGGTTAATGCTCACACCATATGCGAGGTAGGCAATATTATATCCGCTTTATAGATGGGTAAACTGAGACGCAGAGCAGTGACACTGCCCAAGGCTAGAATAGGGTGAAACACAGCAGCTTTTAAACAGCGCATGGCAATACTACCCAAACAATCTGACTAGGAAGCAATGAACACTTGGCATGAGATTTAAAACTACCAGGATCTCTTTTTAAGGTTAGAGAAAATAGAGTCGGAAACTGACTTACGTAAGACTAGCATCAAGGAGTGGTAAAAAAAAAAATGCAGGTCAAAATATGCTGAATCAGAGCTGTAATATTAGCTTCCTTGTAAAGGTCAGTGCACTTACAGAGTATAAACACTGGTACGGACCAAACAGATGTATTCTTCCTAATCATTGAAGCATGTTTCCCTGTGTTAATTCGTTAATTACTGCAGACCTGCTCCCGCCTTACTCAAACAGTTGCCATTGACCTGAAGACCCTGCTGAGCTAGATTGTAGACCAGGGTGATGTCAGTAGCCTCCCACTGCCATACACTGAGCTGATGTCCCCACAAAACTCAGAAGGCTCTGTGACCAGGATTTCTCTATCCTTAAAAAGCAGCACTATGTGGCTGCAGTCGGGAATGTGAGTGAACGGAGATCTTTAGGGAAAATCATTGATAAACTTCCAACTCTAGTGCTCAGCTTACATCAGCTTATATTGCTTTGCATTTTCAATGCTCTTTACAAAGGCAAGGACTAAAGACTGAGATTTTCCATGACATCCCCTCATGTGGACCAATGAGGCTGGAGGCTGGCTCTGATTGAGCCAAACCCCTGACCCAGGACCGGTGCAACCATTTAGGCGAACTAGGAGGTTGCCTAGGGCGCCAAGATTTGGGGGCGCCAAAAAGCGGCGCCCCCCCCCCAATTTTTAAATGGTTGCAGCGGCCGCTGCGTAGTCTGAGCTGCCGGCAGCCCGGCAGCTTAGGGCGCCCCCGGGGGTTCAGCGTCGGCGCTAGCGCAAGCGCCTGGCAGCCGGGGCGTACCCGGGTTCAGGGGCCGCTGCCGCGGCCCGGGGCGTTCCCCCGGTCAGGAGCCGCACACCGCGGCCAGCGTCCCGGAGGCGTTCCCCGCGGTCAGGGAGCCGCGCGGCATCCCGGGCGCGGTCCCCTGGGTCAGGAGTCGCGGTCGTGGCGGCCCCGGGGCGACCCCCGGGTCAGGGACCGCCGTGGGGGGCCCAGCAGCCCGGGGCGTCCCCAGTCCTCAGCGGTGGTCTGGTGGAGCGGAGGAAGAAAGAGGACCCCAGCTCATGCATTGGGCAAGGTAAATTCTAAATTATAACATGTTACTCTGTGACCCTGTATTGTGTATAATGTATGTGATGGGGGGGGGGCGCAAGATGGAAGTTTCGCCTAGGGCGCGAAATATCCTTGCACCGGCCCTGCCCTGACCTGGTAATTTTTCTAACATAGATCTGCTAATACAATTTCATCTTGTGCAGTCATTGCTTCCCAGGAGCAAGGTCCTCCATCCTGTACTGGATATATTTACATTTTTATTTTATATTTTATTTATTTTATTTAGCTGTATTAAAACACACACTGTTTGCTTTGTGTCCAGCTTACCAAGTGAACCAGGTCGCTCTGTATCTGTGACTTGGCCTCTTCATTATTTACCCCTCTCCCGATTTTTGTGTCATCTTCAAACTTTCTTGGCGATGATTTTATATTTTCTTCCAGATCATTGATAAAAACGATAAACAGGGTAGGCCCAAGAGCCACCCTGCAAACCTGTTTCAGTCTGCCTGCAGACTCATTTTGTTCTCGTTTCATGTTTAGGAGGTTCCCTCTGCAGGAATGAGAACTAGAAACTTACTTTAAAAAAAAAATCTGAATGTGTCATGCAGGCCACATAGATATATCATACAAGCCATATGTTGGACAAGCCTGAGTTAGCAATATCTCATTTGGGGCTTGTAGGTATCACTGTAATACAAATTAATAATAATTTTGTATGTGGAAAACTAGGTTCTTGTCTCATGGTGCCTTATCATAGGTTGTGAATAGGCCTGAATATTTTTCTGATTGGAGACACTTCCTCTAATATTTCCACAAATCGATTTTAGCAAAATCTAAGTGCAGTATAGAAAGACTCATGCTCCAAAACATGGATCTGGTTTGAAGACCTGGATTATAAACTCCCTGGAGTTTAGGTGGAGTTTGGCTCTAAGAACCTGTTTTGGTTCACTATACAGAGAGGAGGCCATCTGAAAAAAATCATATCTGATTAGCCTGTATGGAATTTTTGTCACTTCAAAATACCTGGCCAATGCTTATGTTATTAACAACCTAATTCTACAGTCAACCTGTGGAATTTGTTGTCATGGGATGTTGTGGAAGCCTAATGTATAATTGGGTTAAAAAAAGAACTAGATGAGTTCATGGAGGATAGGTCCATCAATGGCTCTTAGCCAAAACAGGCTGGGATGCATCCCGATGCTCCAGGATCCCTAAACCTCCAACTGCCAGAAACTGGGACTGGACAACAGAAATTGTCCTGTTCTATTCATTTCCCCTGACTCTGAAGCATCTGGCACTAGCCGCAGTCAGAAGTCAGGATGCAGGGCTAGACAGACCATTGGCCTGACGCAGTATGGCTGTTCTTATGGTATTATTGATTATTAGTGCCTGGAGCCTAGGTTGAGGCCCTATTGTGTTAGGGATTGTACAAACACCTAATAATAATAATGCCTTGCTCTCACCTAATGCTTTTCATCAGTAGGTCTCAAAGCACTTTACAAAGCAGGTCAGTCTCATTGTTTTACAGATGGGGAAACTGAGGCACAGAAAGCTGAAGTGACTTGCCCAAGGTCACCTAGCAGGGAAGTGGCAGAGACAGGAATAGAACCCAGGTTCCCTGTCCAGTGTTCCATACACACGATAGTCCTGCCCCCCCAAGGTTATAATCTAAATAACCAATGGGTGGGACAGAAAACAACAAAATGACTAGGCCAAGCTTACGCTGCAGTTGATAGTAGAGATGGGCCTAGTACCAAGTTTTCTGACTCCCAGTCCTGGCTCCTATTCATCAGCACTCTAGAAGTTGGCACCCAGGGCAAACATGCTGCTTGGCTGCCCCTGGAACTGGTCCTTCATCTCTGGTAGTGCTGTTAGTGTCACAGCTCCAGTTTACAGATCCAAGCCATGGAGAAGTTAAGTGAGATATCCAAGGTCACCCAAAAAGCCAGCTGAAGTGCTGCTACTAGAACCCAGAGTCTCTGCCTCCTAGTTCTATACTCTATTCGCTGGAGCACAGGGCTTGGCTGGGCTCTTATGTCCAGAGGTGGTTAGATCTGGACTTTTATTTCAGTTTTTTCTCTAACCCAGAATGAATTCATTTTAACAGTGTATTTTCCCCCACTAAAAACCCATTGTGGGCAAATTGGACCAGATTGCACGGTGCGCTCCAGCCCTACTGAGAGTTTGCCAGCTCAAGTCAGGCTGCTGCTGCCTTTCCTTTGTGCTCTCTGCAGGTTAGATATGGGATGTCTACCCACATTAATCATATAATGCCAGACTTTAATTCTGCTGAGTGGACTCTGATCCTGAGTTCCAGCTACATGGTATCATATATGCAGTGATGGGCACAGTGTAACAACTGTATTTTTGTGACTCAAGCTTTGTATGCATTAGAAACAATTCTTTCCCCTCTAATTTTAAACTTTTTGTGCGTTTCTATCATAATTTGAGATGACCCAGGCTCAATCCCCTCAACTCAGAAATCTTACCTGACTCCTAATACTATAGTATCTGAACACTTCACAATCGTTACCACATCTATTTTCACAATACTCCTCTGAGGAAAGGCAGTGTATTCCCATGTCGCAGATGGGGAACTAAGACGCAGAAGGTAACGTACAGGGTATGTCTACACTGCAATAAAAACACTGTGGCACCAGGTCTCAGAGCTGGGCCAATTGACTTGGGCTTGCAAAGCTTGAGCTGCTGAGATAATAATTGCAGCATAGTTGTTTGGGCTCCAACTGGAGCCTGGACTCAGATCCACTCATCTCGCTGGGTTTCAGATCCTGGGCTCCAGCCCAAGCCTGAATGTCTACACTGCAATTTCTAGCCCAGCAGCCTGAACCCTGTGAGCCTGAGCCAGCTGACCTGGGTCAGCCACAGCCAGGAGTCTTTGACTGCAGTGTAGACATACCCAGAAAGGCTAAGTATCTTACCCAGGATCACACAGGAAGTTTCTGGTAGAGCAAAGAATTAAAGCCAGGTCTCCTAGGCTAGGACCTAACAACTTAGCCATCCTTCCTCTCTGTGCTTGGAATTCTGGGAGGCATTTTGGATCTGAGATGCCAAAATCAAACCCACTGCTATGAGGTCACATATAGCTTCTAGTCCAGTTTAAATGCAAAACCAGAAAAGTCCTGTTTCCTGGATCCAGTTTAGATATTGCCCAGAATGGTGAAAATCTTGCAGATTGCAGCTGATCTTGCAAGATTCCTATACAGTATATGGCCAAGATCTCATAAGACTTTCTGGTGAGAATCTGGCACCATCCGCTATGAACCCAACCTGATGCATTTGTTTAGCACCAAACCTGAACCTTACCTAACCTCTGGATACAAATGCCTCCCATATCACATAACAGATTATACTGAATTGAAAATCTGAGTCCAATACATTTGTTAACCCATGTAGTAAACATTCTTTTCTCTTGAAAATCTGATGAAAATGATTGAGGCCTAGTATGTGTCATAAATCTGGTTTGCAGGATCTCACGTTGATTAAATTAAGGGACCCTGTGGGAAATTCCAGGTGGCTCTCTGGATATGTCTACACAGCAAAAAACCCCAAAACCCACAGCAGCAATTCTGAGCCCAGCTCAACTGACTTTGGCTCATGTTATGGGGCTAAAAGTAGTAGTGTAGATGTTAAACTTGGTGAGGCAGGTGGGTCTCGGAACCCAAGCGGGACATCTACATTGCTATTTTCAGCCCTGTAGCGTGAGACCCATGAGCCCAAATCAGCGACCCTGGCTCTTGACACTTCCTGCCACGAGTGCTCTTTTGCAGTATAGACATACTCTTTCTGGTCCCAAATAACAGCTAAATTTTAGCATGAAGCAAACAGGTGGGGCTATACGCAGGATCGCCAACTCCAAGCATTAACAAATCATGTTGGGCTCCCAAAATCACAATATTGATTTAAAAATCATGAGGTTCTTTTTCTTTGCCTTTTGAACCTTTATTAGGGTGACTTGGTTCACATTTTCAGCCTTTTTTGTGCAACTGTGAAGGCTAGGAACTGCTTGCTTGCTTTTCTTAAAGGAAAGCTGAGAGTCCCATGTAATCACTTGCCTCCAGGAACAAGGGCTTCCAGAAAAACTGCAGATATGATGAGGTGAATGACAAAATCATTCATCATGAGAGTTGGCAACACTGCCAGCGGTGCCCAGGACTATAGTTCTTCTACCAGGAGATGAGGCATCAGATACAGGATTGTAGCAGAGCTGCTGGCATTTCCAGCTGGGCAGCTTCCAGCCCAGTGGGATGGGCGGCAACTCTCTTGCTCTACAGCACAAGGGTGGGCACTTGCAGGAGGTGAGGCAGAAGTATAGGCATTTCCAGAACATTGACACTCTGGCACTTCTGGGAACAGCAAGACCTCGGACCCTGGGCACATCCCAGGTCATGGCACATGGGGGGCACCATTTTGAAGAGCAGAACACCCTGCCCCCACCATCTTGACTCCACCCTTTTGGTGTAACCGTGCCTGGTTATGCCAACGGGGGCCAGGTGCTCTTCACTAGAGCTCCCCCAGGCCCTGTTTTGTCTCAGGGAGGCCCAGCTCACAGATGGGCCAGGGGCCTGACTGCGGGGACAGAAGGGGCTACAGGGATCTGGGGTGAGCCCTTGGAGGGCAGCCACATGGAGCTCAAAGGGGACCCAGAGCAGCCCACAAGCATCACCCCACCCCTAAGCGGGACTGGCCTGGGCTCGGCCCCTGCCCCTGCCTCTGCCCAGCCAGGCCATCCTACTGCCGTAAAGCGCCACCACGGCCAGCGCTGCTGGCTGCTGAAAAACTCCCCCCAAAGTCGCAAAATTGCCGTAAATCGGAGGGGAGATGTCTGTCTTCTCTCAGGCAAACGTGCTGATGACTGCTGACACCCGTGGGCGGGGCTAAGAGGAAAACAAAGCGCCGGGTGGCCAAATTAGCCAATCAGAGAAGAGGAATCCCCTTGATCCAATCGGGAGCGGCTAAGGGGGCGGGAGTCGGCGGCAGCAGGAGTGGTTGAGTTCCACGTGGTGCGAGACGGGCTGTCCGCGTGAGGGCGGGCGCTGGCGATGAAGCTGAAGCTGAGAGCGGCTGGGGGCGGCGGTGACCGGGTAAGGCGGGAGGGGACCGGGGTTCCACGTTCTATCCAGCCGGGAGAGGAAGGGTCCAACCCCTCCGGCCGGGGATCCGCCCCCTCATCTCCCCAGCCCGCCTCGGGCCCGTTCCCACCCTCGGGCCTGGCGGCCTCCCACACCCCCCGTTGTGGGGAGACGTTTCCGGCGGGGGTCGGGCTGGGGGAGGTAGAGCGGGGTCTGGTCGCAGCCCGGGCGAGACACGGCCCTGGTGGTGGTGGGAGGCGGCAGATTAACGTCCCCGCCCGGCCGGGGGGTCAGAGCCCCCGTCACTGGGCCCGGGGGAGGATCGGCTGCTGCGTCTTGCAGCCTGGACCTTAAACGAGAAATATTCATTCTTCAGCTGCGCGAATGGGTGTGAGAGACCCCGGCCAGGCGTGGGTTAGAGGTAACTGAGAGTGAATGAATCCCGGCACGGGACAGAGAAATCCCCAGCCTCCTGAGCAGAATAACCCCCTCTCCCCCCGCACCCCGCTGTTGGACTGCCGTGCCTAGTAACCCTTAAGGAAGTTGTTCTCTGGGATCCTGGGGTTGGAGCTCAGGTGGGGTCAGTGTGTTTAAATACAGCTCAGGGAGTTTACTTAGCACTCCTAGCACATGCAGCACCGTCACGGTAGCTGTGCCAGGGCAAAGGAAGAGAATCCTTGCCCAGAGGAGCTTGCCGTGAAAAGTCCCAGATCAAGCGGTGTGGTGAGGCTGCAGTATCTCCTTGGTATTAGCTAATACTGCGTGTATATTAGTTGTTAGACAAAGGAAGCTAGTGAATCATTGGTCTGGCAGGCAAAATTCTTCCCAGCACTGGATTTCTTGACTCTCCATTTCTGCTCCGTATTAAACATCCTGGTAAGTGAGTGCAGTGGGTAGTAACTTACATTGCCTTTCTAGATGTGGGCCTACATATTATAAAGAGCTGGGGCTGGAAGGGATCTTGGGAGGTCATCTAGTCCATGCAAAATTACCTCTCATTCTGAAAGATCCCAGAGCACTTTACAGAGGAAGGATGAGACAACCATTAGGGTGCTAGCCCCAGACCTGGAATCAATTCCCTGCTCTGCCCTAGGCTTCCTGTGTGACCTTTGGGTGAGTGATTTAGTCTCTCTGTGCCGCAGTTCCCCATCTGTACTGTGGGGATGACAATTCTGTTTTAGCAGCAGAGAATCCTGTGGCACTGTGCTTTTACAGATCCAGACTAACACGGCTACCTCTCTGATACAATTCTGTTTTACCTCATCAGGGGTTGTGTGGATAAAGACACTAAAAATGTGTGAGGTGCTCAAGCCCTGTGGTATCCAAATACAGGCACACAACATGCACAGCTGGCCAGTGCAGAAAGAAAACCAGCTAAAACCTCTCCTTGCTGTTTTTCTCTAACATGAGTAACAGTGATCACAGTTGCTACATGTACAGTAGCGCCTCAGCGTTTCAAATACCAGAGTTATGAACTGACCGGTCAAACATACACCTGATTTGGAACTGGAAGTGTGCAATCAGACAGCAGCAGAGACCGAAAAAGAAAGAAAGAAAATACAGTACAATGTTAAATGTAAACTATTAAAAACATAAAAGGAAAGTTTAAATAAAAAAATGATTTGACGAGGTAAAGAAACTTTCTGTGTGTGTTTCATTTAAATTAAGATGGTTAAAAGCAGCATTTTTCTTCTGTGTAGCAAAGTTTCAAAGCCACGTTAAGTCAGCGTTCAGTTGTAAACTTGGAAGAACCACCATAATGTTTCGTTCAAGAGTTACGAACATTTGAGAGTTACGAACAGCCTCCGTTCCCAAGGCGTTCATAACTCTGAGGTTCTCCTGTAGCAATAATAGGGAAGATTGTCTGAAGCGACTGTTTTTTTTAATTCAGTGCCTCAGTTTCCCTCTCTTTAAAAGGGGATGGCATTTAGTGACCTTTCAAAGGTGTTTTTGTTTGTAAGGCACTTTTCAGATGGCAAGAGTATGGGTAAGAAGTAAAAGACATTTGATAGTCTGACTGGGTATGTAACTTACCTTCCCGGGGCAGTGCCAGCTTCCCCATCTCATGCTAGCTCTGCTTCAACCCTCTTGTGTAACACAGAGAATTTCATTCAGTCTCCATGGCCCATTTAGTCCCCGTCTTTTCTGTTGAGACTACTATATAGGGGGTCTGTTGGTGCCAGTCCTGGAGGGGGCTTGGGTATTAAGGTAACTTACCCATTAAGAGCTGGGCTGAGACCCACCCAATCTTGAGGTTTCTTACTGACTCTGCTTTGGTGACTCAGGCTTTCTCCCAGTGGCATTTGTGAGCAGATCTGCATGGCTTCTAATCGGCTTGTTTATATCATCGCAGGCATTTGACAGTGCGGAGGGAGACATGGAAGCCGAGGAGGAGAATCAGGATCTCCTCAAGAAAGGCAAACCCCAGGGAAGGAAAAGGGCTTCAGTCCCGGATGGCGTTGTGAAAGTGGTGAAACTCAGCCGGGCTGATCTGTACAAGCCGCCCACCAATGAGGAGCTGAACCAACTGAAGGAGACCGAGAACCTCTTCCATTCCAGCCTTCTCCGTCTGCAGGTCAGAAGAAGCCAGGGGGTCAAATAGGACCCACTTAATGCTGCATTCAATCTGGTAGCCTGATTTTTTTCCAGTCGAGAGTGTGTGTTGGGGACTGGGGCAGCTTGAGAAGCAGCAGATGGATTACGGCACTGGGAACTGCCAAGCTCCAGTCCCAGTTCGGCCTCGACTCGTACTGTGACCTTGAGCGAGTCCCTTGACCTCTCTCCAGTTTGTATAATGGGGATGACAACATTGAGCCCCTGGCAGGGGCACTGGGAAGAAATTTGATGGGTTTGTTCATCCGGGGCGATCTCATTTTCAGCGGGTGAACAAATGATTCTCTGATTCTTCACCCGTAGCATGATGGGTGGACTGTGGCACTGGCTGAAAAATGTGTGAAAATTTTGGCCCAAAAAGCCTTAATTTTGGGGAGGGTGGGATGAGAATTTTTTAAATAGCTTTTGTGCCTGAGATGGTAGTTTTCACGGTGATATCACAAGACTGTTCTGGCTAGAAGCGCTGCTGCTGAGCTCTCTCTGTCTGCCTGTTTCTAGCATCGAGTGAAGTGCAAGGTCCCGAGCTTTGGATTTTGCTTCTCCTTTTGGGGTTCCACAGTGTCATGTGGCTCAGCGCTAGGGGGTCTAATTGCAGGATCAGGGCCTCAATTTGGGGGAAGAAGGTGGTTGGGGAGGCCCTTGATTTTGGCTACTGTTTGGACGTTGGCCTGACTTTATGTGAGTGAGTGCTGTGTGTGTGCCTGGAACTGTGGATAGCACCCTGGGACGCCTCAAATGTGGGTGGGACGCGTTTGCTTGTTGAGGGTGGGGAGGCATTGGACGTTTTATTTGGAAATGTGCACTTGCTGTAGAATTGTAGGTGGTCACAGAGCCAGATAAAATGGCTCAGCAGTTTGCCTTGTGTTTACCGTCTTGGAGACCTGAGGTTCAAACCCCACATGAACCCTGGCTGGAAAACTGAAAAGTATACACACAAGTTATTGGGCACAGAATAGGAGTGAGTGAGTGAAATGTAATGGTCTGTGATAGACAGGAGGTCAGGATGGATGATCTGAGCATCTCTTTTGACCTCAGACGTTCTCAGTCGAAGAGGAGCAGTTCTGAGCCATGTTCTGCCCCAGCTTGATGGCTGGGGGACGGGCAAGCCCACACCTGCCCCTAGCTCCTAGATGCCGCATTGTCTTTTGCTGTAGCAGGGATTCTTTCCCTTCCCAGCCACAGTGAAACCGATGTCAGTTGCACCCATTTGTTCCGTCTAGGCATCAGACAAGAGCGGAACTGACACTTGGAAGTTTCAGTGCTGCTTAGGAATTAGCAGCAGCAGAGGGACTGATGTGAACCAGCACTGGCCAGTGGAGGATCCCACTTGGAGAGTAACACTTGGTATTTGGTATTATGCTATCATATTCTCTGTATGTCCAGGTGCTGGAGAAACCTCCCTGGCTTAGAGGAGTCATTGAGAAGGACTGGGGATTCCCCGTCTCGCCCTACAGAGAGCATTGGCCTCTGGTCCAGGCTCGGAATCCCCATCGGGGCAGGATAAAAGTCTGCAGTGATTTCCGTTGCTGAGGCTGCCCTTCATGGTCTCCCCTTCTCTCTGCAGATCGAGGAGCTGCTGAAGGAGGTGAAGCTAAAGGAGAAGAAGAAACAGAAGATCGATGCCTTCCTCCATGAAATCAACACCCTGTTGAGTGCTGTCCCGGAGACCCTGGAAACCGATGTATGTCCTGGGGCAGCCAGGGGAGGTGATGAGGCTGTCTGCTTACAAACGAGCTGTGCTGGCAATGAGCCACTTCCAGCCGGCTTTGCCCTTTGCATTTCACGCCTTGTGTTTACGACTCAGCCGAGTGGTACAGCTGTCCCAACCCCTGCTGGATGTATTGCCTCTCCCCCTCCGGCGCATGTTTCTGGGATTCATAAATCCTGCCATGCCTACCTTGTAGCTGTAAGGTACATGGATATTGTGTCTGGGATGTGTAGACAGAGAATACAGGAGAGAGGACTGTGGAACAGGAGGATCCCTACTGGACCCGTTTCCTGCCATTGAGTTATGGCCTTTGGTTCAGGGTCCTGCACTCCCCCTTTGATGCTCTGAGCAGTATTTTGGTGGGTGGCAGAGTCCCAGTTCACTTGGCAGAGCCCTGCTAGTACCTAGATGAGCTCGGCTGCTGCTGGGAGTTGGAGCATAGGCTGTCCTTCACCCCTCCCTGCCTTTCACAGCTCGCCGACCAGTCTTGGCTCCCAAAGGACGTGAAGGTTCCATTCCTCCAGGTGCCTTTCAGCGTGAAGGGGAAGTTCCGCTTCTTGCCGCCAGCCGCAGTGACGGTGGTGGGGAGCTACCTGCTGGGCACATGCATCAAGCCGGAGATCAACGTGGACATGGCAGTGACGATGCCCCGGGTGAGTCCAAGTGTGCCTGGCAGGCGTGGGATTGGTGTGGTGCCATGGCTGAGCCTGCAACCTCTTGTGCTCCATGGCCTGTGTCTTATCCTACAGAAGCTTAACGCTGAGTGTTATCACAGGGTAAAGATGTCCAGTGCATGCAGCCCCTGGATTCTCTAATGTGCCAGGCTTACCGGTCAGGGGTTAGATCAGGTGATGTGTCGTCTCGGGCCTTGCTTTGTGCCAGAAGTTGTTAAGGGAGTTGGACGTCATGCCATGGGGACTCCACTGTCCCTGAGCCTCTCAATCTAACCAGATCAAAGCTTCCTGCTGCTTGATTTCCAGCACAATTGAAGAAACAACCTGTCTCCTTCTCCTGTGTGCTCCCTCTGCCCGGGTAGGGACTGGGCCTTTTCTTTAATGTCAATGAGTTTAGATGCAGTCTGGCGTCCTTAGCCACCATGCAGCCTGCCCTTGGCCTGCTCCTGAGCCTGTGTCAAAGAGCAGGTGAAGCCTTTGCATCATTCACCTGCACTCGTAGTAGGTTATATGCGAAGAACTCGCATAAAAGCGCTTTCCGTGCCAGGACTTCCTGTCCCTCCTTTTCAGCACACTCCTCAGAACTACTCTGCCTTTTATGTCCCTGGCTTTCAGCTAAAGTGACCCACCTGGGCTGGCTGTCAGGGTGAGTCAGCAGAATAGCTCTGTACTTCTCTGCAGGAGGCATGCTGTCTGCTAATGCTTGGCAGGCTGGTTGCAGTTTGCTGGCACTGTTAGAGCTAGAGCGGATGGCTCTGCATTCTGCAATGCTGTTTCTCTGGCTGTCACCTTCTTACCCCAGAGGTGGCTGCATGTCTGCAGTGGAGGGAGGGGCATGTGTGTTGGGCTGAACTGGGCTCTGGAAGCATCAGAGATGATTCCTCTGTTCCCTTCTTGCTCAGGCAATCCTCCAGGACAAAGACAACCTGAACCAGAGATACCACCGGAAGAGAGCTCTGTACCTGGCCCACATTGCTCAGCACCTCTCCAAGGAAAAGCTCTTTGGCAGCGTGAGATTCACGTACATGAACAGCAACCATCTCAAGCCCATCCTGCTCCTGCAGCCTCAAGGTACCATGTCTGTGAAATCCTCACTCCCCTAGGCCCTCCTGATCCCTGGGGCTCTTTTCACCTTGTCAGTGAAGTTGCATAGCTCGACCAGCTGGTGGCGCCATCACATCAAGCAATGCCAGGTTTGTGTGCATGCTGCAAAACCCCCCCCCCCGCCCCCCCCATCACTGGCAGGGCTGTGCCCAAGGGTCTGACACTGGTACCTGTGTGCACAGGACACGGGGCTGGGGAGAAAACTGGCCTGAAGACACCATTGATGTGCATCGCTCTGGGAGGTGGACTTAGACTCCTGGCCTCACAGACTAGGGCAATCAACAGGAACTGGCAGTGCAGAGACGCTATCGGGTGCAAATTGCTCTGGGGGCTAAAGGCTTTGGCAGTAACCCAGGCACCTGGGCAAAGCACTTGGGAGTGGGCCTTCCAACATCATCCTGGGTCCTCCTGGAGATAGGAGTCTGGTTGACTGCATTAACAAAGGGCTGGAGAACACTAGAGATCCCCGTGAAATGCCACTGCATGCAGCACTGGTGCACCCCGTCTGGTCCCCCATATATCAGTGTTTGTGCAGCACCCTCTGTGCCCACAGCGCTTTCCAGGCCAGCTGGAAGAGGCCCAGGTTAATCCTAGGATGGGCCGTCGTTGCAGAATGTGGTGCTCGCTGCCCGGCGTCACATCGACTGCGGGTTGCAAGAGTCAGGCAAAGGGAGAGCCAGGGGCAACGGACGGAGCATTGGGGGTTGGGGTGAGAGGGTGCTAGGAAAGGGGAGTGAGACGCATTGTTCTGCGGCTTCCCTCGACTCCTCTCGCGGATGAGAGTTCAAGGTGGCTGGAGACATGGGTGGGGCTATCAGCTCTGTTGATTCATTGTCCCCGTTACTGATAATGTCTCCTCCAGCTGGGAGCTCTGTGGCATACAAGGGAAAGGCCGGTGCCCTCGTCCCTCCAAGGAGAAGGGGATGGTGGCACCTTCCTGGGTTGCTCCCCCCCCCACCTCCCCCCCTGTGTCACTCTCTCTCTGTGACCTCACTTCCCCATGGTGCTTGCAGGTAAAGACGAGAAGCTGGTGACGGTCCGGCTCTATGCCTGTCCTGCCGCCGGCTTCTTTAAGCCCAGCCGCTTGCACCCCAGCAAGAACAACGTCCGGACGGCCTGGTTCCTGGAGCAGGGCTCCCCTGGAGAAGGTAGGGCTGGCACGTGCAGAGCTGCGTTGTGGCTTGGGGTGTCCTGGGACACCCAGACAGCTCAGCGGGAGGTGGGTGCGTGGCTGATCCTGGGATAGAGGCCATTGGGGGAGGGGATCAGAATTTCCTGCAGGGTGGGGTTGGTGGAGCCTGCAGCAGAGAAAGGGATCTGTGTGTGGGTTTCTCGCTCCCTGCAGGGTCTCTGCACTCATCAGCATTCCCTGCTGGATCCTGTCTGGATCCTGCTTGGTACACCCCAGATAGTGGCATCAAGTCACCGGAGGGTCTGCCCTTGCATTGCTCTGTTGCCTTTCCCTGCTTGCTGCAGTCTGGCTAAGACCTTCCCCCACACCGATGGGCAAATAGCAATTTGCTGCTCCCATCCCACAAAGCTGGGAAGGCAAGTAGGGGAGGCTACGAGGCAGCACCAGCTGGAGCTTGCAGCCAGCTCCTGCTGCAGGCAGCCAGCCCCTCATGGCTCTGGGAGCCTCTAACTGAGAAGGATGCAGAGGGTTGGATTGGGTTAAAAGTGCCGGTAACTCATCTGATTGGGTCGGGCTGCCTTGTTCCCTGCCCAGGAGCTGCCGAGCCCCCCACTCCTCACTACAACAACTCCATCCTCTGTGACACGGGGCTGGAGTCCAACCTGCACTTCCTCGCCGGTGCCGCTGCCGATTTCCCTGGCATGAGGGATGGAGTCGCCCTCCTCAAAGTTTGGCTGCACCAGCGGGAACTTGACAAGGTAGCCTCGTTGGGGGTGGGCTGGCCTGCTCAGTTCTGCCCCTCCCCTTCGACCCCAGTGGTGTGTGGGGCCTGGCTCTTCTATTCCCGCATGAGGCGTGGGGAGGGGACGGGGGCGCATTGTCCCCGGCCTGCTCTGCCCTTGGTATGTGTGAGGCGCACCAGCCTGGTATGCTCCCTGTTGATCTCCAGTAGCTCCCTCCTGCCCCCAGGTCCTTGCTCTGTAGCTGGGAATCAAGGGTCAGCAGGGTCACTGCTCCATTGAGGTTGAGCTGTCTGGTCCCTGGTCCTTCAACGTCCCCATGATGCTCGATTCAGACTATTCCAAGCAATTGGTTTGCTCCCCTGGCTGGGGAAGTGTGGACTGCAGGGTATTGCCCTGAGGCAGGCAAGGCCTCAGCCCGCCCTCTGTCTGCAGTCAGGGTCCAGTGGCAATCTCTGGCGTCAGCACCCAGCCCTGGCACGTTCCCCTGCTGGCTCCCTGGGGAAGGGGTTTTGGAGCCATGGGAGATGAAAGACACTTAGATCCCCGCAGCGTTCCAATAGACACGGGCACCTGGGCCGGCACTGCTGGGTGAAGGGTAGCAGAAGCTGGCGTCATTACTCAGCTGAGCCTGGCACAGCAGGGAATCAGGCTGTGTGCTCTCGAGCTCTGGGAGTTGCCTGTGACTCTAGGGCAGGCCTGGAGCTTGCCCTAGCTCTGTGTCTTGTCTCCCAACAGGGCTTTGGGTGTCTCAACGGCTTCATGGCCTCCATGCTTGTTGCCTACCTGCTAGCCAAGCACAAGATCAGCCAGGGGATGAGCGGCTACCAGGTGCTGAGGAGCGTCCTGCAGTTCCTGGGTGAGCTCCCTGGTGGCTCTTGGGGCAGGGAAGGTGGCGTTGGCAGCACCTTTGGCCTGGATCACAGCTGAGCCTAGAACCCAACAGTGTAAGGCTGGTGCATAAACCTCTGTGCACCGTGCAGCCCTGGCTGGGCTGGAGGGGCTTGGAGGACAGACATAACTCTGTCCCTGTAGGATCCCCAGTTAAATGTCCTATGGCAGATAGGTAAATCCTGAGCAAGACAAGCCAGATCCCCTGTAGCTCCCACCCTGGGGTGAATGCAGGATGATGCCCTGTGATTTGATCTCTAGAGAGAGAGTGAGAAACCACAACAGTCCTGTTAATTTGATGGTCTGGAAACCTGCAGCAAAATGCAGCCTAGAGCTTCACCCTCAGAGTTAAATGGCTGTATGGTGAGCGTATTTTACAGCCCAGTCCAAGGTTGCAGTAGGATAGACTCCCCCCCAGCACAAGCACTGACCCTTTCTTTGTTCGCAGCTACCACAGACCTGAGTGCAGCTGGGATCAGCCTGTCGAAGGACGCAGATAGCTCGCTGGTAAGGAGCAAGTGTGGCCCCTGGCAGCATGGCCTGGTGGTTAGGGTGGGGTAGGGACTCCTGAGTTCTGTTGTTGGCTTCGCTGTTGACTCAGTGTTGACTCAATCACTTAACTGCCATGCCTTCATCTTCTCTGTCCAGTGATGCAAATACCCCACTGCCCAGCAGGTGGATGGCTGTGCTCCGTGTTTGCAAGTCGCTGTTACTCTAAGGGGCGAGGCAACGCAGAGTCTGTTGCTGCACGTATCTCAGTGGGTGCTAAGCCACGTGCTCTCTCTTCCAGCCCACCCTGGCCGACTTCCACCAGGTGTTCGACGTGGTCTTTGTGGACCCCTCGGGGTTGGTGAATCTCTGCGCCGACATGACCGCTAGCAAGTACAAGCAGGTACCGGCAGTGTTGCTGATGGGCATCCACATAGAGTCCCGCCTCTCTCTCTCTCCTCCCCAAGGTGCCCGTTGCCTGCTGTTTCCAGGCTGGTCTTGCCAAGTGGCTTTGTCCTGCACGGGCCTGTTGTCTGGTACCAGGAGCCAATGTCCCCTTGCCTGGGATGCCCCTTCCGCTTTCAGATTCAGAGGCTTTTCTATCCCAGCCATAGTATATTACAGACAAGCAAGTGTAGGAAGGCTGCAGCTTGTGCATTGGCTGCTTGTGCTGTGTCCTGCCCAGAAAGCTAAGCGGGGTAAGGCCCTGTCTGTGCTGGGGTGGGAGCCTCAGAGGAACAGGATTCCGGAGGTGGGGCTCTTCCTATCAAGGGAGAGTAGAGCATGCTGGGACATGAGCACAGGAATGAGCTATGCAGCTTATAGTGCTGTCTTCAGAGACCGTGTGGAGCCAGGCTCTCTGCCTTCTTGTGATCATTGGAGACCCTGGGTACTTTTCACAGGAGCTGGAATCCGAATATGAGCATCTACCTCAGGGGTAGGCAACCTATGGCATGTGTGCTGAAGGTGGCATGCGAGCTGATTTTCAGCAGCACTCACACTGCCCGGGTCCTGGCCACCGGTCCAGAGGGCTCTGTATTTTAATTTAATGTTAAATTAAGCTTCTTAAACATTTTTAAAACCATATTTACTTTACATACAACAATAATTGTTATATATTATAGACTTATAGAAACAGACCTTCTAAAAATGTTGAAATATATGACTGGCACGTGAAACCTTAAATTAGAGTGAATAAATGAAAACTCGGCACACCACATCTGAAAGGCTGCCAACCCCTGACTTACCATCTTATCCCTCCAGGGATGCAGGATTCTTCCTCCTAAACCGTTATGTTCTCTCCTATTCTACGTCGGTTTTCATGTCACATTCTTCACCGTAGCAACTGAGAGCCTTCCAGTAGTGCACTAAGCAATGTGACTAGCACGTTGTGTGTTTTCTGGTCCCTCTTCCTCTTCAAAGAGGGAAGAATGTGTGTGGTAGAGTGTCGTCTTTTGGTTGTTGCTGCCGCTGAATGCACCTTTTGCTGTGTGTGCTGAGCCAGGCAGCTACATGCTTCCTCATGAGGCTCTAGTCTGCTGTCCTTTGATCCTTAACCTCTTGATAAGGGAGTGGGGCTAACTCAGGGAGAACAGGGCGTTCAAAAGCTGGCTCCAAAGCGACCGGAGGAGCTAGCGGGCAGGGGTTTTTCGAGGGATTTCTCCAGGTGAAAGAGGAGCGACTATGTGACCCTTGGGGTGAGTTTGTCTGGTAGTTTGCTGTGTGCTTGCTGTGTGTGTGTGCATGCGTGCGCTTGATTAAAAATGATAGCGTGGGCTGTACGCTGAGCCTAGCGGCCTGTGACAATAATATAGGCAGAAGTCCAGCTGTAGAGTGGATGTGATCCAGTCTGTTGCGCCGAATGCGGCAAGTACAGTTACCTGCTTGCGTGTGCATACACTGCAAGCAGCTCATGGCCCCCAGAGACATGGGACTGTCTCTTGAATCCAGGATGCTAGAACAATTTGTATAGTGGGGATGCTGAGAGTCATTGAATCAAACTGTAAAGCGTGTGTATAATGGAAACCACTTCAAGCTAGGAGGTGCGGCAGCTCCCCTAGTTCCAGCACCTGTGCCTGAGGCCAGACTGGCTGAACTGGGGGTCTACGGGAGACAGAGAGGCGCGGAGATGAAAAATCATAAATGGTGTGGAGATAATGGATAGGGCATTGTTACTTACCACTTCAGGTTAATACAAGAACCAAGGGTCACCCAAGGAAATTAACAGGCCGCAGGTTTAAAACCAACACAAGAAAGTATTTCTTCCCCCAACACTGTCAACCTGTGGAACTCGTTACCAGGGGATGTTGTAAAGGCCAAAAGCATAACTGGATTTAAAAAAAGAGGTGTACATGTTCAGGGAGGATAGGCCCGTCCGTGGCCTTTAGTCAAGATGGTCAGGGATGCAACCCAATGCCCCGCGTGTCCCTAAACCTCCAACTGCCAGAAGCTGGGGCTGGATGACAGGGAATAGATCACCGTTCATTGCATCTGGCATTGGCCACTGTCGGAAGACAGGATCCTGGGCTAGATGAACCATTGATCTGACGCACTATGGCCGTTCATGTTGGAGAAGGCAGATCAAAGACTTGCTCCTTACACTTGGAGTGGAAAGTGGCGAGGTTTGTGATAGTCCTTAGCTCCTGGGGCAGTTCATTCAGCAGTCTCCAATCATCTCAAGAGACAGTTCTGTCTCCCACACAGACGAGCTTTACCCTTATTGGTGAGAGTTCCATTGTGTGGGAGGAGCAAAGTTGTCAGACACGGTCTTCATCCTGGAGCTGTAAATGGTCTTTTAGGTACCCTGGGTCCAAGCCATGGAGCACTGTGTGACAAGGACCGAGACCTTAAGCTTGATTAGCAGTTCTAGGGGAAGCCGGCGTAGAGAGCAGAGGATGGGGGTGATGTGCTCACCCTTGCCTGTGTTGCTGAGGTGACATCTGGTAGCATTTTATCCTAGTTGGAATTACCAAACTGCTGAGGGTTTTGTGCTCAGGTATATTGCGTTGCTGTAGTCCAGTTAAACAGCTGCTTTGCTCCACCTCAGAGGTGGCTGCATTTCAGTGGTGTGGGTGAATTGATCCCTTTCTGTTACTAGTGTTTTGTGTAAGCTGCTTTGGGCCGCTAGGGCAAAGGGTTATTATTTAAAATTCTCTCTGTAGGTTTTTAAAGTGTATATAGGTCTGGTGAACGTCTCTAGATTAACAGCCCTGAACTCCTCGAGGCACAGAACATACTGCCACCCTCCAGGGCAATCAGAGGTTAAAGTCGGGGGCCCAAAATAACCAGCCACGGGAGGGAGAACTGTTGCTTTGAGCTGGCCATGCAGAGACACTGTTGGAGGTGATGAGGGATCCGGGTCCTGCTCCCCAGGCATGGCTGTTCCTGGCTCTAGCCCTGGAACTGAGTCTGATGCTTTAGAGGTGGATCTGCGAGCTCAGCACTGGAGCCTTGTGCCTTCTCCTTACTAAGCTGAATTGGCTGCAACCTGGAGTCCTTTTATATAGGGTGCCTCTTGCCCAGCAGTGAGATCTGGGGCCAAGGGTTGGCTGGGCTCAGAGCCAGGACTCCCTGTGGACTGCCCCCAGATCGGAATGGAGTGTGGGTCGCAGCTGGGCTGCAGATGACCGGGGAGCCAGGGTGCTCTCAGGCACTGAAGGACCTGTGCTCAGCCTGCCAGTGGAGTGAACTCTCCCCTACCCTCAGTTCACGACTGCCCTTCCCTCAGGTCCAGTTCGAAGCCAAGCGCTCGATGGAAGTTCTGGACGACAGAACAGTGGATGGATTCCAGCTGTTGCTCATGACTCCCAAGCCCCTGATCAGAACCTTCGACCATGTCTTCCAGTGAGTGTGTTCACCGTGGGTTGGGGGTGGTGTGGGGGATTGGTCAGAGGGCAGCTGGCTGTCCCAGGCTCAGCGCGGGATCCTGGCAAAAGCGCAGCGCAGATGCAGCCCGGGTAGCTCTGTGGTCATCATCTGCCCTCCCAGCTGTCTCCTCCTCCCCCTGCAGGTCAGGGTGGCACCCCTCTGCTCCCCTGCCTCAGACAGGGCGTGCTATGCACACATCCCAGCTGTTTAGGTTGGCTGGCATGGGTGGCCATTTCGAGGTCTTATTTCCCCTGAGCCACGAGGGCTGGGAACTCTTAGTACACACTGAGGGAGAGCTGGGAATCCCAGCTTAGCTGGTCCACACTGTATCAGACTTTACCCTGCTAGCTGGATGATGCTGTGTGCACTCGATCCTGTGAGTGTAGTCCAGTTCCTGGCCCGTGCCCCCCTCCCAGCATCCCTCCTACCTTGGGAAAATCCTGCAGGTGCCGCTGCCTTGAAGTGGCTTGGCAGGGGGATCCCAGGGGCATTTCCCAAGGTGACTGAGGCTCTCTCCTCCCTTGCTGCAGCCTGAAGCATGTCTCCAAGCTGCAGGGAGCCTGCAAGAAGATGCAGCTGTTGAATGAGCTGATGGATCGAGGCGGGAACTATGTTGCTGCGGCCCTGCCCTTCGTTACCTCCCTGCTGGCGCGAGGGCTGTCCGAGAGGGTGCTGCTGCTGACACACTCCCTGCCCCAGGCACCGCAGGTAAGCCCTCCCCGCCCCCTTCACAGAGAAACAGCTGCTGCATTACACAGGAGGCTCTAATATCCCCCTCCTGGGGTGCCCCTTCTCCTCGGGCTTCCTGTCTCCTTCCTTTGCTGTGCTGCCTGGGGAGAGGTGGGAAGGGAGAGTCCTTGCCCTGTGCCCCTCTCAGAGGGGGCTGGCTATCTTCCAGACTGAACCAAACTTGTAAAAAGCTGTAGTTGTTTGCTGACTGAGATGGGTGGAGCTCCGTCCAGTTCCCTGCTGTTTTCTTCCCTTTAGAGGCATTCCGGCTTGGGGGCGGGAGGGTGTCAGCACCTTGCAGTACTAGGTTTAATTGCGGCGGATATCCGTTTTTTGCTCCGTAGTTTTGTGTTTTCCAGGGTATCGATTGTTGTGGCTCAGCCGAGGCATGGGATTCGCCGCGAAGGAAGTAAGCCACACAGACATAAGGGATAAATAGTCAAATTCCGTCCGTCCTCCCCCCCCCCGCCCTTCCCCTCTCTCAGTGGGGTCCCTCCCAGACAGGGATTGAGACCCATTGGTGATGGAGGTAGTGAGAGAACTTGCATTGCTGGGCTGTAGCTGATCTGGATAACCAGGCCCCGGCCTGGCAGCGCTACAGCAGAGGCTGGTGGGGGTCAGGGTAGGGCTCTTGAGTACGTCGCCACCCCGTCTGCCTGGCTCCAGAGTTCAGCTCTCCAGAGGGCAGGGGTTCTGGGGAGCAGGTTGGTGGGGTGGATGTACCCAGCAGAGGGGCGGTGGTGCCCGGGCAGGTGCTGCTCTAGCAAAGGTGGCTCCGTTCATACTGTGTTCCCTGTTTCTCCCCAGTGGCCTATCAGCGCAGAGCCCCCGAAGCACAAGGACACCGGACACCTGTCGTTCGGGCTCTTACTCGCCTCTGAGTTTGCCGCTAGCATTTTGGAGAAGGGACCAGAGGCAGATCGACCAGAGGTGAGGACGAGGCTGCTCCTACCTGGGGTTGGGGTGGGGTGGTGCTTACATTGCAGTAGCCCCTGGAAGCCTCACTCAAGGTCCTGTCATGCTAAGTTCTGTGCAAAGGGCTAACAAAGCCGGTCCCCTGGCACAAGCAGCTTACGACGCAAGTACCAGAGACAGCAGGGCGACGTGGGTGCAGGTGATGGCAGGCGATCCTCATGCTAAGCAGCGGCCCCAGCACACGGGCTGCTGAGGGTTCTGTCGGCATTGCAACAGGGGCGAATTAAAGAGGGGCCGGAAGGAGGACGGCTTGGCGGCTTTGAGGATGTTTACAGGGAGCACCACCCCGGCGTAGGGGCAGGCTGGGAGGAAGCGTCACGGTGCCGGAAGGGAAATCGGACACCATGACTGGCAGAGAGGGGAACCGAGCCCTCACTATTGGTTTGTGGGTGGCGATAGGCCAGGCAGACCTAAGGCGCGGGGAGCAATATGCAGTGTGTGTTTGTGCTGGAGGAGGGGACGCCGGGGGAGGGATGCGAAGAGGGGACAATGCGCTCAGAGGGATGAGTCCGGAAGAGGAGCGATGGAGCTGAACCGAGACCCTGCCCCTGATCTCTTCCTCCACACCCGGATCCAACTCTGACATAATAACAGGGAAAATGCTTAGGCCTTCGAGCAGTTCCACGGGCTGGGAGGGTCTCTGCTCCATCAGCTTTAGGCAGATCCTGGGCATATGGGGGCCTGGAGCATCACTGGAATAGAGCTGGAGGCTGTGGTTGCCCCCTGGCAGGCTCTTTCCGCCTACCAAGCCCCCTGTGTCTGACTCTGCTCATTTTAGTGGCTGCTGTGCCCCAGGACACAGTCTGAGCAGCCATGTCCTGCCCGTGGGTCTCCCTGACCTGGAGGGGCCCCACCTCCATGCATGGGGGGAGTTCCATCTCCAGGGCCTTGCTAACAAAGTTTGCAGCCAGTTAGAGGGGTGGCTTTTGGACGCCTGTTTAGTGGGAACTGGCCTGACACCCCCCCCCCCACACCCCACCGACACGGAGTGGTAACAGCTGGTGGTTGCAATCGCTTTGGGCTGGATTCGAACCCCCGGCCTGCTCCCCTGAGCTGTGCTCTGACTACTCTCTCTGCAGGCGGCTGAGTTCCGGAAGTTCTGGGGGGAGAAGTCCGAGCTGAGGCGGTTCCAGGACGGCACTATCTGCGAGGCCGTGGTGTGGGGCGCAGAAACCATGTGCCAGAAGCGCCTCATCCCTGAGCAGATTGTCAAGCACCTGCTGTGGCTGTGAGTAGGGAACGGTGTCTCTGGAGCGACCGCCGCGCTGCCTGGTCAGGGGGGCTGTAGAGCGGGGGCAGGGGTCAGCTGGTGGGTTAGCCGCTGGCTGTAGCCGGGTTCGCTCTGCATGGCTGTACCAGCTCTGGTGCGGATTGGGGTCACCCCATGTCATCAAGACTTAGGTTGTTCTCAGACACAAGTTACTCGGCTCAGGACAGGGGTAACTGGGTGAGGTTTGAGCCTCGAGGAGGATGCCGGCAATTAGCCGCCGTTACCCCATCGATACAAACAAGGCTGTTGGGAGTGGGGACTCCTGAATGCTATTCCTAGCTCTGCCACTGGCTCTGTGGGACCTTGGGGGTGGGGGGCAGGGCAGGTCGCCTCATCCTTCTGTGCCTCAGTTTCCTTATTTCTAAAAGGGGGATTTTATCCCCTTGTAAAGTTCTCTCAGACCTTAAGATAGCAGGTGCTGCATCCGTGCAGGGTGTTCATCCACCCAGTGCTCCGCACATCTGCAATTGGCAGTTTATGCTTATTATCCAAAAACGAGACCCTCACCCTGAACTAAAAGCTTCCCTTGGCTCTACTGATCCCTTCCAGCCCTGCCCCGCAGAGATCCGAGAACAGCAGCTGCAGTGCCCCTGGCAGGTTGGGAGGTTTGGCTGTGAAACCAGCAAGCCTGTAATTCTCTGAGCTCTTCCAGCAGTTCTGAACCCAGGCTCCTTTGGGTGTGTTCCTGATAACTTCTTGGCTTGGGTGGGGGAGGAACAAGGTGACCTCCCTTTCATCTCATAACCCTAACCTTCCTTGGAGGATGAATTCCCACGGCTCCAGTAGGCGCTCGCCGGTGATGGGGGGTATTTCTGCAGGAGGTTGGACCTCCGAGGCTGGGGTCTCACCCATCTCACAACTCCTCTTGCTTTGGTTTGTCTCTGTAGACATGCAGATATTCCTGAATCCTCCATCTGCTACTCAGGAGCCATGCTGGAGTCTTTGATCAGAGCTGGGCGAGAGGTGAGGCCTTGCCTAGAATCCCAGGGTTGGCACAGGAGGTTTCTCTTGGGGGTTTGTGGAAGGAGCCAGGGTGTGAGCGGTGTAGTTCTGGGGCCTAGGGTCTCCTGGCTTGCTACTTGTGAGATGCTGAGGTTCACAAAAGAACAGGAAATGTACCTGTCAGAACGCTCAGTGAAGCCCTGAGCCGGTGCAGCAAATTCACTGGCTCTGTGATGGTCTCATAATCCTTTCCGGCAGTTCCTCTGCTATTCCAGCCCTGAGGCTCCACACACAAATATCGCCTCCTGACGCCCTCGATCCTGACCCAGAACCTTCTTGCTTTTACAGCCGTGGGGTTCCCCATCTCCTCTTCCCCTGTCCTCTCCAGGTCTGCGATTAGCTTGCCTTGCTCTGGTTCCTGTAACCTCCTTTCCGTCCCCTCCACTCTCTCCAGGATTCTGCTGCTAACATCCTCTCCAGCTGTTCAGTCCGTTTTCTCCCATCCTCCAACCTCCTGCTGGCTCCCTGTCTGTGCCCCAAAATTAAGTTATTCTGTGCCCCCATTTTAGACAGAATAACTTAATTTTGGGGTGTTTGATTTTTGTTATCAAAATTTGAAATTTTCTACAGAAAGCAGATGCTTTTTGTGGAAAAAACATGTTTTAATCAAAAATCAGATTTTCTGTTGAAAAACAGTTTAGATGGAAAACTTTCACCCAGCCCTGCAGCTTGCCTTAAGAGCTATAAAAGCACCTTCGGAAGCGGTCCCGCCATGACTCTGGGGGATGGATTTGGTGGGACCCATCTCTGACTTCCATAATCCAAAGCAGATTTGCACGGAGCTGTTTATTTTATCATTAAGACTAAGATTGTGTCATGGAGGTCACAGATTCTGTATTGCCTATGAGCATGTCCCCTGCTAGCCAGGCCAGGGAACATTGGCCAGTGAGAGGGAGACTGTGGAGAAAGGGTGAACAAATGGTCCTACCCTTTGTTGGAGCAGCCTTTTAAAGACTTCATCTGCAATACCAACTGGTTCTGCAGAGGGCAGTGCTGCTCTCTCATAAAATCAGGCATCCTGCAGCTGTGACTCCATCTGCCTTAGCACGGCCCCTCTGAGCTGCATCTTTGAGATCTCTCTCTGTTCCTGTTCTTTTGTTTGGTCCAGGTCCTCTCCTGAGGGTGATGGATGGAAATTCCTCTCTCCTCTTTGCTGACTGTATGCCCTCACTGGGCTGTCTAGGCACCCTTGACATTTCCTCTCCCTCCTCGGTGGTATACTCTGCAGATGCCTGTCCTGTTAGTCGTGTGGTAGTGGTGTAGTACCCGGAATGGAATGCAGCAGCCAGGCTGTGCAGTGTGAAGGACTGGTGCCTCCCTTCTCCATGATACAGTGCCTACCCCTGGCAGCTTTTCCCTTATTTACATCTATGTTGCATAGCCCTGGACATTTCTAATTTGTTCTCTACTGGTGTGTGTGTTTCAGCCTTGCTACTTCCTCAGCTTCTCCGTTAGCGTGTACAGTATTATTCTTTGTGCTTCCTTTAGTCCCTTTTATAGGGATCTCTTCCCCTGCCACTGAAAAGCAGTTTCTTCTGGGGTGGGACATGGCAACTGTTGAACAGCCCACAGCAGCGGCTGTGCTTGGCTCCTGGTACTCCTTTCCCTCCCTGTGGTGGCAGGGAGCAGCTGCCAGTATTCAGACTGCTCCGTGTCCGTGGTGGTGTTGGCCTGGTGATTCTGCATCCTGCCAAGCGCAGAAGTTGGTGGGGGAACTGGTCAGTTGGCAGAGCTGCACAGTGGGAGAAGCAGCAGGAGGGTTGCAGCTCCCTGCTGCCGTGGTTGAGGATGCCAGCCTGGTGAAGGGCAGGGGTCCCTGGTTGGTTCAGTGGCACCTGCACTTACAAAGGAGTACGGGGAGGACTGAGCACCGCCATCTGACCGCCTGGGGTGTTCTCAGCCTGCAGGGACTGGGGAGGAGGCTATGGTCAGCATCATCCGCTCCTGTGACGACTTGAGCCGCAAGCTCTGGAATCTGGAGGGGCTGCCGCTGACGGTGACGGCCGTACAGGGGACCCACCCGGCCCTCAGATACACGGACGTGAGTCGTGTGTGTGGTGTGAACATGAGCGATGGGAATGAGTGTGCCCCTCTTCACCCCCTCCCCCCCAGCAGGCTCAGCATGGGGTGGGGGGCTGGGTAACCTCCTACCAATGGTGTGGAGCCACGAGCTGGGAGTGGAAGGCTGGAGGCAGGGAAGGACTGCTGTGAGGTACTGGAGGCTACGGCTGTCGCTTCACTCCCAGCCTGGGTGGAGGAGCCAGCCTTGCTAGGGAGCAGCACTTGGTCCCCTTCTCCCCTCCCAGGGATGAGCCCCCAGCCTTCACAGCACTCCCAGTCCCTGCTGGGGAGCGGAAGAGCCTGTTCAGGAGGCCAACCTGGGTCTTGCATGTGGCCATGGGGAGCACTAGGCCCCAAGCCAGCCCTGGGTAGCTGGAGTTTGGATGGTGCCACCGCAGGGGTGGGTGATCCAGCACCTTGGGAGCTATGAGAATGGGGCCCTGACTGTACCGTGTTCTGTTGTTTGTACTGCAGTAATTCTCCTAGGCCCTGGTCGGGGAGAAGGCTCCACTGCATTGGATGCTGTATGTACGCTCACTCCCAAGCATCCTAGGAGCTGCCACGGAGGAACAGATCCAGTGGCTTTTCTCCTGTGCTGTCCTGTCTCCTGTGCAGCTTCCCTGGCCGATGACCCACCTGGGCCCTGGAGCATGAGGCTTGTGCGGTCCTGGTGTCATGCACACGGCTGCTTGCGTGGCCGTGCTCTTGCTGCATGTGATGGTTGGCACGAGTATGGCACCATGTTTGGGAGGGACGTGCCGCCTCGCTGAGTGCACCCTGCTTTCTCCAATATCAGCCCATTAAACTCCAGTCTGGCTGTGTCCTAGGTCTTCCCTCCAACCCCCATGAAACCGGATTATTTGCACCATGTGAGGATCAAGGATAAGGAGTTGCTGCTTCCATTGGCTGAGAAGCCCTGCCCGGCGTATATAGCCCCAATGAAAGGTAGTGTAGCAAGGAGGGGAAGCTGAGGCATGGGGAGGCTGGGGGGAATAACTTGCCCAAGGTTACATGTGAAGTCCTACGTTTGTGCTGGATCTGGGAACCAAACCCAGGAGTCCTGGCTCCGAGTATGTTGCTCTAGCCACTAAGCCGCCCAGCCCTCTGCATTGTGACTTGGTGTCTCACTCTTGCCCCGGGCTCACCATGTTCCTGTTGCTGCTTTAACCCCTCAGTCGTGTGCCATATGGAAGGGAGTGGCCAGTGGCCGCAGGACAAAGAAGCCATCAAACGTGTCAAAGCCGCTTTCCACCTCCGCCTGGCCGAGCTCCTCAACCAGCAGCACCAACTCCTCTGCCGGCCTGCGGCCACCCACACAGACGTGTACAAGGTACAGAGAAGGGAATCTGGGGTGGGGGCGGGGGCAGGCAGGGATCCTTCTTTGATGGGCTGGTCTCAGGAGTCACGGATCTTTTGTGCCTGGCTTCCTGCGAGGGAGCCAAAGGGGCTGTGGGGTGTGTACAGTGCCTGACGCCACCAGCTGCAGAACTGGGATTCTGGCTGGCAGGTTGCAGGGATCACCAGGCGTGAGGCAGGCGTGCAGCTCCTTTTCTTGGAAGGCTAGTCCCTGTGTGTATTCCACAGGGGGTACGCATGTACCCGGAGCTGGAGAACGTTGAAAGCAGCGTCTGTTGGTCCGCACACATGCCCTGGCTCACCTTGTGCCTCTGACCAAGGAGATAAAGGGTGGGGTGGACCAACTGCCTCCCCAGTTCCTTCTTGTTGCCGCATGGTCATAGTCATAACATCCAGTGTCTGAAGCTTCAGCTTTATTCCTTTATCGGTGAGCACAGAGCGAGATAGCTGTAAGTAGCTTTTGGAGGTTTGAGCTTAAAAGTTCTATCTGTTTTTTAGTTAGTCTCTCTCCAGGCTTGGGGAGCTCTGCTTCCACTCCTCCGCCCCTCCCCCGTCCCTTCCCTGTTTCTGGTAATGAGCTATGCACAGGACTCTGGGCTGATCAGACCCAGGCTGGGGCAGCCCCCCTTTACATAGACCTGACTCAGCAAGGGGTGCCTTCTGCCCAGAAGATCTCTTATTGGGGTCTTCTCAGGAGAGCAGGGAGCATTCTCATAAGCATGAGACTAAGTATTCCTCCAAATCCACTTTGAAGAAGGCAGTCTGGTTCAGCGCGACAAGAAAGTTTACAAGTCTAGGGCTCCCATTGGCACTACGTGGCGATCTGGCAGCACTGTTACCTCGCAAACACAAGCCACCAATGGAAGACAGATCCCTGAGAGCATTGGTTACCTGCAGTACCATCCTTGACTTCCATGGCAGTGGCACAGACGGTCTCCACTGCGACTCTGGTGGTTCGGGCAGATGTTAGCCTTCTTGCTACAGGAAGAGCCGGGACCTACACTCCTCCAGAAAACAAATTCTTTCTCCCAGGCCAAGTCTCCCCTCCTTTGGGTCCCTCCCTTGACTCCCCCAGGAGAGCTGACCTTTGGGAGGAGTCGGTCTCCCATTTCATCTTCTGGCTATGACTTCCATCCAGTGGTGCTGGTGGTACCTCTGTTGGACCCAGAATCAGCTTTCTTCTCATCAGGAGATTCTGAACCGCCCAATGAACTGTCACTCCCTCCTCCAAGACACACCTTCCTAGTCATAGGGGCTGGACGAGTTCAGGACCAAACCTCCACTTCATCACCTGCCTTGAAACTGTCAGTACCCCATGCCATGGGAACCTCCGCAACCCCCATTCGATCCATCCTATTGGTTATACTGGGGGCTGTGGGACCAGTACCATTCTGCAGAGCTGGTCTGGCCTGCTAGGGAGTCTCCTCTTCCCTCCACTTTGAGAGGGCAAACCGGAACTGCCCCCGGCCCAACTGAGGAGTATGCACCAGATCTGGTGGCTCCATGGGAAATGATAAGATGGCCGTCAGTGTCTCCATCTCCAGATAAGGTGGTGACTCCAGTGTCTCCAACCCCCATTTGATGATTATCAGCACTTCCAAGAGCTGCTTCGCACAATTGCAGGGGAGCTGCAGATTCATCTTAAGGTATTGAGGATCCTGAACCTCAAGTTCCTGGATGTCCTCCAGTCCTCTGGCCCCAGTCGAATAGCGTTCCCTGTTAACTGGAGCCAGCTAGAGCAGTCTGGCCTACCTCAGCTAACTGTGCCCATACCCCCAAGAGAGCAGAGAAATAGTACTATGTTCCAGCCAAAGTAGCGGGATTTCTGTGTTCTCATCCTGCCCCATACTCTTTAGTGGTCCAGGAGAGATCCAGGGAACAACATCTACAATCTCCCCTGACTGATACAGAAGGCAAGCGTCTCGACTTACTGGGAAGGAAGGTCTTTTCTTCTTCTAGCCTCCAGTTCAGAAGATCTGACTACCAAGCGCTAATGGCTAAGTACAACTTCCTGAACTACTCAAAATTCATGGACTTTGCCGACAGGCTTCCATAGCAAGATAGAGCTAGTTGGCAGGCCCTTATAGAAGAAGGCAAATTTGTTTCCAGGACTACTCTCCAATCAGTGGCAGATGCAACTGATACATCTCTCAGGGGAATGATCATTGCCACCTAATGCTCAGAGAGTCATGGCTCCATGCTTTGGGGTTTCCCAGAGAAGTCTAGAACACTGTAGATGGTGTACTCTTTGAGACTCCTCTGTTTAATCAGGAGATGGATGAGTCCATACACACGCTAAAGGACTCCAGGGCTGCACTCCACTCCCTGGCAATGTATATATACCTGCCCCAAAGAGAGAATTCCACCAGCAAAGATACAAGCCTAGACCGATGGCTCAGCAGTTCTATCACCAGAGGCCTTTTGACCCAACCCGTAAGAAGCAGGGGTTCAAAAGCCATGCTTGGCCTCTGCTTCCTCATCCCAATCCAATGGGGGTGCAAATTACTTAAATCCTACGCTTCATGACCCATATGCATGCTTTGGAGGTCGTTGTCTAGCTCTTTTTTTTTTTTTTTTTCAATACCTGGAGTGCAATAACAATGGACAAGTGCGTGCGAATGTCATCCATTCTGGCTATATGATGGAGTATACGTCCCTACCCCCTCCAAAGCCCCCTTCCCCACCTCCACCCTTGTGAGAATGTTCTCAGATGAGAAATGGAGTCCCTCTTACGGTGCAGAGCAATAGAGTGGGTTCTTGAGTACCAAGGGAGGGGTTTTTTGCTCAATATATTTCCTAGGCAGTTGGAGACCCATTCTCGACCTGCCATCTCAACAGCTTTATTCACAAACTCAAGTTTTGCACGGTCACAGTGTCATCTGGAATTCCATCCTTGGAAAAGGACATGTGGTTTACAGCCCTTGACATGAAGGATGCCTTATTTTCTCATGGACATCAGCCCCACTCACAGACGCTTTCTCAGAGTCGTGGTGGGCTCTGACCACTTTCTGTACAGAGCATTCCCTTTCGGCATTGCTATCACCCCCAGAGTTTTTACCGAGGTGTTCTCTATAGTAGCAGCCAGTATCAGACACCATGGTGTCACTCTCTTCCTCTACCTCGATGATTGGCTCCTTGTCACCGGGTCATGCCAAGAGGTTTTCGCATCCATTCGACAATCCTGCAACTCTTTTTTCCTCTTTGGGGGTCAGTGTAAATGCCAAAAAACTTGTCCTCTCCCCATGCTGACTTTAGACTTCATTGGGGCATCCTCAAATTCAGTCACAGCAAGGGCTTTCCTGCCGAGGGATAGGTTTCAGGCTATGACTGATCTTATTGACCAGGTCATAAGCAGCTCCCAAGTACCTGTCAAGATTTTTCTCTCTTCCAGGTCATATAGCTTCATGCGATTATGTCATGCCATTTTCAAGATGCCATCTCTGTTGCCTACAAGTGTGGCTTCAAACAGTGTACTCGCCAAACTGGCGGTCCATGAACGTCATAGTGACTGTTTCTGTCCAAGTGATACAATCCCTGTCATGGCAGAAGAATCCCCGCTAGGTATGTGTTGATGTTCCCTTCTTCGCCTTCACTCTGGACAAAAGAATCATTACCAACACACCCCGTTGGGTCCGAGAGCCCAGAAGAACAACTGTCTAGCGCTGGTGTGACAGATTTTCATTATCAATCTGCCTGGGCCATAGTTGATCAGACTGGGGCCACAGGATCTTTTCTGGGGAGGAGAGGATGAGGCACACCAAGTGTCTACGTTTTAAAGCTTTACTGATAAAATAGTAAAATCACAGCAGAGAGTGCTGGAAATGCTCCCACGTCACTCAGGGGAAGAAAGAAAGCGTTAATGCCCCAATCCCTAACCCAGTTTTATACTCTCACACGCACGTCAGGGAGGGGGAGGGGGATGGGGAGTGCTGTCGTGGGCCAAGGATCAGCTGTGCTCTCCAAGTTGCTTCAGCTCTCAAGAGGGTTTTAAGTCCTGGGCTCCTTGGGTGGGTTTTCGTTCAGGGAACTCTGCTACTGGTGCGCTTTGTACCAGTCCAAACTGGCTTTCTGTGGTCTCTTCAACTTTCCCCAAAACACACTGGTTTCAGGGCTGTGAGACAGTTCTGTTTGTTCCTGTCTGGCCTTCGCCGTCTTGCTCCTTTTCCCGGCCCCTGCATTTTGTTCAGCAACTTTCCTTTCTAACGGCTGGGCAGGGGGTTTGGACTGTCTTGGCAAGTAGCAGCTGGCCTTGGGCTGGGGTCAGCTTCTTACCTTCGGACTGAGCTTGCTAGTTGCAGCGTTGAGTTAACCCATTCTCTGCTTTCTTCTTTCTCTCCCCCCTCCCTTCCCCCCCCCCCAGTCTCTCGTACACCTGCAAAGGAGTTTTCCATTCTCCATTCACACACCTTTAACCCTCCCCAAAATGCTTTGCGATGCTTGCAGCAGCGTTAGCAATATACAGTGCTGATTTACCTTCCTAGGGGACTCCCTAGGGGAGGGGGCAATTGGGTTGTGACGTTGGACATCTAGAGAGTCCAGGGTGCACATCAATGTTCTGGAGTTGTGGGCCGTTTGAAGGGCTTGTGAAGCTTTTCTCCCGCTCATTCAAGGTCACTGTGCCATTGTGATGTTGGACAACATCACAACAGTCCTTTATATCAACCAACGGGGCGGAGCGAGGTCTATTCCCCCTGTGCACAGAAGTGGTCAGTCTGCGGAGCAGGTGCATTGGCAGTCTGCCTCCCAGGAAACCAGAACGTGCTAGTGGAATCTCCCAGCAGACATTGTGCTGTTGCTCTGAGTGGGAGCTACACGACTCTGTGGTGAACGATGTTTTGACTCCGTGTGGGAACACTACCAGGGACCCATTCATCTCTCAAACAGTCAGGAACCATTAGCTTCTGGCGCCTTGTCTCTCCTGTCCATGAAGGTTGCATTCCTGGTTGCCATCCCCTCAGCCAGGAGGGCTGGTGAGCTTGGGGCATTGTATTTCATAAAGACATTTTTTTCATTACATTTACACCCTGAATTAACCCCTTAAGCAGTTTGCATTTCACCTGAACCAGTCAGTTCGCTTACTTGTGTTCTTCCCAAAACCTCTTACGCCCTCAGAAGAAAGGAGACTCCAATCCCTCCATGTTCAGCAAGCCTGAGCCTTTTACCTGCAGAGAACAAAACCAGTCCGAAACTCTCCTAGACCGAAAGGGTCAGGGGTCAGGCTATCTCCTCTTAATCTCCAAATGGATCTCAGCAGACCAAAATACAGCCCTCTGGCTGTCTAGTCTTCCCCCCTCCTCATGGGGTGAGAGCTCATTCCACAAGAGTGCAAGCAATGGCCATGGCATTGCTTCAGTAAGCACCTTTACTTGATATCTGCAAGGTGGGTAGTTCAAGCAGCTTTCACACCTTTGTGAGATGCTACGTCTTGGTAGCGGATTCCTCTGTTTGGTGCATCTTCTGGAATGGCGGTCCTTGGTTTGGCTGTGCTATTCACTATCTCACACTCTCCTCCTTTCGTAGTCCTGCTTTTCCATCACCCACAGTGGAATACACAGAGGGATCAGTGCTCAAAAAAGAAAGTTATTTTACCTTGTAATAACTGGAGGTTTTTCAAGATCTGTGGTCCTTCTCTGTGTTCCACTACCCATCCTCCTTCCCCTCTGCTTTGGATCTTCTGTGATTCATGGTGGAGAAGGAACTGGAGAGGTGGTCACCCTGCCTTTTATCTCCTTGGTTGGAGGCACCAGGTGAGCCAGGGTGTGTATGCAGACCAGTAGTCACTGCTTTCGGAGTTCTCCAGCTCTGGGCACATGGAGTGCGTGCATACCCACAGTGAATAACTGAGAGGGATGACATATCTCCAAGAACCTCCAGATACTATAAGTAACTTTTTCTTTTCTGCATCCTTGCCTTGGGGATACAAGTTCAAGGCACAGTCTGTGTATGTTTCTCTGGGCTCCTGCCCACACCCGCCATAGCTCACTCTCCTACTTGCTCTCTCTCAGGATGGCTATGTTTTCCGTCTCCAAGTGGCCTACCATAGGGAGCCCCAGATCTTGAAGGAGGTGGTCACTCCGGAGGGGATGCTGAAATACCGGGACACAGAGGAGTCTCAGCAGCTGGAGCTGGAGACACTCCACCTGCCCTACCTGACCAGCTCTCTGCACGGGTAAGGAAGAGGGTATGTCCTGCAGGGAGAGAGGCGTGCATTATAGGTGTGACTGTTGGTGCCTGGAGGGGCCACACTGAGATTGCTTAATCAGGGCAAACTGCAAAGAATGGGACAGACGATCCCCCAAACTAGTGGTTATTATAATTAGGATCACCAAGCCAGCAACAAAACAGCTTCTACAATACCTTCCTGGCTACCCAGAAGCCAAAACCACAACTCCCTTAAAGTAACCCAGCTTTGGGCTTCCACTCAGACAGCCAAGTCAAATATGATGAGGATTATGAAAAAGCTTGTTCATCATATAAAAAGTCCTACCAATCCCAAGTGATCAGACACATTACCCACTAGGTCAATGAATATCTCAGATCTTACCCAAATATGTGCTTACGGCTAATTCTTATTAACTAAACTAAGATTTATTTTAAAAGAGAGAGAGTGAGAATATTGTGGTTAAAAAATCATTGTACATACAGATATGAATAAAGTTTTTAGGTCAGTTTCATAGTAGAGCTGCTGAGTTGCAAAAAGTTCTTTCCAGAATCAGTTCATCAGGTTATTGTTCGAATAGATAGTCCATATAAAGAGTTTGTTCAAATTCTTCCATGGGAAATATCAAGGCAATCCAGACTGGAGCTGGAGACCTCTGTCTCATGACTCAAGTTTCCCCTGACCAAGCTTAAGCAGATCTGAGATACAGGATCAGTGTAAAGTTTTTTTTTAAAGATCTCTGGCAGGCTATGATAGCCTCTTGACAGCAGGTATTCCTTGGGTGAAGCATTGCAGCTTTGAGGTAAAACCTTCTATTTCCTATGTACACACAGGTACTTAGTTGCATTCATCAGCATAAGATAATTACCCATTAAGAGTTCATAGATGGTTTGTCTATATTTCTCTTTGAAGTTTATAGTAATGGTCTTATTACACCCAAGTTCCATCTAAATGTTAATATTCCCTTCTAATCTCTGAATCAAGGCTGTAGTAACAGACAGGAACCATCTGGTTACATTGTTAATCTCTAACGAGATATAAGTAAACACATACGAATACCTTTTAGTGTTTACCTCTAATTTTCTAACAATGTAGGCTTGCTCTAGTCTATTGGACATGGCTGTGTAAGCTATTTATAAGGAATGGCCCTAATTACCATTTACATACGTTTCTAATATGCCTTTAAAGGTTGCATTTGGGTCATTTAGCCTGCTAGTTGCGTAACCCTTTCTGGCTCAGTGTCACAGTAGGGAACAGGTCCTCCAGCTCTCAAAATCTATAAGGAACAGGCAGAGCATTGTGGGGGGCAGAGGGCAAGAGGAGTGCATTGTGGGTAGGGAACTGATTGGCAGCTTTCTGCTAGATCTGAGAGACCTTTCCCTCCAGTTATGGTGACCGGTGGGTCTGGGCAGTTGCTCAGGAGCAAAGTAATAGCAGTTGTAGCAGCAAGGCTACGGAGTGAATGAGACTGACCCATTCCCCCTTCCCTTGCCAGAAAACCCCAGCAAACCCAGTGCCTGCAGTGCACTCACAGCAAACGATCCATCTGTTCACAGCTCTGCAATCAGGCCATTGGGGTGGCTTGGGAGACTGGGATAATGAGGTGATGCTGCTGCTTCTCTTCCTTCTCCCTGCAGGCTCCAGCAGCAACACCCCGCCTTCAGCGGCACTTCCCGGCTAGCCAAGCGCTGGGTCCGCGCCCAGCTGCTGAGTGACAGCCTCTCGGATGAGTGCATGGATCTGCTGGCGGCGTCTCTGTTCCTGCACCCAGCACCTTTCACCCCGCCGAGGTAAGAACCAGGGAGCCCTGGCCTCACTGCTTTTTGTGTTGGATTAACTCCCTCCTGTTTTCTCGGGGTGCTTTGGGTGAGTCTGCCCAGGTGACTGGGAGTCTGCCTGGGCAGCTGGGAGAGGAGGGGGACAGGGCTGGGAGTCCACCCCAGCACACTCACTGCGATTTTAATGGCTTATTAGTGAAGCGCAGTTGGGGACCAGTTCAGTCCTGAGAAGCTGAATGGGTGACTGGTCCAAAGCCCTGAGCCCCCATGGGCGATGAGTAGGGACCTACCAAATTCACGGTCCATTCTGGTCAACTTCAGGGCCAGAGGGTTGTCAAATTTGGTCAATTTCACGATTTCAGGAGCCGCTGGAGGGGCCCTGGAGCTAGGGGGAGGGGGCAGAAGCAGAGACCCCAGCCCCTGGCTGCAGCTGTGGGTAGAAGCCCCGAGCCCTGGCTGCCCTGGCAGGGGGCAGAAGCCCCGAGCCTGGGCTACCCGGAGCTACCAGGAGGGGAAGCCCAAAGAGAAATCCCTGAGTTTGGTGCCATGGCAGGAGCCAAGGCTGGGGGAATGGAAGCCCAGAGCCCAGGTTCCAGGCTGCTGCAGCGCAGAAGTGAGGGTGTATCAACAGACAGGGACCTGGCTGCAGAAAGGCTGTGAGATAAAGGGGGATGTGTGCCCCAGGTCGGGGATGGGAGTCTCTGGAGATGCAGCCACACCAGGGGATTATGGAAATAAACATCTGTGCAGTTCCCCTGATACTAATCATTCCTCTGGGGTTTAACCATCCTCGGTTAGGGTCACGCTCTTGCTTTCCCGCAGCTGAACATGAGTCTGGGACAGCGTGAACCCCAGTTACTCCCATCTGCTGTTCCTGTCCTGCTTCTAGATGGGCATGGGTGTCAGGACTCCTGGGTTCATGGTGTCGATGAGATGGCTTCCACACATACGTTGGGAGCTTCGTGCTAGCAGCAGAAGTCTGGCTAGTTAGCCAGGGAAACTTGGCATGTTTAACACTAAATGGAACAAAACACTAGTAAATGTACCATAGAGACCAATCCTGCACTGGCCCTGGGCAAGTGGTCTTGACAGGACCCAACAGGGCTTTAAAATAACGATCAGTTTTATCCCTGTGTGGAACCGTGAGACCTCTTGGTTGCTCTGTAGCTGCACTCGGGAATCTGATTTCCTCCCCATAAGTTGTGCTGTTTATAATGCTACACTGCTAGTGAGTGTTTTGTCTGGCTACGTCTACACTGCACGATTAATCGAAGTAGTTTAAACTGATATTACAAAACCGATGTTATAAAATCGGGTTTGCGCATCCACAGTGCAATCACAAAATCGATTGCTTGCGTCCTGGTCCAAGGCTACCATCGATTTAAAGGAGGCGTGCACTGTGGGTAGCTGTTCCTCAGCTATCCATAGTTCCCACTTCCGTGTTAGAGCACAGTGCCTGATGGGGCAGAAAACATTGCCCCGAGTGGTGCTGGTAACAGCCCTCACCCCTCCCTTTGTGAGGCAGCAGACAACCCTTTGGCGCCTTTTTCGTAGAGTGCATTGAGCAAACGCCATAGCACAGCAATCTTTCCCTTTTTTTTCACTTGGTGGGGGGGGGGGGGAATAAACTGAGGAGCTGTTCCCTGAACCACGCCAGACACTGTGTTTGAACCTACAGCATTTGGGCTCAGCCAAGAATGGAAATAATTTCAGAGACTGCTGTGGACTGTGGATAGCGGGAGTCTCAGTACCCCTCCTCCCTTCATGAGCGTCCATTTGAGTCCTGGCTTCCGTTACGCTTGTCACGCAGCGCTGTGTTATCCTGCAGTTTTTTATTCAAACGCTTGGCATTTCGTTTCTGTAACGGAGCAGGATACAACAGATTTGTCTCCCATACAGCGATCAGACCTAGTATCTCCCGTACGGTCCATGCTGGAGCTCTTTTTGGATTTGAGACTGGCATCGCCAGCCGTGCGATCAGAGCTCCACGCTGGACAAGCAGGAAATGTAATTCAAAAGTTCGCGGCTTTTTTCTGTTTACCTGCCGCTGCATCCGAGTTCAGATTGCGTCCAGAGCGGTCAGTGGTGCACTCTGGGATCCCAGCGGAGGCCAATAATCGTCGATTTCGTCCACACGAACCCTAATCCGAGTTATCACTATCGAATTAGGCTACTCCTCTCGTTTGGGAGGAGTTCCGAAATCGATTTAAAGGAGGCGGTAAAATCGATATTAATGACGACGTCATGTGAACGGATACAGCGTTAAATCGGTATATCGGCCATTAAACCGATTTAAAGTCGCAGTGTAGACCTGGCCTGAGGCTCTTAAAGTACTTCACAAGCATTAATTAAGCCTGTCTGTTGCCTTGTGGTGCTGGCAAGTATTGTCCCCTGTTTTATGGGGAGGGAAACAGCACAGAGGTGAAGTGACTTGCCCTCTATGAGAGTGGCTCACTCCAGCCCCCCTGCTGTAACCACTAGACAAAACTGCCTCTCTATGGAAGAGGCAGACACAGGAGATTCCTGGCTCGTTGATGTACCACTGCCTGGCTCAGAGCTTCTCTGTATGCAGGTGGCGCATTCTCTCTCACCTCATCACAGTGGTTTCTGTCTTGCCCGCAGCTCCCCTCAGGTGGGCTTCCTTCGCTTCCTTCACCTGCTCACGGCCTTCGACTGGAAGAACAGCCCCCTCATCGTTAACCTGAACGCCGACCTCAAAGGTGAGTCGATGGGGCCCCACGCAGCCCACGGCGCTGTGCAGCACATCCTCTGGCTGCCCTTCACTCAGGTATGGCCGCGAGGAGATGAGTGACACCAGCGGATCCTGGCCTGCCTTGTTCTCAGTGAGAGCCCTGCAGATGGTGCTGCTAATCGGTGGTGCAGTGTGGGGGCTGGGCGGCTCGGGGTTGGGGTATACGGAACCGTCCACCACAAGGTTGTGGGGCTCGCTGTGACCCAAGTGGCCTGCGTCTGTTGTGGCTCGTGGGCAGGCTCTGTGGAATAAGATCGATTGGCATCGCATCCTTGTGGACAGGTTAGAGAAAAATCACTGTCCCTGTTGGCCCTAATTGCACTGTGGCTGCCATGGAGACTTCTCCATTGGGAGATCTCCCGTGGCAGGAGACGGATGCATTGACTGGACCATGTGAGGAAAGCCTTCGTACTGTCTTGTTTACCTCAGGGCTTGGCTACATTGGCACTTTACAGCGCTGCAACTTTTGCGCTCAGGGGTGTGAAAAAACACCCCCCTGAGCATTGCAAGATGCAGCGCTGTAAAGTGTCAGTGTAATCAGGGCGGCAGCGCTGGGAGCGCGGGTCCCAGCGCTGCACTCTACACCCGTAAGGGATGTGGTTTACAAGCAGCGCTGGGAGAGCTCTCTCCCAGCGCTGCGGCTCTGACTACACTCACACTTGAAAGCGCTGCTGTGGCAGTGCTTTGAAATGTCTAATGTAGCCAAGCCCTCAGTTAAACCCTCTTGGAAGGGTCTTTGGATGATCTCTATGTATGTATTCAGGAAGAGGGGAAAGGCCAGGGACTTGGCCTATTCAGAGTCTGGTTGGGTTGCCATTTTGGGGGTGAGAACAGCTACCTTGCTAGGAACCAAACTGAGACCACCTGCCCTCGTTTCACTGCGGCCACCCAGCAGCTGTTGGGAGAAGCTGCTTTTTAGCTGCTGCTGATCTGGGCCAGTCTGGAGGCAAAAGCTGAAAGCCTCCGTATCCTGTGACCAGTCACCAAAGCTCCCTCTGGCTGGGAATGCCTTCTTCGTTGGAGTGGTTAGCTGGGAACCCAAGCAGCAGATTATCTGGGACTCAAAGCGCCTGGAATGTGGGCTGGTTTCTTGTTCTGTTTTTCCCTTGTAGGTTTTAATGTCTTAATCCCTCTGGTGTTTGGGGGTGGGGGAAGGTAGGTTCTCTGTGTTTTATTGCTTAGATCTCTTGGTGTAGCTGTCCCTGATTTCCAAGGAGTTTACCTCATTTCCTCCTGGACGTAGTTTGCCTCCAGGCAATAGTCGCGCTCTAGTCTATTCGTTGAGACATGTTTGCTAGCACTGCTACCTGGGATGCTGTGTGGACATAGGGCATTGAGCTGGTACTTGGGAGACCTGGATTCAATTGCCACTGGGCTGGTCATCGCCACTTCTTGTGCCTCAGTTTTCCCATCTGTAAAATGGGGTGAGGATACTGACCTCCTTTGAGTTCTGTGGCTGGAAAGTACTATATAGGAGCTAGGTGTTGGTATTATTTTTAGGCCTGTTGATTAATCACGAATCAATTTTTTGAGTTAATCGCAGTGAAAAAAAATTAATCGCAGTTATAATCACATTGTTAAACAATAGAATATCAATTGACATTTATTAAATATTTTTGGATGATTTTCTACATTTTCAAATATATTGATTTCAATTACAACACAGAATACAAAGTAGACAGTGCTCACTTTATTTTTTATTACAAGTATTTGCATTGTAAAAATGGCAAACAAAGGAAGTAGTATTTGTCATTTCACCTTATACAAGTAAAGTAGTGCAATGTCTTTATGGTGAAAGTGCAATTTGCAAATTTTTTTTGTAATTTTTTTTTTTTTTGTTGCATAACTGCATTCAAAAACAAAATGGTGTAAAACTTCAGAGCCTACAAGTCCATTCAGTTCTACTTCTTGTTCAGCCAATCACTAAGACATATAATAAGAAGTGGGCAGCATTTACAGTGTCACCTGAAAGTGAGAACAGGCATTCACACAGCACTTTTGTAGTTGGCATTGCAAGATATTTACGTGCCAGATGTGCTAAAGATTCATATGTCCCTTCATGCTTTGGCTACCATTCCAGAGGACATGCTTCCGTGCTGATGATGCTCGTTTAAAAAAAAAAAAATGCATTAATTAAATTTGTGGCTGAATTCCTTGGGGGAGAATTGTATGTCTCCTACTCTGGTTTACCTGCATTATGCCATATATTTCATGTTATAGCAGTCTCGGATGATGACCCAGCAGATGTTGTTTGTTTTAAGAAGACTTTCACTGCAGATTTGACAAAATGCAAAGTACCAATGTGAGATTTTCTAGAGATAGCTACAACACTTGACCCAAGGTTTAAGAATCTGAAGTGCCTTCCAAAATCTGAGAGGGATGAGGTATGGAGCATGCTTTCAGAAGTCTTAAAAGAGCAACACTCCGATGTGGAAACTACAGAATCTAAACCACCAAAAAAGAAAATCAGCCTTCTGCTGGTGGCATCTGACTCAGATGATGAAAATGAACATGCGTCAGTTTGCACTGTTTTGGATGGTTATTGAGCGGAACCCATTATCAGCATCAATGTATGTCCTCTGGAATGGTGTTTGAAGCGTGAAAGGACGTGTGAATCTTGAGTGCATCTGGCACATAAAATGTCTTGTGATGCCAGCTACAACAGTGCCATGCGAATGCCTGTTCTCACTTTCAGGTGATATTGTAAACAAGAAGCCGGCAGCATTATCTCCTGCAAATGTAAACAAACTTGTTTGTCTGAGTAATTGGCTGAACAAGAAGTAGGACTGAGGGGACTTGTAGGGTCTAAAGTTTTACATTGTTTTATTTTTGAATGCAGTTTTTTTTTTGTGCTTAATCCTATATGTGTAAGTTCGACTTTCATGATAAGAGATTGCACTACAGTACTTGTATTAGTGCTGATATTGGAAGTGATCATGGCTTTGTGATGCTAAACTTTTGTCTGCGGCTAAGGAAAATTGTCAGGCCAAAGTTCACTGGAATCAACTTTGACTCAGAAAGATTTAGAGACTGAAGTATTCCAGAGTCATTCCAAGCAACGATCAGTGGAAAATTTGCTCCGCTGCTTGCTCTAGAGGAAGACATAGAAACAATGACCAACAATTTCAGTGCTGTAATGAATGAGGCAGCAAGGGACATTCTTGGGAAGCTCCGTAAGAAAACAAAACCTTGTGTCACAAATGAAATACTACAAATATGAGACATTAGAAGAGAACTCAAGAGAGACAAGAGCAGCACTGAGGGACCTGATCAGTACAGAGCAACTGGCAGAAAGATCAAGAAAGGAATGAAGGTGGCCAAAGAGATATGGATTGAAAAAGAGTGCTCTGAAATTGAAGAGTGTGTCAATAATAAAAATAGCGAACAAGCCTTCCAGATTGTAAAAGATCTGATGAAAAAAAGATGGACCCAAGCTAACGCAATTCAAGACAAAGAAGGGAACAATCTTAGAAGAAAAGGACGTCAGTAGATGGACAAATTACTGCTCTGATCTATACAACCACCAGACAAATGGACATCCTAGTGTCCTAGACAGCCCAGATTCAACAGAGGAGGAGGACTTTCCAATACTCCATAAAAAAGCGGAGACAGCTGTGAAATCACTCAAGAATGGAAGGCTACAGGTATTGACGACATCCCAGCCGAACTGATGAAATTCGGAGGACAAATAGTAATAGATATACTCAACAAGATTTGGCAGACTGTTGAGTTGGCCCTCCATGTGGACACAGTCACTAATCATCATTCTGCCAAAGAAGAGCAACCTGCAATTGTGTCAAAATGACTGGACCATAAGCTTGATTAGCCAAAAATCCTGTTTTTGGAATGAGTTACCTAGGGAGATGGTGGAATCTCTATCCTGTAGAGGTTTTTAAGGTCTGGCTTGACAAAGCCCTAGCTGGGATTTTTTAGTTGGTTTTGGTCCTGCTTTGAGCAGGGGTTTGAACCTAGATGACCTCCTGAGGTCTCTTCCAAACCTAAGATTCTATGGTCCCAGCAAAGTGATGTTGAAAGTCCTATTGAACAGATTGAAGCCGCAAACGGAGAATATCATTGCTGAAGAACAGGCTGGCTTTCGTGCTGGAAGAAATACCACAGAACAGATTTTCAATCTTCATGTTCTGTGTGAGAAGTACTTACATCAGCAGAACATCTACCATGTCTTTGTTGACTTCAAGAAGGAGTTTGACAGAGTATGGCACGAAGCTTTCTGGGCAACCATGAAGAAGTAAAATGTTGGTTGTAAGCTTATTCTTACCAATAAACAACCATATGCCAAGGTCAGCAGTGCAGTTCTGGTCAATGGCACAATAGGAGAATGAATTTGAACAATTATTGGAGTCCGGCAAGGCTGCCTTCTTTCGCCCACACCGTTCAACGTCTACTTGGAGCTCATAGTGACTGATACCCTAGAAGATCACAGATGCACAGTCAGCATTCGGGGCTGAACAATCTCAAATCTTCGGTTTGCTGGTGACATTTACGGCCTGGCAGGCAGCAAAGATGAACTTGCCAGCCTCGTGAAATGAGTGGATGAAACCTCTGCAAAATACAGCATGGAAATCAGTACAGAAGCCTGTGGAACCCCATAAGATTGGGTCCCTAATCCATGAACTATTGGAAGTCATTTACAAAACTTTTCTTAATCATTACGTGAATATTTTGTCTCATACTATAGAATTAGAATTTATAATCCCTATTCTATGGTGAGATATCTTTGAGCTATAATATGTCTTAATTAAAATGATCTTTAGATAGGTTTTTTCCTCAAAAAGCATTTTATCAAAAAAAATCTGATTAAAAAAAAAAAAAAACTTCACACAACACACAGTCAACCATTGGGACTCATTGTCAGGGGAGGGTGTGAAGGCCTAAAGTAAAACTTGGTTTGAAAGAGAATTAGATAAGTTCATGAGGATAGGCTCATCAATGGCTATTAGCCAAGATGGTCAGGGACACAGCCCCATGCTCTGGGTGTCCCTAAACCTCCAAATGCCAGAAGCTGGGACTGGACAACAGGGGATGGATCTCTTGAAATTGCTTGGTTCCGTTCATTCCCTCTGAAGCATCTGACATTGGCCTCTGTCAGGATACTGGGCTAGATGGACCATTGGTCTGACCCGTTTGGCCATTCTTAGGCTCTCTATTGTGCCTGCCCAAGAGAGGGACCTGAGGGCTGGGCTTATAAAGAGGAAACCAAGGACACTTCCTGAAGATCTTGTGCACTCCCGAAGTAGGACCATGCCTGGTTGCAGGAGCCCTGAGCATATATCCACGTGGCAGGTGCGATTGTAGCGCAAGTAGCCATACCTGTGCAAGCTTTAGTGTAGCTAGCCTGGGTAACAGTAGTAGTGTAGACATGGCTTTGTGGACCAGCTGCCAGTACAAGCTTGCCCAGGACCCTAAGTGTGTACTCTGGTTGCTAGCCTGTGCTGAATCCCTGCCGTCACATCTACACTACTGTTATGTGAACTGGCTAACTTTGAGCTAGTGCAGACATTCCTACTGGTGCTACAATCGCAGACTTCCCTTTCAGTGTAGACGCACTTGATGGGAGCACAGGGGATCTCCCCTACTCCCAAGCCTCTGTGCCTAGTTAGCAATTCTGCAGTTGTTGAAAGACTCTCGATATTTCAGAGTTTAATGTCTGTTTTGGGGCTTGTTACTAGGTTGTTTTTAATGTGTGTTGGGTTGAAACCTCTTATGCAAAGTCTGGTGAGCCTGGGAGGGGCAGGTTTGTAACCAGGTCCTTTTGCTGAGCAGAGTCATTGGATGCAGAGACGGGGGAGCCAGTGGCATCCCCAGTCATTGGCACAGAGTGCTGGCTGAAGCTGTTATATTTCTTAAACTATTTCAGCTGGCATCAGACACTGACTGGGGGGTCAGGGGTACTGGAGATTTCAATGCTAGTGTGTGTTAATGCTGTACATATCCCTGAACTCAGACAGGCTGCGAGTGATCCTGGGATCATGTCAGTGGAAGCATCTTAGCCTGGATTGTGGACTTTATATTTAATTGGTGCTGCGCTGTACACCACCACAATCTCCTCACTCTGCTTCTCCACTTCAGCTGTTGGCTTTGACCAACTTAAGAGCATCAGAAAATGCAGATTAGGCTGCTGCCCGCGTCCCAGACTGTTCCCAGCTCAGCCTTGTGTTTGGTGACCTGTTTTGAAGACCCATGTTCAAGAAAGATGAAGGGTCTGTCTTACGAGAGGAGGTTGAAGGAGCTTGGCTTATTTAGCTCAGCGAAACTAAGGCCATGGGGCCTCTGTAAATACATCAGGGAGGGAAAACTCCGGGGTGGGGAGAGAGCTGTGTTAGCTTGTCATAAACAGAGAGCTAAGGGTTAATGTTTCTTTTACCTGTAAAGGGTTAACAAAGAGAACCAAACATCTGACCAGAGGACCAATCAGGAAACCGGATTTTTCAAAGCTGAGGGAGGGAATGTTTGGGTCTGTGTCTTTGTCCGGCTCTCAGCTAGGAGAGGGGATCTTTTTCTGTCTTCAAGCTTCTAATCTTCAGTTTCAAAGTTGTGAGTACAAAGGTAGAAAAAACAATAGGCTGTTATTGTTTTTCTATATTTACATGTGTGTAGTTGCTGGAATGTTTAAATTGTATCTCTTTTTGAATAAGGCTGTTTATTCGTATTTTTCTTTTAAGCAATAGCCCTATGTATTGTCAACTTGATGCAGAGATCATGTTCATGTGTCTTTTCTTTCTTTTTTATATAAAGCTTTCTTTTTAAGACTTGTTGAGTTTTCTCTCTGGGTAGGCTAAGGAACGAAGGGAAGGTAAATCTCTTTGTGTTAGATCTACAGAGGGTGAAGCGCTGCAGCACCAGGGAATTGGTGGAGCGGGAAGAGAGAGAGAATCTTTTCTGTTTCCTTGTATTTGGGGTTGTCTCTTTTGTGGAATAGAGGAGACGTGCTTCTTGTATTGTGATGTAAAGAGGTTGCATCAGTAACTCTCAGGTTAGCCCAGAGAGAAAGTCTGGGTGGAGAGAGAGGGGGGAGATCTATGTATAATAGATAACATCGAAGCGCGACTACTCCATCCGTCGTGTACTATTGTTTCGGTCGCGACCGGTAAGTTAGGCGACGAGCGGCTATTGTGTACTCGTCCTGGAACTGGTGAAAAGACTGAATCGCTATTGGCGTTGTGTTGATGCCTAATGAGAAGTTTAGCCTCTCTTCGTCATGCGTGCAGAGACGTGAGCCATCCAAACGTGACGTTGTCCACGTAATTCATCATCTAGGAGAAACCTGAATCTAAGGGAAGGGGTTATTTCCCTTTGTTGTTAGACTCATGGGCAATCTGAGTCTTGGGGGTTCCCCAGGGAAGGGTTTGGGGAGACCAGAGTGAGCCAAAACACTGGAATTTTTGGATGGTGGCAGCGATATCAGATCTAAGCTGGTAATTAAGCTTAGAGGGTTTCATGCAGGCACCCAGATTTCTGGACGCTAAGGTCCAGATTTGGGAAAGATGCTTATGATATAGCTAAAGGACAATGTTGGCCCAGTCACAAAGGGAGATAAACTGGCTTTGAGTAAATTCAGGCTGGAAATGAGAAGGTGGTTCCTAACCAACAGAGGAGGGAGGTTCTGGAACCTAGACTTAAAATGAAGCTTGGTAAGTTTATCCAGGGGATTGTGGAACTGGGTTGTCCATGATAGCACTGTTCTGGATTCTGTGACCTTGGAGGTCCCCGCAAGTCCTATGTTCCTATGGTGAGAGTGCAGAGCAGTGGCTTCCCATGCTGCGTGTGCTGGGCAGGGCTGCTGGGGGCGAAGGGGGACGAGGCGGGCGCCCAGGCAGGGCTGATGGACAGGGTTTTTGGGTTTGTTCCCCAGATGCAGATTACACCGAGATCAGGAATGAGTTTGTGGCTGCCCGGCCTCACCTCCCTGTCATGTTCATCGCCACCCCCAGAGACAAGCGGAGCTCAGTGTGGACCAAAGAACGGCCTTCTGCACAGGTGAGCCAGGCATCATCCTGCCCAGCCATTCCTGCTACGCTGGGGTGCCTGCCTGCAACCAGACAGGGCTAACTTCTGCTCACCCTGCACTGGAGTGCTATGGTTCCCATACCCCTTCTCTCTCAGGGTTATTCCAGATGTGCCTCTTTGCTGGGCCTGCTGCAGAGCTGCCACTACCCAGGAGGGAGGTATTGTGCAGACTCTTTTTACCCCCTGCATCTGAGCAGTGTCCCCAGAATCTGTGCCCTTGTCCTTCCTTTCTTCATGCCCTTCACTTTAGCACTGTTGTACGGCTGAGGGCAGTGTCTTCCCTGCCCTCATTGGAGTCGGGCACCTGCCCCTGCAGCTAGCGAGGTGTCCCTGTCGCAGTGTAGGGGCAGTGTGATGTCTGGGTCCTCCTTGGTTCTACCCTCCAACTCTCTGCCCCTCCTCAGATCCTGCAGCGCCTTCTCGTGCTGGCACTGGAATCACTCCGGGTGTTGGAGGAGCAGCTCACAGACGCGCTTGGGAGCCAGGATGTGAAGGTAATTCCTTAGCGTGTGCCTGAGCCTTCTCCGTGCCCTGGAGGGGCTGCGCAGGGGTGAGTGTCCGCTAGCTGTTTCTGCAGCTGGGGTTATTGCCCAGATCCTTTCCCTATGCCAGCAGTTCTCAAACTTCATTGCACCACGACCTCCTGCTGACAACTAAAATTACTACACAGCCCCAGAGTGGCGGGGGGACGGGACCAAAGCCTGAGCCCACTCGAGCCTTGCCACCCCAGGCAGAGGGGCCTAATCCCAAGGGCTTCAGCCCCAGACAGGGGCCTGTAACCTGAGCCCTGCTGCCCAGGGCTGAAGCCAAAGCCTGAGCCTCGCTGCTCAGGGATTTAGCTCTCAGGCTTCAGCTTTGACCCAGGGCGGTGGAGCTCTGGCTTTGGCTTTGGCCCCAGCAAGTCTAACACCAGCCATGGCGATTCCGTTAAAACAGGGTTGTAATCCACAGTTTGAGAACCCCTGCCCTGTGCTTTATAAGAATGGCCATACTGCATCAGACCAATGGTCCATCTAGCCCAATATCCTGTTTTCTGACAGTGGCTAATGCCAGGTACCCCAGAGGGAATGAACAGAACAGGGCAATTTGAGTGATCCATCCCCTGTCATCCCAGCTTCTGGCAGTCAGCAGTTTAGGGAGACTCAGAGCCTGGGGTTGCACCCCAACCGTCTTGGCAAATAGCCCTTAATGGACCTATCCTCCATGAACACCCCTAGCAATGAGTTCCACAGGTTGATTGTGCTTTTTGTGTGAAGGAGTACTTCCTTCTGTTAGTTTTAAACTTGTTTCCTGTTCATTTCATCGGATGATGTGATGTTTTGTGGGCAGGAGGGAGGAAGACCCCTAAAAAAGTTGTCAACAACGTTTAGCCAAAAAATTGGGAAAGGTCTGTTTTTGTATGAAAATCTGTCTGGGTTGAAAAATTTCCACCTGCTGTTAGACCCAAGGCAAGGGTAGATATTGTTGAGAGAAAAGAAAGCCAAGTCTGATCTCTGTTGGGCTCTGTAGAGTTTCCCCGTAGAGGTGCTGGGCCTCTTTTCAGCGCAATCAGTGCCAAATGGTAGCCTCTAAGCTCACTCTCCCCCGCCTTCCTCCTCCTCATTATGCTGCAGTCTGAGTTACTTAGGATCATGGAGTGGGGGCTGTATTTTGAAAACTAACTGCTGTGGAAGTGGGCGTTCTCCAAAGAGCCCAGAAGAGGGCGCGCTTGCATCAGGCGGCTGATCCTCTTCCGAGACTAGCATTTGGGAAATTGAGGATGATTACATGTACTGTACAGCTGATCCGGAAATGAAAAAATCTTCATGTTAGGCCAGAGCCATGTGGGGTCAGTAATGATCTTCCATAGCTGTTCCCTGATGTGTTTGAGGTGCTTAATATTGCTCAGAGGAGTCTGAAGCTCCTCAGGTGAGGATTAAGCCACCAGCATTCCTGTGTGGTAGGCAGGGGAAGTACAGAATTGCTTCCTCCACCACTGAAATAAAACCACCTCCTGGGGTGCATTGTGGCAGCAGTTTAACATTGTGGGGTGCATTGTGGCAGCAGCGTGACACTGCTGTTCAGAACGGGAAGGGAAGGGTGGTGCCTCTAACTGAAAGGGCAAGTGGAATTCTGGGAGGCAGAATGTAATGACTGGAGTGACAGTGTGGCCTGGACTTTGGGGCTCATGTGCTGACTCTTGCAAAAGGGTCTCTGGTTTAACCCGTCAGCAGAAAAATAGCACCTCTTCAAACCAGGCTTGGGGATTTTTCTGGGAATGACTCGGCAAGAGGAGCACCCCTCGCTCAATGGCCAGTGTCGCTTCCTGCAGAAATCAAATGTTCCTAAACATAGGCTAACCATATTTCCCAAAGGGAAAACGAGCCACTGTGTGGGGTTACTCTGAGCCTCCTCTCCCCGCCGTGGGTCCGAGTCCTCCTCTCCCCGTACTCCCACAGAGGGCTGACCTGAGCCACTCATCTGAGCCCCCTCCCTGCAGGAGGCTGGTGTTGCTGCTCGCTGGAGCTCTGCCAACCCCATACCTGAGCTCTGCGCAGAGCTGGCATCACCGTCACCACCCTCTCCCATGTTCCTCCGCAAACCACTTCTTTGACAAAAGTGGGCATTTGTTCCATTTTTACTCTTGGCAAGAGCAAATGGGACAAGTGCCTACTTTTGTCAAAAAAAGCCAGGACGGCCAGGGCAGAGCTTAAAACAGGGACTGTCCCGGCCAAAACAGTACTTAAAGAGATACCTGTCTCACTGCGCCCTACTTAGCCTGAAAGACTGGAGTACAACGCACCATGCTATAGGTACAGATTGAGATCAGTACAGCTGAGTGCAGCAAGAGAAGTCTAAGGGAGATCTGAGCGTTGGGTTGTACCCATGTATGTGTGGGAAGCAGGGAAACTCTGCCCTAAGCTCAGCCCACAGTCCTGAACTCCTCCCGCAAGCCCAGAGGAGCTGTCTGTTTCTGCTAAAACGATCAGCAGCAAAATTAGTTAACAGTGATATTAAAGTCTTGTCTGCGCTAAGAAATTGAGCAGTTGCTGAGAGCAGATTAGACCTAGATGATAGTAATAGCCAGAGTCGCACATTCTCTCTCCTGAAGATCTGGTCCGAGTCTCCTTTTTTCTGTTTTTATGCTGCTACCGTCCATAGTTCCTTGTCTCCTCAAATATCACTGTCCGTGGTGCAATACATTTGTTCGCTCGTTCTCTTAGAGTGCAGGCACTGATTGGCTCAGATCCTCTTATCTACTACTGTGAAGAGCTATGGTCCCAATCCTGCTGGTTTCCGTGTATGGCGAGATCCCTGTTGAAGTCAGTGGGGTCTGTGCAGGCACATGGGTCCACGCATCCAAAATGTCCTGGAGAATAGGAGCTATTTTTTATAAGGAATCCCTGTTTGTGTTAGCGATGTCATTTTGTTCCTTGGCATAGATCGAAAATGTGGTTCATTGTCTTCACCACTTGAATTGTTAATTCCATTCTCTCCAACATTTATCCGCACTTGTTTTCTCCCCAGCACCTCTTTCTGCTGAGGTCCATCTAAACCCTCTGGTTTATTCTACATCATAGCCTGCTTGGATTAACATTAAACACATGATGCTCTCTTGGCAGCCCTTCCTTTTACCCTGCAGTCCTTTACTGACGCTGCGAGTTCTGGTTTGGTCCCCTCTCCCTACTTTCCATTTCCAGAGCAGGTATGTTTTTAAACCTCCCGTTCGGAGCAGCCCCTTGTGGGGAAGCCCCATTAGTTGCTGCGTATTCCTTGAATTCTTGTTTTCAAAGTAAGTTAATTTGTTGGTTGCCAGTGCTTTATCTAGAGCTTTACCCCGTAGAATTACCTGCATTTTGGATACCGTGGTGTAAAGGGAGAATGTTAACTGAGCCTGCAAGTTGTTATTGAGGAGGAAGATATTGGGCGTCTGATCGTGAGCAGCCTTTAATGACTTTTCTGATGAGACTGGTCGCAGTGCTAAGAATAGGCCCAGATTCTTAATTCTTGCAAGCCCCAAGTCTCATTTTCAAAATTGGCATCATCACAGGGATTCAGTGGGACTTTGGTTTGTTGGTGTTGCAGCCCCGAGTGGAGTAATCCCTGAGGACCTCTGAGAGTCTGAGCCTGTGCCTGTGAGCAGGATCTGGCCCCAACCATTTTCTATTTTTTTCCTCTTTAATGTTGTGTGCCTGCTGGAGCACAAGCTTCCAGGGCCTGGTGCTAGGAGATGCTGAGCACCCCCAGCTCTCATTGAAGCTAGCAGGGCTTAAGAGGAAGACTGACCTTGTGGTTAAGACAGTAGATTGGCGGTCAGGAAATCTGGGTTCAATTTCCAGCTCTGCCACAGACATCCTGGGTGGCCTTGGGCCCAGCTTTGTAAAGTTATTTAGGTGTCGTTAAAATCAGCATCGCGTTACGTGCCCCAACGCCTGAGCAGCTTTAAAAACCTGGGCCTTAATCTCTAGCTGGGCTCAGTAAAAGGAGGATGGCAGCGCTTTCTTTCTCCCTCTAGCACTTCGCCTGTCCTGCCACTTTGCATTGTCAGCTTTTCAGCGCAGGGAATGTCTGTCTGCTAAGTGTTTGTACAGCTTCTAGCTTGATCCGAGATGGAACCTCTGTGCACTACTCCAAACAAGGAGTAATTAATGGCCCTAAACACCTTGTAGGGTTGGGCTCTACAGGTCTGCTTTGGCAAAACACTCTCAAACTTGCATTGGTAGACCATAGACACCAAGCTTTTTAAATATGAAAGCAAAAATAAATGATTCTTCTGTGGCTGAGGATGCCCCTGGTGGTCAGGGACTTCGGCTCAGAGTCTGTGAACTGAGCCTCACTGGGAGGCAAAAAGCTTTACATAGACACAGGTGTTTGCGTGGATCTGATTGCGGCTTAATTTTACGTAAGAATAACAATTGTTTTTCTAGACTGCGTTATTGTAGCCACCATGTGAGGCTTGGGGAATCCTCTTCCTGAGTGCAAGTTGATCTTGGGTTTTAATAAGCTGTGGTAAAGCTTTAATTTAAATTTTATTTTTTGAACCAGGTCAGGGACAGCGTGTAGTTCCAAGGATTCTTTCACAAACAGTGGCTTTTGTTTAATCCTGCCTGCTCCTCTTACTCTAATAAATGGCAGCGTGGGAGCTAGCAGCCTACTTCTGCAGTGAATAGGAAACCGCGAGGGAAACAGGCTTTAAGTGCAAAATAATAACGTTAATAACACAGCAGAATGGAGATGTAAAGCATGGGAATTGGTTCCTGTGACAACTGCAGCTCCAGCAGCCTGGAGCATACGTGTTGTTTTCTTATTATCTGTGCTCTCAAGCTGTACATAAGTATATCCCAGTTATTTCTGACTTCGCTGCTCGTAAGGACTGCCAGGTTTGTGTGCGCGCGCAAGGGGGCATCTGTGATCACATGGACTTTTCTATGGGGTTATGTTAACTTGTGGCATCAATGTCTGTGAACTTCCGACTCTTATACGTTTCCTACCTCAGTCCCTGGTGTTTTGTGGACACTGTGCATTTTTCCAGAGGTCTGCTAATTTGGGGCACTTTCATTTTGGGTGTCCAACTTGAGATGTACAAGGCCAGGTATTTCCGAGGTTTCTGAGCACCAATGGCTCTTGTTGAAGGTGTAATGCTCAGAACCTCTGAAATTGGGCCTCTGGAGATGCCCAAACTTAGAGGCTGTTTTTAAAATGTTGTGTGTGTTTTTGTTTTTTTTTAGGTTTACTCTTGTCAGTTTGGGCGGGGGGGGGTGGGAGGGGAGAGGGAGTGTAGGGGAAAAAATGGCTGAAAGTGGTGAGTCACTTACTGGACTGCTGACTGCCAAGTCGGAGCCAGCCTTTGCTGGATCACCAAAGGGCCTTCTGCATGAGGGCTGGCCAGCTCCCTCCCACGGTTTGTCATTGTGCGCCTCATCTACTTTGATGTTAGAGCTGGTGGGGGTGAGAATTAAAAGGGAATAAAAACCAATCCCTTTTTTTTTTTTTTTTTTTTTTTAAACACTGGGGAATTTGTAATCCCCTTTGCCCACGAGAAATGGCTCGAGAATTCTTGTTGAAATTTTTACACACACACACACACACACACACACACACACACACACACACACACACACACACACACACACACACACACACACACACCACACACACACACACACACACACACACAATTTTCCGAGCAGCTGGGACTCCAGCTATCACTAGTGCTCCATCTGTAATCCCCTTGTGCACACACCCCTTATTTCCCCCTCCTCCCAACAGCTGGTTGTGTTACTCCATTGGCCCGTGTTGCTGCAGACGCAGGTGGAGGTATTCCATGGAGCCAGCCCTTGGCAGGGCTCCCGGCAGCTTGGGTGAGGCCTTGCATTCCGCCGGGTCAGGGATTAACAGCTGCTGTTGGGTATTTGTGCAGCCTGGGCCCCTCTCACGGGGGAGTTTGGTTTTTCGTGTGTCTTGACGTCCCTCCCTGTCGAGCTTGGTGGAAAGCTGCCTAGAATAACTCTCAGGAGCCACCTTTGTGAGCTGCTGTTTTGTTTCCATGAGGAGGTTGCCTCTGGCTTGGGCTGGCGTTTATCTTAAATTAATCAGCTGGAAAGAAAAGGCATTGTGGGAAAGGAGGTGGGCATGGCAGTGCCCATGAAGCTTGCCTTGTCTTTCCAGGGTGGGACTCTGGCACTGCCGAGAGCAGCGTGCGGGGTAGGGATATGTGGATCCTGAGCTCCTCAGGCCTGGCACAAGGGTAGAGCTTTTTCTAAACTCATAAATCTGTGTCTGAAAGTGGTGTGGTTTCCAGAATGGCTGCCCAAGGGACGCACCCAGCTCTGACATGCTGGGCTATATAGGCGTGGTGCTAGGGCCCTACCAAGAGGGACTTCAGCTGAGATAAAGCACCAGCCATTGCCTTGCCCCCTCTCTGCTTCCTCATCTGCTTTTCTCTCATGTGACGCCTCTCCCCCCCTTGCCTCCTTCCTCTGTGTAGGCTCCCTGTCATCCTGACTCTTTGGCTGCCCCTGGCTCCATGCCAGATCTGCTCCAGCCCCTGCTTCTGCGGCTGGTTCCCTGAGAGAGGCTCGTGATGGTGCCTTGTACTGACAGGAGTCGGGACAAGCCCCACACGTGGGCTAGCGAGGAGGCAGGGCAAACCGTTTGTATTAAGATCATAGGAGTGGTGGAAGGGGGGGATAAGGATAGGAAGGGGAGTCTATGCTGCCGTCACCACAGAGATGTCACCACCATGTCTTATTCAGCAACTGTTGAACAGTTAAGTGATGCTTTTTGCATGTCACCTGTTTATTCTGGGTACTGGGGAGATGTTCGTGACACTAACTCTGTCACTTCCCCTCTGTGTGACGCTGAGCAAGTCACTTCCCCTCTGTGTGACGCTGTTTCCCCTCCTGCTCTTTACCTGTCTTGCCTACGTAGTTTGTAATGAATAATAACAGAGCAACGTGCAAACAGAAATCAAGTCTTTCAAAGCCTGAAAGAGGTTTTTGTCCCCTTTTACAGGTGGTTAAACAGAGGCACAGAAAGATGCACTCACTCGCCCACTGGGTCATTGGCAGAGCTGAATCCTTCAATTCTCGGCTCTAACCAATGGGCCATATCGACCTGTGAAGGTCAACAGGCAGGAATTAGAGAGACTTAAGAGCAGAAAAGTTTTTCATAGTGGCTCGAGAAAAAACAAATTCCTGACCCCACAAATCTGTCATGATCCACCTGCGCTGACCTGGTTTATGTTCTTGGGTGGGTTGGCAGTGCCTAGCAAATCAAACTGGGATATGAAATCCAGACTTCCAGAGGTGCTGGGAAGTGTATTAGTTTTAAAATGAAGAAATTGAGCAGCTGCCATTAGAACGGAGCTAACAGCAACTCTGAAAGTCTGTGTCTTTCCCAGACTCTGCAATGCTGGTACCGCCATTCATTTCCCAGCAGTTTCAGTGTGATGAATGATCAATAAAATATTAACTTCCATTGCAGGGAATGTCTGCACCGTTCATGGGTACAGAGAGAGTAGGAATTGGGGCATATATTTTGAAACCCCCTGTTTTGCTTAATAGGCCTCAGCCAGGTTAAAAATCCACAGCTGAGATTTTTCAAAAGTAAGTTAGGAAATGTAGAGAAACTCACCATAAATATCAATTGAAGAAATGTGTCTGAAGCCCTGAGACGGGTTTGAAAATCTCAATCTATGTATTAAAGGAAAATAAAAACCCAGGAAAATGATATCCTCTGCCAATGTTAGAAATAACATCTTAGGATATTAACGCTGAGTCAAATGTATTTTTGACATTAGTAGTTTACATTCTCCATTTCTTTCAGCTTGTGCAATGAAAATAGACTAGTTCGTTTCACTTTTGTGTTTAATAAGTTTCTAGTTAACTTTCCTTTTGGGGTCTCTTCAGTGTTGTTATGTTTAAAATACCCTGTTTGTTAAGAACATAAGAATGGCCCTATTGGGTCAGACCCAAGGGCCCATCTAGCCCAGTATCCTGTCTTCCGACAGTGGCCAGTGCCACATGCCCCAGAGGGAATGAACAGAGCAGCTAATTATCAAGTGATCCATTCCCTGTCACTTTAGTTGTTAAACTAAACAAAAAAAAGAAAAAGAAAAGAAATGTTTTTGTTGGTCTTTGGTATTGTGAAAATTCATTTTAATAAGGACTCTTTTGGGGCCGGTTGGAAGTGGCAGCTTCCTTCTAATATATAGTCTTATTTAGTCAATCTTTATCTAGCTGCCAGTTCAGCTTTCTTTTCACTATATCAGTGGCATAGAAAAGGTTCAGAGAAGGGCAACTAAAGTAAGGGGTTTGGAACGGGTCCCATATGAGGAGAGATTAAAGAGGCTAGGACTTTTCAGCTTGGAAAAGAGGAGACTAAGGGGGATATGATAGAGGTATATAAAATCATGAGTGGTGTGGAGAAAGTAGATACGGAAAAGTTATTTACTTGTTCCCATAATACAAGAACTAGGGGTCACCAAATGAAATTAATGGGCAGCAGGTTTAAAACTGCTCTGCGATCCTGTCCAATCCATTCATCCCATCCTCTGACAAACAGTTAGGCTAGCGTACACCTGATTCTTACCCATACCCTGTCGGAATCTTGTTCAAATAAGTATATGTTGGTGCCAGTGCTTTCTAGAGCTTTAACCTACGAATACTGCAATTTGGATCCTGTGTAAGGTAGAATGTAACTGCGCCTGCAGTTTTATTGAGGCAATAATTGGGGTCTGTGTGAGCAGCTTTAATGAATTTCTGATAGACTGGTCGCAGTCAAGATAGGCCAGATCTTAATTCTGCAAGCCCCAGTCTCATTTTCAAATTGGCTCATCACGATTCAGTGGACTTTGGTTGTTGGGGTTGCAGCCCCGAGTGGAGTATCCTGAGGACCTCTGAGAGTCTAGCCTGCTCTGTGAGCAGATCTGGCCAACCATTCTATTTTTTCCCTTAATGTGTGTGCCTCGAGCACAAGTTCCAGGCCTGTGCTAGGAGATGCTGACACCCCAGCTCTCATTGAGTAGGCGGGCTAGAGGAAGACTGACCTTGTGTTAAGACAGTAGATTGGCGTCAGAAACCTGGTGCTTCAATTTCAGCTCTGCCACATCGACATCCTGGGGCCTGGGCCCAGCTTTGTAAAGTTATTTGAGTGTCTTAAAATCAGCATCGCGTTACGTGCCCAAGCCTGAGCAGCTTTAAAACCTGGCCTTAATCTCTAGCTGGGCTCAGTAAAAGGAGGATGCAGCGCTTTCTTTCCCTCTGCACTGCCTGTCTGCACTTGCATGTCAGCTTTTCAGCGCAGGAATGTCGTCTGCTAAGTGTTTGACAGCTCTAGCTTGATCCGAGGGAACTCTGTGACTACTCCAAACAAGGTTTATGCCCTAACACCTTGTAGGTTGCTCTACAGGTCGCTTGCAAAACATCTCAACTTGCATTGGTAGACCATAGACACCAAGCTTTTTAAATTGAAGCAAAATAAATGTTCTTGCTGTGGCTGAGGATTGCCCCTGTGGTCAGACTCGCTCGAGTCTGTGAACTGACCACTGGGAGGCAAAGCTTTACATAGACAAGGTGTTTGCGGATCTGATTCGGCTTAATTTTACTAAGAATAAATTGTTTTTAGACTGCGTTATGTAGCCACCAGTGGGCTTGGGACCTCTTCTCTGAGTGCAGTTGATCTTGGTTAATAAGCTGTGGTAAAGCTTAATTTAAATTTTATTGTTGAATCAACAGGTCAGGACAGCGTCAGTTCAAGGATTCTTTCACAAACGTGGCTTTTGTTAATCCTGCGCTCTTTACTCTATAAATGGCAGCGTGGGAGCTAGCAGCCTATTCTGCAGTGAATAAGGAACGCGAGGGAAACAGGCTTTAAGTGCAAAATAAAGTTATAACCAGCAGAATGGAGATGAAAGCATGGAATTGTTCCTGTGACAACTGCAGCTTCAGCAGCCTGGAGCATACGTGTGTTTTTTTGATCTGTGCTCCAAGCTGTACATAGTATCCAGTTATTCTGACTTCGCTGCTCGTAAGGACTGCAGTTTGTGTGCGCGCGCAAGGGGCATCTGTCACTGACTTTCTGGGTATGTTACTTGTGGCACATGTCTGTGAACTTCCGACTCTATACGTGTCCTACCTCAGTCCCTGGTGTTTTGTGGACACTGTGCATTTTCCAGAGGTCTGCTAATTTGGGGGCACTTTATTTTGGTGTCCAACTTGAGATGTACAAGCCAGGTATTCCGAGGTTTCTGAGCACAATGGCTCTTGTGTGAAGGTTAATCGCCAGAACCTCTGAAATTGGCCTCTGGAGTGCCCAAACTTAGAGGCTGTTTTAACAAGTTGTGTTGTTGTGTTTTTTTTTAGGTTCTCTTGTCAGTGGGCGGGGGGGGGTGGAGGGAGGGGGGTAGGGAAAAAATGGCTGAAGTGGGAGTCACTTACGGACTGCTGATGCATAGTCGAGCCAGCCTTGCTGGATCACCAAAGGCTCTGCATGAGGTGCGCAGCTCCTCCACGGTTGTCATTGTGCGCCCACTACTTGATGTTAGAGCTGTGTGGGGTGAGAATTAAAAGGGAATAAAACCCTTTCTTTTTTTTTTTTTTAAACACGGGAATTTGTTATCCCCTTTGCCCACAGGAAATGCTCGAGAATTCTTTTGAAATTTTACACACAACACACAACACACCACACACACACACACACACACACATCACACACACACACAACACACACACACACACACACACACACACACACACACCACACAATTTTCCGAGCAGCTGGACTCCAGCTATCACAGTGCTCCATCTGTATCCTTGTGCACAACCCTATATTCCCTCCTCCACAGCTGTGTGTGTCCTCCATTGGCCCGTGTTGCTGAGACGCAGGGAGTATTCCATGGCCACCCTTGCAGGCTCCCGCAGCTTGGGTGAGCTCTTGCATCGCCGGGTCAGGATTAACAGCTGCTGTGTATTTGTGCAGTCCTGGGCCCTCTCACGGGGAGTTTGGTTTTCGTGTGTTTTGACGCTCCCTGTCGAGCTGGTGGAAAGGCTAGAATAACTCTAGGAGCCACCTTTGGCACTGCTTTGTTCCATGTGAGGAGTTGCCTCTGGCTTGGCTGGCTGTTTATCTTAAATTAATCAGCTGAAAGAACAAGGCATTGTGGAAAGGGATGCATGGCATGCCCATGAGCTTGCCTTGTCTTTCCAGGGTGGGACTCTGGCACTGCCGGAGCAGCGTGCGGGGTAGATGTGAGCTAGCTCCTCAGGCCTTGCACAAGGTAGAGCTTTTTCTAACTCATAATTCTGTGCTGAAGTGGTGTGGTTTCCAGAATGGGCCAGAGGACCACAGCTCTGACATGCTGGCTATATAGGCGTGTGCTAGGCACTACCAGAGGACTTCAGCTGAGATAAAGCACCAGCCATTGCCTTGCCCCCTCTGCTTCCTCATCTGTTTCTCGCATGTGACGCCTCTCCCCCTTGCTCCTTCCTCTGTGTAGGCTCCTGTCATCCTGACTCTTTGGCTGCCCCTGGCTCCATGCCAGATCTGCTCCAGCCCCTGCTTTCTGCGCTGGTTCCTGAGAGAGGCTCGTGATGTGCCTGACTGACAGGAGTCGGACAAGCCCCACACGTGGCTAGCGAGGAGGCAGGGCAAACCGTTGTATTAAGATAGAGTGGTGAGGGGGGATAAGGATAGAGGGAGTCTATGCTGCCGTCACAAGAATGTCACCACATGTCTTATGTCAGCACTGTTGACAGTAAGTGATGCTTTTTGCATGCACTGTTTATTCTGTACGGAGGATGTTCGTGACACTAATCTGCATTCCCTCTGGTGACGCTGGCAAGTCACTTCCCCTCTGTGTGACGCTGTTTCCCCCTGCTCTTTACCTGTCTTGCCTACGTAGTTTGAATGAATAATAACAGAGCAACGTGCAAACAGAATCAAGTTTCAAAGCCTGAAAGAGGTTTTTGTCCCCTTTTACAGGTGGTAAAGAGGCACAAAGAGCACTCACTCGCCACTGGGTCATGGCAGAGCAATCCTTTATATCTCGGCTCTAACCAATGGGCCATATCCGACTGTGAATCAACAGCAGAATTAGAGACTTAGAGCAGAAAGTTTTCATAGTGGCTCGAGAAAAAACAAATTCCTGACCCACAATCTGTCATGATCCACCTGCGCTGACTGGTTTATGTCTTGGGTTGGCAGTGCCTAGCAAATCAACTGGGATGAAATCCAGATTCAGAGGTGTGGAAGTGTATAGTTTTAAATGAAGAAAGAGCGCTCATTAGAACGAGCTAACAGCACTCTGAAGTCTGTGTCTTTCCGACTCTGCAATGCTGGTACCCATTTATTCCAGCAGTTTCCAGTTGTGATGAAATGACAATAAACTTAACTTCCATTGCAGGGAATGTCTGCACCGTTCATGGTACAGAAGAGTAGGAATGGGGCAATATTTAACCCCCCTGTTTTGCTAATAGGCCTCACAGGTTAAAATCACAGCTGAGATGTTCAAGTAGTAGGAAATTAGAGACTCACACAAAATCTCAATGAAGAAATGTGTCTGAAGCCCTGAACGGTGTTGAAATCTCAATCTTATGTATAAAGGAAATAAAAACCCGAATATATCCTGCCAATGTAAAATAACATCTTAGGATATACGCTTGTCAAATGTATTTTTGACATTAGTAGTTTACATTCTCCATTTCTTTCAGCTGTGCAATGAAATAGACTGGTCGTTTCACTTTTGTGTTTAATAAGTCTAGTTAACTTTCCTTTTGGGGTCTCTTCAGTTTGTTATGTTTAATACCCTGTTGTTAAACATAAGAATGGCCTATTGGTCAGACCAAGGGCCATCTAGCCCAGGTATCCTGTCTTCCGACAGGACCAGTGCCACATGCCCCAGAGGAATGACGGCAGCCTATTTCAAGTGATCCATTCCTGTCACTTTAGTTGTTACTAAACAAAAAAAAAGAAAGAAAAGAATGTTTTTGTGGCTTTGGTAGTGAAATTCATTTTAATAAGACTCTTTTGGCGGTCGGACAGTGCGAGCTTCTTCTAATATAGTCTTAGATCAATCTTTATCTAGCTGCCAGTTCAGCTTTCTTTCACTATATCGTGCATAGAAAGGTTCAGAAAGGGCAACTGAAAGTAAGGTTGAACGGGTCCCAATGAGGAGAGATTAAAGAGGCTAGGTTCAGCTTGGAAAAGAGGACTAGGGATATGATAGAGGTATATAAATCATGAGTGGTGTGGAGAAGTAGATACGGAAAAGTATTTCTTGTGTCCCAATACAAGAACTAGGGTCACCAATGGAATTAATGGGCAGCAGGTTTAAACAAATAAAAGGAAGAAGTTCTTACACACAGCGCACAATCAACATGTGGAACTCCTTACCTGAGAGGGTAAAGGCTAGGACATAATGTTTAAAGAGAAGATAAATTCATGGAGGTAAGTCCATTTAATGGCTATTGGCCAGGATGGGTAAGGAAGGTGTCCCTAGCCTCTGTTTGTGAGGATGGAGAATGGAGATGTGCGCTGTGTGAACGAACTTCTTCCTTTTATTTGTGATCACTTGATCATTGCCTGTTAGGTTCACTCCCTCTGAGGCACCTGGCATTGGCCACTGTCAGTAGAGAGGGTACTGGGCTAGATGGGCCTTTGGTCTGACCCAGTACAGCCGTTCTTATGTTCTTAAATTCTTTCTGATGCTGAGACTAAGTATATCCGTGGTGCAAAGACTTGAGCAAAATTACCCCCATTAAGCAATGTTTGCGGCTCAACAGAGCCAAGCATCAAATGACTGGAGATATCTGGAAGGTGCTATAAAAGAAGTTGCAAATAAACATGTTGGGAAGAAGTTACTAGCTAATAAAAAAACACGGGTAACAGATTAAATTATTGCTCTGATGGTCGAAAGAGGGAAAGTAGAAGCACAAGGACTGGCAACAGAAAAAGAATACCAAAGATTTAATACAATGATAAAGGATAAATGCAGATTAGCGAAGTTTGAATGGCTGAATGAGAAATGCAAAGAAATTGAACAATTGGATGAAGATAAAGTAAGATGCATCAGAAGATAAGAGCCTTTAATTACAGAAGAAAAGTGATCAATATGGACATAAACGGACAATGTTTGACAGACCCTACAGATAAGAACGACAGATGGTGAGAATATATCAAGGAATTATATGGTCGTGATAGGCCTGAAAAACCTTGAGTAGAAATCTACCAAGTCCACCAGTAATGGATAAAGAAATCATGGAAGCAGTAAAAAGACTTCAGAATGGAAAAACACTAGGATATGATGTAATATTGACTGAATTATTAAAAGCCATAAGCGATGAAGGTTTGAAACCCCTGCCAGAGGTTATGAAAGATGTTTGAGATGGGGAAAACTTCCAGAAGATTTTACAACCTCATTGTGTATCCACATCCCCAAAAAGAACAATGCTATGGACTGTAAAGACTACAGAACAATCAGCATGGTATCACAGGCCTCTAAGATACTCCTGTGAATTGTTCAAGACTGAATACAAAGAGTGATTAAGTCAGTGAACAGCAATACAGCTTCAAACATGGAAAGGACATGATAAACACCATTATGAACTTGAAGTTCATCTTAGAAAGATCAGCTGAAATGGCGAAGCCAGTATACTTGTGTTCCATTTAGTTCCAAAAAGCATTTGACAGAATCTGCCCCTACAAATAGCTCAGGCTATTAAGAGCTGTAGGGACTGATGGAAATGAATGCTGAGTGATAAAACAGTGATACTGGAGTCAGAAGGTGTTTTGTAATGGGAGATGGAAATGGAAATCTAATGGAGATTGAGAGAAGGCTGTATAATGTCACCAACTTTATTCGACATTTTATAGTGACTGTTTTATTAAATTAATTGAGAAACAGGAAAGGGCATTAAGATAAATGGAAAATGGGTTGTTAAAATTTGCTATGCAGATCGACACAGTGCTGTTGGGGATTCAGAACGTAAGATGAAGTTAGTGGAGATGATAAATGAATATAGCAGGGGAGTATAGTCTAGAGCAGGGGTTCTCAATCTTTTTTCTTTCTGAGGCCCTTTCCAACATGCTATAAAAACTCCATGGCCCACCTGTGTCACAGTAACTGGTTTTCTGCATGTAAAAGCCAGGGCTGGCGTTAAGGGGTAGCAAGCAGGGCAGTTGCCTGGGGCCTCATGCCACAGTGGCCCCTGCAGAGCTATATTGTTTAGCCTTCGCCTTCAGCCTTGGGTGGCAGATCTCAGTGTCCGGGCGTCAGCCCCATGCTGCGGGGATTCGGCTCTCTGCCCTGGGCCCCAGAGATCCAATGCTGGCCCTGCTTGGTGGCCCCCCTGAAACCTGCTCATGGCCCCCCAAGGGACCTTGGACCCCTGGTTGAGAACCACTGGTCTAGAGTTGAGTGTGGACAACGGAAGAACGGCCATACTGGGTCAGACCAAAAGTCCATCCAGCCCTGTATCCTGTCTACCGACAGTGGCCAATGCCAGGTGCCCCAGAGGGAATGAATAAAACAGGGACTCATCAAGTGATCCATCCTCTGTCACCCATTCCCAGCTTCTGTCAAACAGAGGCTAGGAACACCATCCCTTCCCATCCCGGCTAATATCCATTGATAGACCTAATCTCCTTGAATTTATCTAGGTTTTTTTTTTTGACCCCTGTTATAGTCTTGGCCTTGACAACATCCTCTGTCAAGGAGTTCCACAGGTTGTCTGTGCGTTGTATGAATAAATATTTCCTTCTATTTCTTTAAAACCTGCTGCCTATTAATTTCATTGGGTGACCCTTTAGTTCTTGTGTTATGAGAAGGAGTAAATAACACTTCCTTATTTACTTTCTCTATGCCAGTCATGATTTTATAGACCTCTGTCATATCCCTCTTTAGTCGTCTTTCTTCCAAGATGAAAATTCCCAGTCTCATTAATCTCCCCTCATATGGCAGATGCTCCATGTCCTGAATAATTTTTGTTGCCCTTTTCTGAACCTTTTCCAATTCCAATATATCTTTTTTTGAGATGAAGTGACTGCATCTGCACGCAGTATTCAAGATGTGGGTGTACCGTGGATTTGTATAGAGGCAATATGATATTTTCTGTCTTATTATTTATCCCTTTCTTAATGATCCCCAACATTTTGTTAGCTTTTTTGACTGCCACTGTGCATTGAGTGGATGTTTTCAGAGAACTATCCACAACTACTCCAAGATCTTTCTTGAGTGATAACTGCTAATTTAGACCCCATCATTTTATATGTATAGTTGGGATTATGTTTTCCAAGGTGCATTACTTTGCATTTATCAACGTTGAATTTCATCTTCTATTTTGTTGCCCAGTCACTCAGTTTTGTGAGATCCTTTTGTAGCGCTTTGCAGTCTGCCTGGGACTTAACGATCTTGAGTAGTTTTGTATCATCTGCAAATTTTGCCACCTCACTGTTTATCCCTTTTTCCAGATCATTTATGAATATGTTGAATAGGAGTGGGGCAAATGCAGACCTCTGGAAGACATCATCATTCATCTCTCTCCATTCTGAAAACTGACCATTTATTCCTACCCTTTGTTTCTTTTCTTTTAACCAGGTTACCAATCCATGATCTTTCCTCTTATCCCATGACAGCTTACTTTGCTTAATAGCTTTTGAGAGGGACCTTGTTGAAGGCATTCTGAAAATCTAAATACACTCTATCCACTGGATTCCACCTTGTCCACATGCTTATTGACCCCCTCAAAGAATTCTAAACAAGACAAACTATGGTGATATGCAAGGATCCTGGGAAAACCATGCAACGTTCCAGTGAATGACACAACCGTACAGCAAGTGAGAAACTATTACTACTTAGGAAGCATTATTACAGAAGATGGAAGATTGGATACTGAAGTTAGCACAGACATAGCAAGAGAAAAAAAAGACATCCTGGAAGAATAAACGTCTGATAAGAGAGAGAAATCTGAAGACTGAAGTCTGACTCTTAAACTTACTTTTGGTCTGTGTTAAATTATGACCATGAAACATGGACATTCAAACAATCGTGAATAAAGAAGATATAATCCTTCGACTTATGGTGTTATAGAAAAATTCTGAAAATATCCTGGATAGACCGCACAACCAGGGAAAAAGTATTGGAGATGGTTGGAAATCAGGAAATGCTAGTTAGAAATCTTATGAAAAGAGAGATTTTTATTTGCAGGGCATATTTTTAAGAGGTTCAGTGCGTGATGCATATTTATCGGTACTGGAAGGAAAGTTAATGGCAGAGGAACATGAGGCAGAAAAAGAGAAGATGGTGGATGGATGATGTGGTCTTCTGGGTGGATCAAGACTATGCATCCACAAAGAGATTAGCAGAACTGGCTGCTATAGTTGCAAACTTCCTGTTGCTTGGCTTCTCCATTACTGAACAGGGCAGCCATACCAAAAGGCAGAGCCAGAGTGCGGCTAATCCGTTTCATCAGGCTAATGGCTTGGCTGCCCACTAGAGTTCAAGCTGTTTCAACTAAAAGTGTGATGTTGTACTATGTTAAACCAGTGCAACTTTGTGTGTAGACTGGCCTAAATTAGCTTCCTTTACTTTGGACAGTGGCTTGGAGGGATCTGGCTGTACTTGAAAATTAGCTGTGTGTGGTTGATATGACTCTCAGACCAAAATTTCAGCTGCATGTTTTGAGGACAGAGCAGAGAGGTAATCGGAGCTGTGGCTAGTGAAAGGAGCTGGTGGGACTGAGTTCCCTGTGGCTGGGCGTTAACATCACAATGCCCCAGCCACGGGGCTTGGCATTAGTTGGTTCCTTCATTGGCAGTTTCAACAGGAAAGTTGAGGATCTAATGGGCTATGAAAATGGAACTCACTTCTCTGTCTTAGAGGTGGTCCTTCCAGCCCTGAGGTACCTTAGCAGGGCAGCATGGGCGACGCTTGCTCGTCTACCCACGGAGCTGTAACGTTCTCTGGGGAGATCAGAGGACACGGTTTCCAGGGCCATGGAGGAAAAACGCCTTGTAAAATGCAGCTGCGAGCTGCACCCTTCTCAGTTGAATCAGAAGGGATGGAATGCAGAGCAGGGAGTGGCTGCACTTACCAGGCCATGCTGCACCCTGACCTTTCTCATGTTTTTGAGACACTTGAGCCTGCGGTTCAGACTGGTCCGTGAGGCTGAGCACTACCTCCTCTGTCTCACTCTGCCTTGGACTGTGCCGGGGCAGTGGGACCCCTGCTTTTCTCCATTAGCATCCTAGCTGTTCAGGCTCCTTTGCGAGGTAGCACTGAACAAAATCTCCTGCCCATCAAATCGCTTCTCCTGCAGAAGCCAAATCTTCCCAGGGCCCTGTTCTCTAGACAGGACCACTCACCAAGCTCTTTCTCTCTTATCTTCCGTCTCCCTAAGGGCAGAGCAGGCGAAATGGAGCAAGCCAAAGGCCTGGAGGCCCTTCTCCTGCAAAGGGACCTTGGCAGATGCTCTGCGGCAGCTTCTTGCGGGGCGGGGGGGAGGCTCAGTCTGAATAACTCTTACGCCTGGCCCTGCAAGCTAGGCCACAGAACCACTAAGAATTCCGGGCTGTCTGATTGTTACCCTCCCCAAAGCCTGGCTGCTGACCGGCCTCCACGCCTTCCTGAGTGGCGTTCCCCAACCTGTGTGTTCCTATGCTGATAGGGCAGTGGCTGGCGACATCATTTATTCCACAGATGAGTTGCTTTTTCCATTTTATTGCAGTGGCGGCCAAATCCCCACATTTCCTCTCTGTCCAAATATTTATCTGTCCAGCATTGCTCTGCTCTGTTAATAATAAACCCGTCTCCTCCTCCGCCTGTGCATGGTTGAAGACTCAGCTGTCCACTGAGAGACTGGCTGCAGCACTGGGCTGGTGGAAGGCCGGAGATGGAATCCCCACATCCCCAGGCACAGTGGCTAGGGAGTTGTGAGGGTGGGGAACATCTCATTGTATTACATAGTCCTACAGATTCCCTTCACTTTAGTTCAGCTCCACGTGCCCTCTGCAGGGAGCCTGTTGATGCTGGAGTCCATGCCACTCTACATCCTCTTTGTCTCCCTAGCCAATGTCACCTTTGACCTCCATAATCTTTGGGTGCCTCCTTACTGCACCCCTGAGGGTCCCTGACATTGTCCCTCTCCCAATCAGTTTTCTGTCTCCTGGGCCTTACCTTCATCTCACACACAAAGGAAGCCCCGTGGGGTCCACCCGCCTCCTAGCCAGGATGTGAGAGGATATGCTTGGTCCCTAAGAAGGCTACTGTCAGATCTTCTGGCCAGGGCTGCCTGAGAGTCTGGGGCTTCAGTGGGCTGGGGAGTGAGAAGCAGAGCCCAGCTGGCCCCTTCCCACCGCCTGGCCAGAACACAGTGGCCTGGTCTCTTAGCAGGCCTGGGAGCCCAGATTGGTGTGGAAAGCAGCCGCCCTCTCCCCTGCTCTGATCATCTGACATGACCAGATTGCAAATGGCTCTTTGCAAACTGTGGGTGGGTGAGAGAGTTCAGACTGCACAAGAGCAGCTAGGCAGTGCATTTTATTCCCATCACCATGACTGGCTTCAAATGACCTTGCAGCAGAGAGAAAATCCCAGGCTGATGAGAGGGGGGAGGCGACACTGAGCATGGCTCCAGGAATCCTGTTTTTCAATTGTTTACTGCTCCCTCTGTTTGAACTTGGCACAAACCTCTGGTTCCCTTTTCAGAGAGGAGGCTGCAGCACGCAGCCCGCCAGAAATGAATGCATTTAGGATGCTGGGGTTTCTTCCCAGGCCTGCTGACGAATAATCTAACATCCTTTCCATTCCCTCTCCCTTTAATCTGTCATGACTCCCACAGACATGTCCTGAGCAAGTAGCACAGCGGCTGTCCTACACCGAGAGAAACCCTGACTTAGCTTCCCATGGTGTTTGAGATACTGGATTTAAATCTTTCCATCAGCGTATCCACATGTTGCTTGACTCTGCTGGAGGGTTTTCCCGGCCCTGGTTGCACCCATTAGTGAAGGCTGCTCTGTTCCCCCCTGTAATGTGAATCTGATTGATTCGTTTGCAGTGACATGCACAGAGTTACTATCTTGCATGCCGCTGACCTGGGCGTTGTAACATAATCTGTGGTTCTTAGGATCTTTCATTCTGAGGCTGTCAAAATGCTTTATGGGGTAGATACAATTTAACTCTACTACCCAGATGGGGAAGCCCAGGCAAGAAGAGATTTAAGGGTGTGTATGCACAACAATTAGACGTGCGCTGCTGGTCCGTGCTGACTCGGGCTCATGGAGTGGTTTCATTGCAGTGTTGGCTTCAGGACTCGGGCTGGGTCCTGGGCTCCAGGACCCTGCGAGGTGGGAAGGTCCCAGAGCTTGGCTTGGCTACACAGCAGTGAAACAGCCCCACAGCCTGAGCCGCCCTGAGCCCGAGTCGGCTGACACAGACTTGCCCTCGATGACTTGTCCGTGGTCTTTTAGCAAGTCAGTGGCTGGGCTGCGAGTTGGGCCCAGAAGTCCTGACTCCTCCTTCCTGCTCCAGTCACTAGATCACACTCCCAGTCCCCGGCTCTAACTAGGGATGTAAGATGTTCACCGGGTAACTGATACACCTTGGTTTTATTGGTAACATATTAATGTTTGAACTCAGCTGCGGGCCCTACGCCCAGGACTCGTGGCAACCGGGACCCGGGGCACACATGGGGCTGGCAGGGGAGCCCCACGTCAAATATGGGGATGCTGCAGCAAACCCCTCTCCCAAATGCACTCCTAGTTCCCCACCTCTGGTGTGAACTCCTTAACGGTTAAACAATTTTAATAGTTTCTACAGTTACTTTTTTTTAAGTGCTATTTTCATCCCTAGCTGTAACCACTTGGGTTGATTAAAAAGCCCTTTCAGCAAAGGTACTGAAACAGATGCTGGCCCGGAGTGGGACATTGAAGAGTTAATGATGCTGGGAACTTGGTGGGGTATCATTCCCTTCTCGGGGATACCTGGGCATGAGATCCACGGCTCCTATACTGTATCCTGCATATTGCAAGAAGTGTTACCCTTGTCTCCTCTCCTTCTCTTCTGCAGATGATCTTCCGCCCACCTCTGGATTTCTATGACATCCTTATCCACCTGAATGCCAAGCAGATCCCCAGGCACCTGGAGGGCGTGGACCGACCAGTGAAGTCGTTCAGCCGGGGAATGCTGAAGAGTAATGCTCTGGTCAAGACCCTTACTTTCCCAGTGGTGGGTTATGATCCAGTACAGTGCTACCTCCAGGAGCTGAGGGTAAGCGTGGCTGCAGGCCTCAGGGGTGGGTGTACACGCATGCTCAGCTGCTCTATGTGGGTATCTTGTGTGCAGATTGCTTTCACTGCAGGAATTGGATACTGGAACCTCTCCATCTTCTGCATATAGTGACTGTATCTCTATTCCATGGGAGTGGGGATGTCAGCTGGTGAAAGAATCGCCATAGCAGATAGCACCTGGAGCCCTGCGTAAGGACCGCGCAATTCCAGTGCAAATGATGGCCCTAACATTGTCTTCGTGATTCAGTTAATTTAATGTTTCTGGCTCCCTGCAGAGAGCTCTCTTCGAGCACCTGATAGAAAAGAGGAGTACAGGGGAATGGCTGTGTCCACATCTAGGTGATGCTGCACATGATGGCTGTTGGGTAGCCTATGTGACATGAGTCTGGATGCCGCAGGGCTCCGCAATGTGGAAACCACTGCAGCTGGCACTAATTGGCTCCTTGGTAGTCTCAGCAGGGAAACTAAGGATTGAACCAGCCATGGGAACTGAAGTTCTTATTCGCTGATGGAGGATGGTCTCTCCAGGGTTGGTTTCAGGCATGTTACCGAGGGGAAGCCTGCTCTGTGGATAAACAGAGAACAACAGTGCAGCATGTTTCACCAGTGCACGCTGGCAAAGCCCTTGTCACCTCACCTGTGTCAGCCACCCAGTGGGCTTGTGGCAGCAGCTTTAGCAGCATTCAGTCTGGGCAGCATATGCTTTGTGGGCATGCAACCCTGTCTTGTCAGCTGCTGTGCGGGAAGCACTCTGGTTTGGGAAGGGCATGTGAATGGCTCCCAGCTTTGCATGGAAGATCATGTTGCAGAATGCGACTAGCAGGTGTGACACCAGTCTCCTGGCAATGGAGACTGGCCCAGAGGCACAATAATGTTCATAGATCCATCCCTAGTACAAGACGTGGTGATCCCAGCTGAGGGTGATTTTCCTTCTCAAAGACCAGATGGATGGGAAGATGGACCCCCTTCTTAAGGAGGGACTTTGAAGCCTCTTCTGCTTTTTGGGGAGGCTCTTTGGGGAAATCCCTGTCCTGGCGTCAAGAGACTCATACGTCCCCAAGATTTCGGAGCGGTCATCGCAGTTCTCTCCAGTCGATGTCGGGAGCTCATTCAAAGAACAGATTCATACAACAGCGCGGATGGAGAAGGAGCTTTGACGTAGTATTAACTGACTTGAGCTCAGCACAATTAGCTATCACTGAAAGCACTAGTCGCAGAATTGAGCAGTAGAGCTGTTCTAACTATGTCCAAGCACAGCTATAGTAGCTTTTGTCAGCAAACAAGGAGGCACCAGATCTACAGCCATGTTACGAGAAACCAGCCTGCTATGTTCATGGGCAGAAAAGAACCCTCTGTCCCTTTTTGAGCTCTTGGCATAAGAGGAGAGTTAAACACCAAGGCAGAGTGGTTGAGCAGACAGAGGAGAGAACCAGAGAAGTGGAGTCTTCTTCCAGAGGTCTTTGACTCAATACTCAGACCCCTTGGTCACCCATTTGCTTCCCAATTCAATGCAGAGATTCCCACTTTCTGCCCCAGGTGAAGGTTCACTGACCTGTAGCCATGGATGCACACTTTCCGTGGCTGGAAAGGCTGCTGCTGTCTGCCTTTCCACAATTTGCATTGCTCCCCAATGCAGTTCAGAGGCTACAAAGCAGAGGGCAGAGGTGATTCTGACAACAGGAAAACACAAGATCATGTCCCAGCCAGATTTTTTAGAGCAGCGTCTCGTGTCAATCCCACTCCAGTTTGCAGGATTCCCCCTTGGTACCTAAACTTAGTGCTAAATGGCTTACTAAGAACCCTTTGAACCTCTGTGATAAATGTCCTTATTTCCTTAAAAGTGGTTTTCCTCATAGCACCCAGCCCTCACTTCTGCAAGAAGAGTTTCAGGAGTGGGAGTCTGTCTCATCAGTAGAACCACAGTGCTGCATCTTCCATCAGGACAAAGTTTTAAGAAGCAATGCAGCTTTCATGTCCAAGGTAAATTCAGTATTCCAGAGGTCACAAAAGAGTCCTTCCCCTCTTACTGTCCACATCCTACTGAAAACCTTTGGCAAAACCTGGATGTTAGGAGAGAGTTGAAGATCTACATCAAAGATACAGAAGAGTTCAGAAAATCATTGACTCCTTTTCTTTTATTCCATCTGTTGGTGGAAGGTCATTGTTTTATTCCATTCATTCATGTCCAGGTGGATACAATGGTGCAAAACAGAAGTTTACAAGGCCAGAAACTCAGAGCTCCTCAGTGGCTACCTCTTGGACTGAAAGATTTTATGGACTCTCTTTGTAGCCTGCATAAGTTTACAAAGTATTACAAGCTTCTCAAAAGCAATATTTGAGCAAAGGATTCTGCATGCTGTGGTTCCACAGATTAAAAGTCTGTTTACTCAGCTGTATAGAGTTTTGTTATATCAAACCCTCCTTATGCTGCTGTGGGAAGCAAAAGGAAAACCCTGATAGTTAAGGGCTGCTTGCTGGATGCAGTCCCCTCTTCCTTCCCTACGCTGCAGGGAGCTGTTACATTTTGTAGTGGTTTCCCTGGTGTGGCTGCCTCGTAGTGACATTTATTACGGCAGAGTCGGTGGCTGGCAAATCTCGCCCCCCTCCTGCATGACAAGCTCCAGTGCATTGGAGTTGGTATGGTTCTGTTGTTGGACGGGTGCAGGGGAGCATGGTGGCCAGTCCCTGGAAAGCAGGTCATTTTAATTGAAGTTGGAATGTGGCGATCCATGAAACAGTTGTAGAATCTGGACTTCCAAGAATCTTTCACCGGATCCTACTTGGCTGTGAGCCAGTGTCCTTGGTGTATCTCCCGTCTGGGGAGCATTACAGAGGATTTGTGACGTGTAATTTGTGATGCCTGACATGACTCCCTTTCAAATCCTCTTCCAGGAGGCCTTTGGAGACCTGGCCCTGTTCTTCTATGACTTGCACGGTGGGGAGGTGATTGGAGTTTTGTGGAAACCCTCCAGTTTCGAGCCCCAGCCTTTCAAGGTGAGTTTTTGACCCTCTGCTTTTAGTTTCTTGTTGTTTGTTGCAGTGCTGCGGGAAGTCTGGAGGGGATTGTAATAACAATAGTGTCTCTGAGCAGGTCTCAAAATGCTTTACAAAGGCGGTCAGTATCCTCTCATCTCACACTCGGGGAAACTGAGGCACAGATAGTGAAGTGACTTGCCCAAGGCCATCCAGCCAATGGCCGAATCAGGAACAGGAGCCAGGTCTCCTGAGTTCCAGTCCAGAGCTCTATCCGCTAGGCCGGGGGTAGGCAACCTATGGCATGGGTGCCGAAGGCGGCACATGAGCTGATTTTCAGTGGCACGCACAGTGCCCGGGTCCTGGCCACCTATCCAGGGGGCTCTGCATTTTAATTTAATTTTAAATGAAGCTTCTTAAACATTTTTAAAACCTCATTTACTTTAGATACAACAATAGTTTAGTTCTGTATTATAGACTTATAGAAAGAGACCTTCTAAAAACATTAAAATGTATGACTGGCACGCGAAACCTTAAATTAGAGTGAATAAATGAAGATTCGTCACAGCTCTTCTGAAAGGTTGCTGACCCCTGCGCTAGGCAATAATATCCCCCAATACACACATCCTTTGATCATACTAACACACATACCTTCCTTAGCCCTCGTGGAGAGTAGGTCAGTGTTGTCTCCATTGACAGGGAAACTGAGGCAAAGAGCCTCATCTTCAAAGAAAGCCTGTGTTTTTGGCTGCCCAGTTTGACACCCCCGGGCTTGATTTTTCAGAAGTGCCAAGTGTCTGTAGCCCACTGACCAGTAGGTGTCCAGGATGGCAGCACTGGGATCCCAGAGCTCATGCTGAGTTTGCGCCACACAGTTTAAGGTGCACAGCTATTTGGGAGCAAGGGCGTGGCTTGGAGAGTGCCTGGGGGATGGTAAAGGTGGGTCTGATGCACAGGCGTGGATGTGATTCATGCTGCTTTAAATGAGGAACTCATCAAAGACGAAAAGAAACTTGTGATTAATGGCCCACATTTCTTCTGGCAACCACCCTGCCTGTTCTGCCATCCCTTTAATTTGTAGGGCCCCGTGTAGCTCCTCTCTCTGCGCCTGGGGCATTTGCTGCCCTGCAGTGCTGCTGCTTTGAAATCTGGTCATTGATTGCCGTGAAATGAGATGATGTCCCCAAGCCCATGCCGAGCTTTACGCATCTGAATAGCTCTATTGACTTAAGGGAGATAATTCCATCTTGCTGGGTCGGGTTCTTAACTCTCAGTAACACATCAAAGCAAAGGCAGATGAGACAGGTTGTCTTCGACCTGTTGACCTTTAAGGCACCCTCTATGCATCAGTCCCCACCTCCTAAGATGGTCAGTGAGTAATTTTCCAGTGTTCGGCGCGCACATATTAGAGGTAATTGTGATTGGAAATTGCATTGTTGCTATATTGATGAGCTACTTGGTTGTGTATGGTCTGAAGGGGGCGCTTTTGCAGCCTTCTGGTTTACACTGTAACAGGAGCTGTTAAAAGTGAACGCGGTGCTAGCAAAAGGGGAGAGGATTGGAAGAGAAGTGGTGAGACTGGACAGTGGTAGCATTTACTTGTCACGTTGGGCTCACTGCGGAAGGGTAGGAGTGGGTAGGAGTTGCATTAGAGCAGGCCTGCACAACTCGTAAAGCGGCGAGGGTCACATTATTCCAAAGAAAACAGCTGAGGGCCGAACCCCCCCCCTACGGAAACACGCCCCCCCCCCCCCGCCAGGACCTCCTGGACTGTGCGAAACACCTCGCCCCAGCACTGCTCAGCCCTGCAGAGAAACACCCTCTTCCCAGCGCCGCCCACCAAAACAGCTGTGGGCCAAAAATGGAGGTTGGGGTGGGGAGGTTAATGCTTGATTTTAAATCAACCAGGGCTCCAGCTGAAGAGGTGGCTTGGGAGCCCTCAGGGCAAATTAAAGGGCCCAGGGCTCCAGCGGCTGGAGGAACCTGGAGCTTTGCGGGGCTGGGGCAGGGATTTAAAGGCCCAGAGCTCCTGCGCTGAGGGGAGCCCAGCACATCCGTTGGAGCCACGGCGGGATTCAAAGGGCTCTGGGCTGCCTGCAGCCGTGGGGACCCTGAGCCCTTTAAATCTCAGCCGCGCTGGGATTCAAAGAGCTCTGGGCTGCGGTGGCAGCGGGGAGCCCTGAGCCCTTTAAACTCAGCCGCAGCCAGGAATCTCTGCGGGCAGCCCAGACCCTTTGAACCCGGCCGTGCTGAGATTTAAGGGCTCTGGGCTCTCTTGGCTGCGGGCAGCCCAGAGCTTTTGAATCCCGGCTGCGGGCTGCGGCTGGGATTTAAAGGGCTCCCCGCCGCTGCCGGCAGCCCAGAGCCCTTTGAATCCCGGCCACGGATGGGATTTAAAGGGCTCTGGGCTCCCCGCCGCTGCCGGCAGCCCAGAGCCCTTTGATTCTCCGCCCGCGGGCTCTAGAGATTTAACTTCCGGAGAAGAATACAGCATTGCTGAGCACAAAATGCAGATGTCAGTTAGCCCAACCCATATGCATGTGTATTACAGGCATCCAACATGAAAGGAAGAATGATGGCATCTCTAAGCTGTGAGGAGCTAGTCACTGTTCCCAATGTGGAAGCCATCCTAGAAGACTTTGAGATCCTGGGAGAAGGTCTGGTCAGATCAGTGGAGGCACGTACAGAGAAATGGACTATCTAAGACTATCAAGAGCTCTTGTGAGGCTTCCTGTACCATATCTGTAACCCTTTCTGTTTATAAATCTGTTCAAGGGAAGAAAATTCTTGAGCAATATCTCTAATCCTGTTAATGTGGTACACATCTCATTCACAGAAGCATTGCAGCCCTTGAAAAGGGATAGTATTTTCTATAGACATAAGACACCTCCTCTTTATACCTTCTCCAAAATCATCTCAAGGTGAGATGAATTGTTCATAAATGTTCCTATTTGTTCATCATGGTGAATGTTTATATAAATTTTCCATGTCTTAAATATCTGCTGGAATGTAAAACAAGAAGGGCATTTCCTAGTATAATAAAGAGGTATTTATAATAACTGCTTTTATTTTTGTCTCCAATAGCATTTCTCTGATAAGATCACTTCACATACTCCGTCTCCTCCCCACCGCCAAACTGTGGATTTATATAGGGAGTAAGATTATCCAGAGTTATAGTATTGAAAAGAGAGAAATCCGGGACACGATAAACGTATATAAAATAATGAATGGGCTAGAGAAGGTAGATTGGGAGCCTATGTTCTCCCTGTCTTACAATGCAAGAACAAAGGGACATTCAATGAAGTTAAAAGGTGAAGTATTCAAAATTGGCAAAAAGAAATACTTTTTTTCATGCAGTGCGTAATTAGACTGTGGAACTCACTGCCACAGGATGTCGTTGAGGCCAAAATATTAGCAAGATTCAGAAAGTGATTGGACACATAACTTTGAATATTCTCAATATCCATTTTGTTCCTGCTAACAAGCATTCTGGAGGGGATATTAAACCTAATGGTTCAGGGCTTAAGCCAACCTCTAACTACTAGAGATCAGGATGAGACTTAATATGGAGGCAGTTTATCCCTATTGCAGGGTTCTTGCACCTTCATGTGAAGCAGCTGGTGCTGGCCACTGTGAGAGGCAGGATACTGAACTAAATGGACCGTGGGTCTGATGCCGCATGGCATTGCCTGTATTCCTGTCTCACTGAAATTGCTCTCAGAAGTCCCAACATGTCTCCTGAGACACAGACGCAATATTAAAATATTGGGTACGTTAATATTGTTGAGTTAGACATGCCAGGAGTTAAACCACGCCCAAGGGGTTAAATTGCCTGTAAATACCCTTTCTTGTAGCACTCTCCCCCACCCTCACCCCCCCAGCCCCAGCACAGTTACTGTTTGCACCAGGGGGTTTTAATGCAGTTTAGCAATAATGTAAAAAATAACAAGTAGGTGAAACTAGTGTCAAATCTGAGAGTAGATTTATGCCTCTGCTGTGATTTCAGAAACCAGGGAGTGATGCTGACAGGCCCACATTGAGTTCCATTAGCAAACAGCTTGAGCAGCTATAAAAGAGGTTTGCAAGCTTTTACTTTTCAGTTTTAACTTTTAAGGCCTTTCACAACGTATCTTTGCCCTGGCTCCTCACCTCTTAGAGTCCTCGAACCCGGCCTTAATTGTTCATTGTCACAATCACCCAGAAGCCCCTTCACACTTATGCCTGGGAGGAGCTCCCTGTAAACTGAAATCTGTGGGTTTTACAATAGGCTGCTCCAGATTCCCCCTTAAAACTTGCCTGTGCCATGATGCCTTGGGAAAACTTGGACAGTGGCTAGGGGCTGGTGTGCTGAAACCTTGGCTTTTCAGACTGGTCTCATGAGCTCCCTGTCTGGTTTGTGTGTATCCACCTGTTGCCCACTTCGATTGTGGGAGGGACCGTCGTCTTGCTAATTGTGGCCTTGTCCTCACTAGGGCACGCAGGGATTTTCTAATGTGTTAAAATCCTAGTGCAGGGAAGGCGGCTGTAGTTCTCACCCTGGGTAGCTGGTCCAGGTAAACCCTAGTTTCTGCTATAGGGGGTGAGCTCTGCTTTCCGCTCCAGGTCCAGGCTGAGGTCCAGTTGCAGGGTGGTCATGGAGGGAGCTCAGCCCAGCCACAGCCTGTACTCTACCTGCCCCCCTGGATTATATAAGGGGGGACAGTTCTTGTTTTGAAGCCAAGCCATTGGCATATTCCCCGCACCAGTTTTTCCCATGGCTCCCCCAGTTCAGCGTTTCAGTCTGTTAAAAACTGTGTCCCTGTTTTCCTTCCTAAATGTCCTTCATTCTAGCTGTGACCAGATGTTGGCCCCTCGGGGTGTGGGCTCATCGCTCATTGCTTTCTTCCCAGCACCTGTTGCCAGTACTGAATTCCCTTTAGAAACATAAAGGCAAATCAAAGCTCCGTGGCAGCTGTGACCGTAAGGTGGAGTAGACCTGCCCTGCCCTGCAGTGTTGCTGCAACATTCCTCCTCCTTATCTTCCCTGGCTTCTGCCTAGGGTAAGGCACAAAAGTTTGGAGAACGTCCAGGCTGGTCTTTGCAAATGTGTTAACTCCCTTGAGTTAACTGCCAATCTGTTATCCCAAATGTAGACAAGACCTTGTGCAGTACCCAATCCAGAGGCTGTGTCTACATTGCAAACTTTTGCTGTTGCAGCTGTCAGTCAGATGAGAGGAGGTGTGATCCTTAACCGAGTTGGGCCACCAAAAAACCCTGGTATAGACACCGGGGTGGGGGTATAGCTTATTTTGCTTGGGGGAGGGCACTGACATGCACGCAGAGTTGCTGGTATAAGCTGTGCCAAGAGGAAGGGTACTTTGCCTCTGTAGCATGCTGGGGTAGCTGTACTATCAGAACCTTCAAAATGTAGCCCTTGCCTTGTAGTGATCCATTTTGCTGCAATTAGCCTGTGTGAGCTGGTCTACCAAGGTGGGGTAGACACAAGCTGTGGTGCTGTGATGCAGCTGTACCTCATCCCTGGGCATTTCCCCCTCTCCCTGTACTGGGGGAGAATTATATCACAACACCACAAAGCTTCAAGCAGCCCCTTACAGCCATAAAAAGGGAAGTGAAGACAAAAGCTCAAAGGCTTCTACTTAAGGGTGTGCTGGACCCAGCCACTAAATAGTTAATTAAAGGGACATGGTCCGCCTTTACAGGTGCCCCAGGTTACCTTCCCTAGAAATATTTTGGGTTTATGTAACGCAGGGGTTCTCAGACTTTTATACTGGTGACCCCTTTCACATAGCAAACCTCTGAGTGTGACACCCCCCCCATACATTAAAAACACTTTTTTTATATATTTAACTCTATTATAAATGCTGGATACAAAGTGGCGTTTGGGATGGTGGCTGACAGCTCACGACCCCCCTTGTAATAACCTCATGACCCCCTGAGGGGACCTAACCCCCAGTTTGAGAACCCCTGATGTAACGTAATTCACCTTCTACTGCACCTTCACTCCAGGGATCTGGCTTCCTTCTCGCTTATCTTTTGTGTTCTCGGCAGTGGTATCAAACTTTAGTGTTGCCAGCTCCAATGAATCTTATAGTCTTAGTGCTTTTCTTAAAGTCCCAGCTCCTGGAGTCATGTGATTAGAGCAGAATTTCAGCTTTTACTTAAAAAGGAAAGACAAGGTGGGTGAGGTAATCTTTTATTGGACCAACTTCTGTTGGTGAGAGAGACAAGCTTTTGATCTTACACCTGAATACAAACTCTTGTCTCTCTGATACCCTGGGACCAACACGGCTACAACAACACTTCATACAACAATTGAAAAAGAAAGCAAGTTTCTAACCCTCATGATTGCAAGAGAGCAGCTTGGAAGCATGACTCGAGAGATTCCAGAGGCTTGAAAGCCAGAAGGCTAATGAAAAGAAACCTAAGGGCGTTTTTGTTTTTGTGTTTTTTTTGTTTTTAACAAAATCTTGTTGTTTAATCCGATTTTTGTGTTTTTTGAGACCTGATTTTTCAAAGCATGTTGGATTGATAATATGGAAATGGAGACTAATTTTGGAGGGCAGTTCACCCACTGGGAGTCTGAGACTCTTCTGCTGAGAACTGTGGTCTCACTCAGATCCCAGTGCGTCTCAGTCCAGTTCTTACTGGGACAGGTCCAAAAGCCGCTACCGCTGCTTAACAGAGCTAAAGGCCCAGAAGAAAGGCAAATAATTGCAGGGACCCTGGAGACTGACAATCTTCTTCCTACAGTGCAACTTGCTGTGCTGGTGACTCACCAGTGGGTGCTCTCCCATCTGAGTCAGTGTCAGTGCTTTTTGCTTTTCAAATAACTGCAACAACATTGAATTCTCACACCACCCCAGGAGGCGGGTAAGTATCATTATCCTCTATCTTACACAAGATAACTAGTCTGTTGAGTGCTAAAGAGATCATTAGCTCTCCCCTGCTGCCTCCCCCCATTGACAATAAGAAGCCACTCAGATCCACGCAAAGTCAGATCAAATGGATACATCTTGTACTGCAAAGTGCAGGGAAGTTCAGGTCTTGATCTGGACCCCCGGCCTGTTCCATTGTTTTCTGTACACCTTCACTGGACCGACTTTTCATTTAAGGTAAGTCAGTGGTTCCCATACTTTAACAACCTGTGAACCCCCTTTCACTAAAATGTCAAGTCTCACGAACCCTCTCCTCAAAATGAATATTTCCAGGGATTTTCTCCTTTACCTGAGGATAAATCATAAAAGCAGTGATCTTGGAAATGTAACATTTGTTTTTATGACATGCTTATTACACACTGTTATTATTTATCATTACAGTAATTGTATTACATTATGAAAATGGCAACGCTCTTCCAAGATCTCACTTTCGTAGCTTGTATCACTTTGAATAATCCTGTTATAAGACAAGGCTCCTATGTTTCATCAAGGAGTATCAGATGTGAAACAGCAGGAAGGTATTTAAGAAGCCAAATCAGAGTTCCTCCTACACAAGCATTCAGGTCTTGAGCAGTCCAGGCAAACAATGCACATTACAACAAAGCTTAAACTTGTTCAGAATAATTTTAAAAATAAAACTAGCTGCCTGTTCAATTTTAAAAATAGCAAAAAATATCCACCTCCCTCCATTTCTTATAAGCAGTCTTGAAGTTTAAATCTCCTCACTGTGATTGATATGCTTGCTTTGATCTGCTTAGCTCTTGGAAGTCCAGGGGTTCCGTGCTGCTGGCTCCGTGCTGCCCAGAGTCTGTAGGGAGTCTTTTGGTATGGGAACCCACAAGGGGAGAGGTAACTCTAGATTTAATCCTGAGTGGATCGCAGGAGCTGGTCCAAGAGGTAATTATGGCAGGACCGCTTGGAAATAGTGACCATAATACAATAGCATTCAACATCCCTGTGGTGGGAAGAACACCTCAACAGCAGCCCAACACTGTGGCATTTAATTTCAAAAAGAGGGAACTATACAAAAATGAAGGGGTTAGTTAAACAAAAAGTTAAAAGGTACAGTGACTAAAGTGAAATCCTGCAAGTTGCATGGGCCATTTTTAAAGACACCAATAATAGAGGCCCAACTTCAATGTATACCCGAAATTAAGAAACACAGTAAAAGGACTAAAAAAGAGCCGCGTGGCTTAACAACCATGTAAAAGAACAGTGAGAAATAAAAGGACTCTTCTTTAAAAAGTGGAAAGTCAATCCTAGTGAGGCAAATAGAAAGGAGCACAAACACTGCCAGCTTAAGTGCAGAGCTGTAATAAGAAAAGCCAAAGAGGAGTTGGAAGAACGGCTAGCCAAAAACTCCAAAAGGTAATAACAAAAATGTTTTTTAAGTACATCAGAAGCAGGAAGCCTGCTAAACAACCAGTGGACCCCTTGACGATCGAAATACAAAAGAGTGTTAAAGAACGATAAAGTCATTGCTGAGACACTAAATAGATCTTTGCTTCAGTCTTCATGGCTGAGGATTTTAGGAAGATTCCCAACGAAAGCCGGCTTTTGTAGGTGACAAATCTGAGGAACTGTCACAGATTGAAGTGTCACTAGAGGAGGTTTTGGAATTAATTGATAAAATCAGCATACAAGTCACCGGGACCGATGGCATTCACCCAAGAGTTCTGAAGAAACTCAAAATGTGAAGTTGCGGAACTATTAACTAAGGTTTGTAACCTGTCCTTTAAATCGGCTTTGGTACCCAATGACTGGAAGTTAGCTAATGTAACGCCAATGTTTAAAAGGGTTTCTAGAGGTGATCCCAGCAATTACAGACCGGTAAGTCTAACGTCGGTACGGGCAAATTAGTCAAAACAATAGTTAAAAAATAAAATTGTCAGCACAGAGAAAAACAAACTGTTGAGCAATAGTCAACATGGTTTCTGTAAAGGGAATTGTGTCTTACTAATCTATTTAGAGTTCTTTGAAGGGGCCAGCAAAACCTGTGGACAAGGGGATCCAGTGGACATAGTGTACTTAGATTTCCAGAAAAGCCTTTGACAAGGTCCCTCACCAAAGGCTCTTACGTAAGTTAAGCTGCATGGGATAAAAGGAAGGTCCTTTCATGACTTAGAACTGGTTAAAAGACAGGGAACAAAGGGTAGGAATTAATGGTAAATTCTCAGAATGGAGAGGGGTAACTAGTGGTGTTCCCCAAGGGTCAGTCCTAGGATCAATTCTATTCAATTTATCATAAATGATCTGGAGAAAAGGTAAACAGTGAGGTGGCAAGTTTGCAGATGATACTAAACTACTCAAGATAGTTAAGACAGCACATTGTGAGGACTTCAAAAGATCTCACAAAATGAAGTGATTGGGCAACAAAATGGCAAATGAAAATTAATGTGTAAATGTAAGTAATGCACATTGGAAAAAATAACCCCAACTATACATACAATATGATGGGGCTAATTTAGCTTAACAAGTCAGGAAAAAGATCTTGTGTCATCGTGGATCGTTCTCTAAAGATGTCCAGCAGTGCGCAAAGGCAGTCAAAAAAAGCAAACAGGATGTTAGATCATTAAAGGGATAGAGAATAAGACTGAGAATATTCTTATTGCCCTTATATAAATCCATGATACGCCCACACTCTAAATACTGTGTACAGATGTGGTCTCCTCACCTCAAAAAGATATTGATGTAAAGAGATTGCATCAATACTCTCAGGTTAGCCCAGAGAGAGGAAAGTCTGGGTGGGAGAGGGAGGGGGAAGGGAAGTGGAGTATTTCCCTTGCCGGTAAGACTCAGAGCTTCTGTGTCTTGGGGTCCCTCCAGGGAAAGTTTGGGGGACCAGAGCGAGGCAGGCGCTGTAATTCCTGTCTGGTGGCAGCGAGATAAGATCCAAGCTGGTAATTAAGCTTGGAGTTCATGCTAAGCACCCAGATTTTGGACGCTAAGGTCCAGATTTCTGGGAAAGATGCTTATGATATGGTGGGAGCGAGATAAGATCCAAGCTGGTAATTAAGCTTGGAGGTTCATGCTAAGCACCCAGATTTGGACGCTAAGGTCCAGATTTGGGAAAGATGCTTATGATACCTCACCAAAGGCTCTTACGTAAATTAAGCTGCCATGGGATAAAAGGGAAGGTCCTTTCATGGATTGAGAACTGGTTAAAAGACAGGGAACAAAGGGTAAGAATTAATGGTAAATTCTCAGAATGGAGAGGGAACAAGTGGAGTTCCCCAAGGGTCAGTCCTAGGACCAATCCTATTCAATTTATTTAAAATGACCTGGAGAAAGGGGTAAACAATGAGGTGGCAAAGTTTGCAGATGATACTAAACTACTCAAGATAGTTAAGACCAAAGCATATTGTGAAGAACTTCAAAAAGATCTCACAAAACTAAGTGATTGGGCAACAAAATGGCAAATGAAATTTGATGTGGATAAATATAAAAGTATGCACATTGGAAAAAATAACCCCAACTATACATACAATATGATGGTGGCTAATTTAGCTACAACGATCAGGAAAAAGATCTTGGCGTCATCATGGATAGTTCTCTGAACATGTCCACGCAGTGCGCAGAGGAGGTCAAAAAAGCAAACAGGATGTTAGGAATCATTAAAAAGAGGATAGAGAATAAGACTGAGAATATATTATTGCCTTTATATAAATCCATGGTACGCCCACATCTCGAATACTGTGCACAGATGTGGTCTCCTCACCTCAAAAAAGATATTCTAGCACTAGAAAAGATTCAGAGAAAAGGGCAACTAAAATGATTAGGGGTTTGGAGAGGGTCCCATACGAGGAAAGATTAAAGAGGCTAGGCCTCTTCAGCTTGGAAAAGAGGAGACTAAGGGGGATATGATAGAGGGTATGTAAAATCATGAGTGATGTGGAGAAAGTGGATAAGGAAAAGTTATTTACTTATTCCCATAATACAAGAACTAGGGGTCACCAAATGAAATTAATAGGTAGCAGGTTTAAAACAAATAAAGGAAGTTCTTCTTCACACAGCTCACAGTCAACTTGTGGAACTCCTTACCTGAGGAGGTTGTGAAGGCTGGACTATAACAATGTTTAAAAGGGGAACTGGATAAATTCATGGTGGCTAAGTCCATAAATGGCTATTAGCCAGGAAGGGTAAAGAATGGTGTCCCTAGCCTCTGTTCATCAGAGGATGGAGATGGATGGCAGGAGAGAGATCACTCAATCATTGCCTGTTAGCTTCACTCCCTCTGGGGCACCTGACATTGGCCACTGTAGGTAGACAGATACTGGACTAGATGGACCTTTGGTCTGACCCAGTACCGCTGTTCTTATGTTCTTATGACAAGCTCTGTCCGCCATTAGGGAATTTTTTCCTGGGAACCCCCTGTAACATTTTGCAAACCCCTAGGGGTTCTTGAACCCCAGTTTGGGAACCACTGAAATAAAGGGAACCCAAACTAGGAAGAACAAGAGTGAAGCATCTATGAGATGGCACAGCCATGAAGACACACTCCGAGCTACTTGAATGTTTTAGGGTCTTCCAACCCTTTAAATAGTCCAGCAGTAGCTCTTTATTGAGCTAAGCTTAGGGGCCTAGATTTTTGAAGGAGATTCTTGGATGCCTTGTATTTTTGGCTATCCAGTTTGAGACTCCTTAAAGAGGCCTGATTTTCAGAAGTGCTGAGCACCCACACTTCAAAAATCTGGCTGCTTTAGGACATCTAAAATCACTAGTCACTTGGAAACTTTGGCATGAATTTCCATGTCTGAGCAGCTTTCTTTGCATGAGAAGAAAATCGGTCCTAGGCTCCATGCTGAGCTGGTTGAGGATTGTCCCATTTCAATGTGTTTTTAGCACATGGAGGGGCCTGTCTCTCACCATTCCTGCAGAGGAGTTAACCCTGAATCATTCTGGTAGCTCTGTTTGCATCATCATCTCCTCGTTTCCAAGAAAATTCTGGTGAAATGCCCCGGAAGGGAAGTGATTTTCTCAGACAGTGACATGTGTCTCAGCCAGGAAGCTTTGACGGTTAGGAGTTAGTGTTGATAAACGGCAGCTCACTGAACTGTGTGAGCGCTGCTCTGCCTCTCACATGATGGCCAACAGCAGACTTCTTAGCAATTAGAAGGGGGAGACCATGGGGCAGAGGATCAAAATGGATAAAAGCAAAACAAACCTTTGGTTGAAAAATCAAAATCAGGCATGCTTTGGGCAGTCCCCTTGTAGCAGAATCATAAACCATGTGTGAGCATCAGGTGTGTGCTCTTAGCTAGTGGAACATCTTTCAGAGGTGATGCAAGCTGCATTGCTTGGCACCGTCCTAGCTAGACTGGTTGGAACGTTGGTGAATGATACAATAGGAGCAAACCTGCCCTGACAGAGAAACAGACTGGGTGGCACTTTCTAGATCTCTGTAGGTGCTATATATTGCAGGATCAGCTATTTCTCCCTAGCTCCCCTAGCAGCACCGCCCCCCCCCGTCATTCAGGTCTAATCAAGCTCTGTTAAGTCTGTTAAAGGAGATTGCATTCAGAGATCAACTAAAGTCAGAAATGAGGTGGAAGATTGTCACAATTCTATTGTTGGAGCTCTTAGTAAACAAACTCAGCGGGATCATTTCATTGCTGACAAGCTTTGCCCTGGCATGACAAAGTGCTGGAATCCTTTATCTAATTACAATTTACAGATAATCTCCTGATGATTCATCTTAAAGAAAGATCAGGAGAACACAGCCTCTGGGAAATGGATACCTACTTTGCAGGCCTGTGAGGGTGATGAAAACAGTGGGATTGCCTCTCGCTGTACAGGTTATTTGTATATGAACTGTCCAGATGACGAGAGTGTCCCCTGGAGACAACATGCAAACATTCCGAGCTGCATCGTTTTTGACCAATGTAGATGTAGACAATAGCCAGTGACTTTTGAGTGGCATTCAAAAAGCAGATAGGAATCAGCTGGGCTAGCTCTTGTGATGAGATACCAACTTGTGATGAGCATGCTCTCATTTGAAATGCACAGGTTCATGGAAATCCAGGTTATGCTGCCCCTGATGTGGATTCTCAACCTTTGAGACATTATGGAAATTGGAAAAACTCTTCAGATGCTGTGGTCTGCAAAAGGCTGCTGCCTGCCTTCTCCTGGGTACAAAGGAATACGACCATTTCACCTCCCTCTTCAGACAACTCCCTGCCTGTATGTTTTAAGACCCAATAAAAACCTGTAGGATCACAGGAATTAGAGAGAGAAAATACCTACTAGGCTGAATGTCAAGGCAGGACTATTTCCTACAAAATATTGTAGTGTTCCACAATTACCTTCCTTTTAAAATAGACCTTGTCTCTTTCTACTATAAAACACTGCTTATCTGACATTCACATTTCTCTGCACCGCCCCCTCTTCTGATCACAGTTGGTGCCAGAGTCTTCTATGCAGTTCCTATTGTCTGGAATAGCCTTCCCGTATCTCTACATCATCAAATCCTATTGTAACCCCTTTGGACTCGAGTGGCTAGCCCAAGTTCAAGGATCTGTGGGTTGTTTCCACTAGGAGGAGAAATTGATAGGTTCTTTCTTTGATGCAATTTTGTTTATTTACAAAGATTTGTACATTATTATTTATTTATTATTTGTATTAGCATGGTGCATAGTCATGGACCAAAGTCCTGTGTCCCTGAACACAGTAGGAACCAAACACCAGGTGACAGTTCTTCTGCTTGCTGTTTCAAAACTACTTTTCCAGCCAGCACTCTGTGCCCAAAAAGCTTTCTCTTAGGGTCACGTGATCACCACTTCTGTTACTGTCTGCTTGGCCTTCTGGCCCCTTCTCTCTCTTCCATCCTGCCTCTTCTCTCTCACAGACAAAAACAGTTCCCCCAATCAAAGCCCTAGTCCCTGCATTTGAGACCCTTTGGATCACTTGGTTCAGCATCTACTCAAGCTTTTCTGTGTGCCTGTGTTTTGGATGCTAGGGCTATTGTTTCAGACACTTCCTTTTATCATGAATGAAAGATGGTTACACCCAACACCTAACACTGTCTTTCTCCCCTAGCCTAGACCTCACTTATCTCTCCCTTTGCTCTCCTCTGCTTATCATTATAGGGCCTGAAGTTGTGCACCTGCAACTCCCCCTGGCTTTAATGGAAGAGTGCTACTATTGGGTCATTATTTCTATGTGCCAGCAGTGTGCAGAATTGCAGGTAATCAGCACCTCTTGGGATCACCTCTTTGTAAAGGCTTCAGAGGGTACAGTTTGTATAAAAAATGCCGTACAAAACAAAGCAGAATAGCAGTGTGCTGTTTGCACCCAAGTGTCTATGTAGTCTCCATTAGAATTAGGGAGGTAACATTAAAGTGACCATATGTCCCTGTTCTACTTTGTACAGTGTTGTTGTAGCTGTGTCAGTCCCAGGATATTAAAGAAGACAAGTTATATGTTTTTATTGGTCCAACTTCTATTGGTGAGCGAGACAAGTTTTCAAGCCATGCAAAGCTCTTCCTCAGGGCCAGACCTCATCCACCTTGTATCTCTGGTTCTACTTTGACAGTCCCAGTTTTTCATATGATTTCTCCAGGAGCACATAAGACGTCTTCGTTTTTTTGTTTAATCAGTTCAGAATGTTTGTTCAAGACAGGCAGCTGCACTGAGTAGAATTGGCTCCATATTTACCAGGAACAAACAGTGCAGGGGAATGATCAGTCAGAGTAGTGCACGGTATTAGTGTGAAGGGAGATCTAAAGGAAAAGATATCTGATAAACAATCTTGCTGACAAAGGCATAACCAGTTCCAATGGCTGGAAGTTGAAGTTAGGCAAATTTATCCTTGAAATAAGATACAGTTTCCTAGCAGAGAGGGCGGTTAAACGTGGGGATGGCTTTCCAGGGACGTGGTGCAATCACCATTGCTTGGACTCTTTAAAATGAGATCAGATATCTTTCTCAAAGGGCGGCTTTAATCCAGTTGCTGGGAGAAATTCTACAACCCGTGTGCACAGGGATTCAGGCTGTATGGCTGAAGTGGCCCCTTCTGGCTTTGGGATATGTGAACCCAGCTGTTCCTCCACTTCCTTCCTAGGCCATAGACCAGTAGGAAATTATTGCCCTCAAAATGCTCACCACACTTGCAGCTCTGGAGTAAGACAAGGCTCATGCTTCAGGGCTTCAGCTGGTCTTCTGCAGGGGTCAGATATATTCTGTCCCCCCCGCCCCCATTCCCCCAACACCTTCCTCTGAAGCTTCAGAGATTGGCCACAGCTGGCCACAAGACACCAGCTGGGGTGGACCTGTGCTCTGCAGTGGTACTGAGACCCCTCTTAGATGCCTGGCTGGTGTGTCTTGTTCACGTGCTCAGGGTCCAGCTGAGCTCCAGATGTGAGGTTGGGAAATTTTCACCCTCCGTTAGATTGGCAGGGACCTTGGAGGTTTGTCACCTTCCTCTTCAGCATGGTGCATGGATCACCTGCTGGGATCATCTGGGCATATCTCATCTCATCGATCCCCTCCCATCACAGGGGCCTCAGGTATTGGTGGCACCTGGGTCTCTCCTGTCTTCTGCCTATGGCTCACAACAGCTTAGTCTCCTGGGGCCTGAAATGCTTCAGTTTAAAGTCACTGCGGGAGGAAGGGGTGAGATTCTAAGGCCTGTGTTGTATAGAAGGTTGGACTAGGCAATCTAGTGGCCTTAAACTCTATGAAATTGATGTTAGCATCATAGCGATCAAAGCTATTCTTTTCCTCTGAGTGAATGTTACCAGCACCCTGTTCAAGTGCTTAACGATGGTCGTTCCAACCCTCAGTTATTGCAGCCCACATGCAGAGAAGGTTTCTGATGGCAGAGGGCTCTTCCATTGATCAGGCAAAGGCTGACCAAGATGCAGTGGCTGGAACCTGAAACCACACAAATTCAGACTGGAAATAAGGTGCAATTTTTTAACAGTGAAAGCCAGTAACCACTGGCACGATTTACCTAGGGACGTGGTAGAGCCTCCATCCCTTGAAGTCTTCACATCGAAATAGGATGCCTTTCTAAAAGAAATGCAGCTAATGGAGAAAAGAGCAGGCCAAGGAAATGTCAGTCACAGTACAGAGAGATCACTGGTAATGTTATCTCAGCACCTGTGAAACTGAACGCCACATTCATTTGCACGTTTGATTGTAAGACTTTAAGGAGCACTGGCAGTTCTGCCACTGGTGCTGCTCCCTTAGAGAACATAACAATGGTCATGCTGGGCCAGACCAAAGGTCCATCTAGCCCAGTATCCTGTCTTCTGACAGTGGCCAATTCCAGGTTCCCCAGAGGTAATAACAGAACAGGTAATGATCAAGTGATCCATCCCTTGTCGCCCATTCCCAGCTTCTGGCAGAGACTAGAGACACCATTCCTGGCTAATAGCAATTGATGAATCTATCCTCCATGAACTTATCTAGTTCTTTTTTGAATCCTGTTACAGTCTTGACCTTCACAACATCCTCTGGCAAGGAGTTCCACAAGTTGACTGTGGTGTGAAGAAATACTTCTTTTTGTTTGTTTTAAACCTACTGCCTGTTCATAGGCGGCGAGTTATATGGGCTCGAGGTGCCCAGGCTCCAGGAATATTCAGGGCCGGGTGCCCTCCTCCAGCAATATTTGGAGCTGGGTCTCTCCCCTGGGCCTGCCTGGATCGGGCCCCAGCCCCCGCGGGTCTCCCCCCACCGCCCCACCCTGCTGCGTCCCTGCCTGGAGCGGGTCCCGGCCAGGGCCATCCTTAGCCATAGGCAGAACAGGCAGCCGCCTAGGGCACCACTAGGTCTGGGGGCACCACTCTGCTGGGAGCCCAGACAGACGGGAAGCAGTGGAGAATGTAAGAGCAGGGCTGCTGGGTCCTAGAGAGAGCCAAATGCAGCACAGTCTTAGGGAGGGGATTGGCTGCTGGGAAGTGTCTGGGAAGAGGTGGGGGAAGGAACTCACCTGTGAGTGTGACTCTTTCCCCCGGCGTGAGGGTTGTCAGGGCTGTGTTGGGTGAGGCGCTGGGGGGGAGGTGAGGCTGGCTGCCTACCTGCTGAGGAATGACAGTGAAAGTAACTCACTTCCTCGCAGGCAGCCAGGATTGGAATGGTCACACACGGCTGGGCTGGGGATAGCCAGATAGCATGTGCGAAAAATCAGGACGGGGGTTGGGGTAGGGTAAGCAGATGTTCCACTTTTAGAGGGACAGTCCCAAGTTTGGGGTCTTTTTCTTATATAGGCTCCTATTGCCCCCTACCTCCAGTCCTGATTTTTCACACTGGTTGTCTGGTCACCCTAGGTGGGGGTAATTGGTGCCTATATAAGACAAAGTCCCAAATATCAGGACTGGCCCTATAAAATCAGGACATCTGGATCTAGTCACCTTAGCTGGGGAACGTGTCTCTCCCCTGGACTGGCAGTGATCCATCTCATCCGGGGGGAGCTGCACAGGGCGGGATGAGCTGCTGTGACTCCATGGGTGCCCCGTCCCTAAGATCAGATGCTGTGCTAACTTCACCATGGTCCATTGGGCTGGCGGTGGTGCCCATTGGCGTGTGATAGGACCTGAGGGTTTGCTGCTGCTGTTGCCACTCTGCACCCCAAGAGGTGGATTTTG
>NC_133774.1:6142248-6295968 GCF_003597395.2 Chelonoidis abingdonii
GGGTTCTGGGCACCACCAAAATTTCTACAAACTTGCCTCCCAAGTGCCTGTTAATTCATTTGGTTAGCCCTAGTTTTTGTGTTATGAGAAGGAATAAATAACACTCCCTTATTTACTTTCTCCCCACCAGTCATGATTTTGTAGACCTCTATCATATCCTCCCTTAGTTCTCTTTTCCAAGCTGAACTGTCCCAGTGTGATTCATCTTGCCTTATGTCAGGGGTGTCTGACATTCTGTGGACATACAGGGCTTGGGTCTGATTGTCCTCTCCCTCTCACCAATGTTGATGTGGTGTAATTCTATTGATTTCAGAGGTGTTTACATCAGTATAAGTGAGAGGAGAGCCAAGCCCCTTGGGTTTTCATTTGAGGCCACTCCTTGCGGCGAAGTTAGTAAGGCTTTTGCCTGAGAGAAGGTTGAATAAAAATGTCCAGCGAAGGCCATTTGCATCCAAAGTGCCTTATATTGGCTGCTCCATTCCAGGATAAGCCAGTAACTGACCATTTAAATTCACTCCTTATTTTGCCCAAGAGATCCTTCATCTGTCAGGAAGGGCAGCAGGGAGGTCTTCAGCCAGAGAGGACAAAACAGATTGGAAGCAGTAGGGACTCTTGGATTCTATCTGTGCTGGCTAAGTTGCTTGCAAAGTGCATATCCGTTCCATGGACTGTGAGCACAGGCTGAATTCCGATAGCTGGGATTCAAACTGCAGTGTTTGGAAGAGATGTAATAAACCTTCCTGCACCCAGAGTTCCTCCTGCTTCTGGGCATAAGCCAGTCCCTGACTCATGGATGTTAATTGGAAACCTCGCCGATGGGCAAGTCATTTAATAACTGCCTGCTCAATGTTCTTCTGAACATGTACCACTGCTGCCGACCAGCTACTGGATTAGATAGACTACAGATCTCTTATGGCATGGGATGGGGTATTTCAGGCTGGGCAGAGGCAGGTTCTCCTACCTTCTGTGTAGTCAGGCTTCATGCTAATAACTCCAGCAGTTCTACTAAGAGACACTAGCAATATCACAAGGCAATGGACAAGGGCCACTCTGTTTAGTGCCCCTCAGAGGGCTGCCAGGGACTTCAGTTAGGTATTTTGGGCTGTCCCAATTCTGAAGTAGAGTGCAGGTTACTCGTGGACTTGTATGCAACCTGCAAAGGAGCACGTGACATGGGTCTTGGCCCTCTGTAACCCTGATGGATGCCATGAAACAAGGGCTAGGACATAAATCGCAGCCTCCCACCAGCACTTCTGCATGTCTTGCTTTTGCTGGGTGGTATCAGAAATAAATTCAGAAGGGCCGGTGTTGAAGCTAGTGGTGTAGCTCCAGTTGAAGCCAGTGGAGCAATGCTGATCCACATCAGCTGAGGATAGGGTCCTAACTCGGGCCAAGAATGGAGCAAATGAAGCCGCCGGATCCAAACCTTACCTAAGATGGGTGGTGTCTGGACCAGGAGTTTGTTTCAGGCCCCATCCCTTGCTCCTTTTCCCCTCAGAGCTGATCAGGAAGAAATGAGGACTCTGCAGCCCTGCTGAGCTCTAGGCTAAAAACTAGACATGGTTGAAAATGGTCTGATGGGACCGCGTTCCATCAGGAAACACCGATTGTGTGAAACTACAACATTCCATGGGAAAGTGTCAAAAGTGTCAGTGGAAGCCAGGCTGAGAGGCAGGCTGGCTGGTGAGCTGCCCAGATCCCCGGTAGTCTTCCTGCCCTGTTCCTTAGTGCCCTGGGTCCCTGGCTCCGTGTGTCAGGAACCAGGGCCTGTAGCACAGCCAGTCTTCAGGCAACCGAATGAGCATGGCTGGCCTGTAGTAGGCGGCTGCCTAATTGGGTACGTGCCCTGATTGGTGGCAAGAGTCAGTAGACCCGTGCGTAAACCCAGCAGCAGTTCAGCGACTGATCAAAGCATTTGCCCGTGGCCATGATAGCTCCTGTGCCTGCAAGTACCCAGCCTGGCTTGGGCCCAGCCTTGCCCTTGCCCCGTTTCTGACCCTTGGCTCCGATTCCTGGCTACTGACTCCTGCTCTAACCACTAGACACACCTGCCCAGTGACATGACATCTTGGCAGCCTGCCTGGCTCCTTGGTAGCCTGGCTCTTCAGTAACCCACATAGTAGTCTGCCATGGAGCTGGGCATCCCACACTGCCTGGGCGTGCAGTTCATGTTGGCAACAATGAAATTTTCCAAAATACAATATTGTGCAATAACAGTTTGGGGAGGGTGATGGTGGTGTCGTTTTTGGCTCTTTTCCCAATTTGGGATGAAAAATTTGCCAACAATTTAGAATTTTCCGCGGCCCCATAATTTTGTTTCCTGATCAGCTCTGCTAAAAACCAGACTGGAGCTTGGGCACATTTTCCTTGCTTGCTCTCTGAAACTGCCTGGACAGGTTTCTGGCCTTGGTGAGGTGCTCTGTCAGCTGGTCAGTGTGTGTGTGGGGGTGTTTTAGACTGGAGCAAGTCAAGGTGCTTTAAGCTTGGAACAAGCCCCAGAAAGGATTAAAATCTCCGGACACGAAGAGGCTGGCGGTTGCCCTCCTATTCGGGCTCAGCCCTCTGCCTCGCCATTCTCATCCTGCTGGGTTGCACCTGAGTTCAGCGTGGTTTGCACCCAGCTCTGAAGCGCTGCTCTGATAATGGGGATTTCCCGGCCTCTGGCTGAATTCACTTTCCTCTCTAGATATGGTTCGTTATTATCTGTGTTACAGTCACGCCTAGTGGCTCCAGCTGGTGAATTAATTAATGTTGGGACACAGTATCAGTGGGCCCAGTGAAGTTACAACCCCTGCACCAGAGGGGTGGATTCCCCCCTGCGCTGGTGGAGCTGCTCAGACGGTGGTGGATGATGTTGTATCTCCTCCACCCCGGGTAGTATCAGAACAGGAGGAGCAGGGTGAAGCCTATACAACAGCTTTCCAACAAACAGGCTTAGAGCCTGAGCCAAATCGCTTAGTTATGCCTTGGGGACAGATTAACGAGCTCGTCTAAAGGCTTGCCCAGATGGAATAATCAGCAATTTAGCACCGTTCCCCCTGTGTCCTGCTCCTGAATGATCCTCTCTCCGAGTCAGAGTGAGGCTGTTAGGAGGCAGCACATTGTAGGCACGCACACAAGAACACAGTGGTGGATGAGAAATGGCGCTGCAGAATGATTCCATGGGTGTGGCCTCTGCTTCTGCAAACAGGAGCACACCAGGACGACAGGCGGTGTGAGAGCAACCTGGAGCCAGAGCCTGTAACTTTTGCTTAACTCCACCAGTCCACAGCAACAGGAAAACCATTTCCAGCGCCTGCTGGGATACGTGTGGTTCAAACCAACAGACCATCCCCGCATGGAGATGTGGTGTATTGAAAAGGGTGTCAAAATTACAAACACCTTAGAAAGATTAACTCATGAACCCTCTGCAGTAGGCAAATAGCATCATCCCCCTTTTACATTTGGGGAAACAGAGAGGGGCAGGGACTTGCCTGAGTTTCCCAAACATGTCCGGGGCAGAGCTGGGAATGGGCCCTGGGCTGCCTTTGAGAGCTTTGAACACGCGATGTGCTGTGTGAATGTGCAGTGTTACCAATGGGCTTGCTGCGCTGCATGGAATGAGGCAGGTGACACATGGAGACATTTGGTTTCTCTGTGAGCACAAAACACGGTGCTGGGGACGGTCCCTGACCATCAAGAAGTAGCTAAAAACATCCCACAAAGAGTCGGTACCGCACCAGAAATGTCTAGTGTCCCCATTCTGGGCAGATGGGAAGGGAATACGTTGATACCTTGCGAGGCTGGTCACAGGTTCAAATTCAGGCCAGGTCATTGCTCTGCTGTCAGATGGGCTTGGTGGAGCTTGGTCCAGTTCCTGGTGGAAAGATGCGCAGAACGCTGGAGCTGGCACTAGTCAGCCCTTTGCTGGCAATCTCAGGACTAAGCCACTGAGCTTGAACTGCTCTCTGAGCTTCGCAGTTGCTCCCACCAAGGCAATGTGAAAGGAGATGCTTCTATGTTGTACCGGCGCTGTAGGTAAATAAAACTTCCTGATAGCCTGTGGCAGCATGAGTCTCTGTCTCCCACTCCTTCAAAATAGACCCAGAGCTGTCTTGTGTAAAGGAGATGACCTTGGCCTGGCTGGCTGTCCCTTGTTTTTGTCCACTTGTGACCCACTGCGAAATCAGATCAATTTGGAGCCGCTCCCATGCTGGCTGGAGAAAGTACTTTTGCTGTGGAGAAGCTGCACTGAACCTTACCCTTGGAGTTCCAGACTGGTGGCACTGATACAGTGCCAACTGGGGGCAGGCTCTGCTGGGCTCCATGCTCGGTGCTTGCAGTCTCATTGGGATCTCGGCTCTCAGAGAGCAGCGCGGTGACCTCGCTGGCCGTAAGGCAGTCCTGTGATGGTGTCTCTCTATGCTAGGGCACGATGAAGTCATGCAAAGTCCTGCCTCTGACCTTGTGAGACCTTCTTTAAGGATCTGTCTTCCCTGAAGTTAACTCAGGCTCTTACTTGGGTGTTGCCCCTGTCCCCCCTCTCCAGTCCACACACAAACCTCTCTTACTTGAGTTGGTGCTTTTAACCCAGGCTAGCTGGGTCTGATGGGGCTACAGGCTAAAGCCTGAGTGTGGTAACCAGTGCACATGTCGGCTAAGTGACTTGCTCAATAGCACACAGGAAGCAGGGAACTGAGCCCAGGTCTCTGGCTAGCACCTTAAGTACTGGACCACCACTTTAGATCAAGGATGATCAAGGTGCTAATGGACTACTCAAGGAAGACAAGGCCATTGTGGAGAAGCTAAATGAATTGTTTGCACTGATCTTCACTGGAGTTAGTGTGAGGGAGATTCCCACACATAAGCTGTTCTTTTTAGGTGACAAATCTGAAGAACTGTCCCAGATTGAGGTGTCGATAGAGGTGGTTTTGGAAAAAATTGATAAATTAAACAGTAATAACTCACCAGGACCAGATGGGATTCACCCAAGAGTTCTGGAGGAACACATACATGAATCTTCAGAACTATCTATGGCTTAAATCAGCCTCTGGTCCAGATGACTGGCGAATAGCTAATGTAATGCCATTTTTAAAAAATAGAACCAGAGATGATCCTGGCAATTACAGGCTGGTAAGCCTAACTTCAGCACCGAGCAAGTTGGCTGAACTGTAGTAATGAACAGAATAGTCAGACAGATCGATGAACATGACTTTTGTTCATCATTTTCATTAATGATCTGGATGATGGGATGGCTTGCACCCTCAGCAAATTCACAAATGACACTAAACTCAGGGGAGAGGTAGATACACTGGAGGGTATGGATAGGGTCCAGAGTGACCTAGACAAATTGGAGGATTGGGCCAAAAGAAATCAGATGAGGTTCAACAAGGACAAGTGCAGAGTCCTGCACTTCGGACAGAAGAATTCCATGCACTGTCACAGGCTGGGATCCGACTGGCTAAGCAGCAGTTCTGCAGAAAAGGACCTGGGGATACTGTGGATGAGAAGCTGGATATGAATCAACAGTGTGCCCTTGTTGCGAAGAAGGCTAATAGCACATTGGACTGCATTAGTAGGAGCGTTGCCAGGAGATTGAGGGAAGTGATTATTCCCCTCTATTCGGCACTGGTGAGGCCACATCTGGAATATTACGTCCAGTTTTGGGCCCCCCACTACAGAAGGGATGTGGACAAATTGGAGAGAGTCCAACGGAGAGCAATGAAACTGATTAGTGGGCTGGGGCACATGCCTTATGAGGATAGGCTGAGGGAACTGCGCTTATTTAGTCTGCAGAAGAGAAGAGTGAGGGGAAGATTTGATACCAGCCTTCAACTACCTGAAGGGGGGTTCCAAAGAGGATGGAGCTCGGCTGTTCTCAGTGGTGGCAGATGACAGAACAAGGAGAAATGGTCTCAAGTTGCAGTGGGGGAGGTCTAGGTTAGATAGTAGGAAAATCTATTTCACTAGGAGGGTGGTGAAGCACTGGAATGGGTTCCCTAGGGAGATGATGGAATCTCCTTCCTTAGAGGTTTTTGAGGCCTGGCTTGACAAAGCTCTGGCTGGGATGATTTAGTTGGGGTTGGGTCCTGCTTTGAGCAGGGGATTGGACTAGATACCTCCTGAGGTCTCTTCCAGCGCTAATCTTCTATGATTCTATGATTTGGTGGGGAAGAGTCAATGTGGTTTTTGTAAGGGGAAATCACGCCTCACCAATCTACTAGAATTCTTTGAGGGGGTCAACAAACATGTGCACAATGGGGATCCAGTGGATATAGTGTATTTGGACTTTCAGAAAACTTTTAACAAGGTCTGTCACCATAGGCTCTTAAACAAAGTAACCAGCCATGTGTTAAGAGGGAAGGTCTCTCATGGATCAGTAACTGGTTAAAAGACAGGAAACAAGGGGTAGGAATAAACAGGTCAGTTTTCAGAATGGAGAGAGGTAAATAACTGGGCATCCCCAGGATATGTACTGGGACCAGTGCTGTTCAACACATTCATAAATGATGTAGGAAAAGGGGTTGCCACAATGAGGTGGCAAAGTTTGCAGATGAGACTAATTTGTTCAAGATAGTTAAGTCCAAAGCAGACTGCAAAGAGTTACAAAGGGATCTGACAAAACTGGGTGACTGGGCAACAAAATGGAAGATGAAATACAATGAGGATAACTGCAAAGTAATGCACATTGGAAAACATAATCGCAACTATACATAGAAAGTGATGAAGTCTAAATTAGCTGTTACCACTCAAGAAAGAGATCATGGAGTTGTGAATAATTCTCTGAAAACATCTGCTCAATGTGCAGCAGCAGTCAAAAAAATGAACAGAATCTTGGGAATCATTAGGAAAGGGATAGATAATAAAACAGAATATATTATAATACCACTACATTAAGCCATGGTACATCCACGTCTTGAATGGTGTGTGCAGTTGTGGTTGTCCCATCTCAAAAAAGATATATTGGAATTGGAAAAGCTGCAGAGAAGGGCAACAATTATGTTTAGGGGTATGGAGCAGCTTCCATATGAGGAGAGATTAAAAAGACTGGGACTGTCCAGCTTAGAAAAGAGATGACTAAGGGGGGATATGACAGAGGTCTATAAAACCATGACTAATATGGAGAAAGTAAATAAGGACGTGTTATTTACTCCTTCTCATAACACAAGAACTAGGGGTCACCAAATGAAATTAATAGGCAGCAGATTTAAAACAAACAAAAGAAAGTATTTTTTTACACAACACAGAGTCAACCTGTGGAACTCCTTGCCAGAGGATGTTGTGAAGGCCAAGACTATAACAGGGTTCAAAAAAGAACTAGATAAGTTCCTGGAGGACAGGTCCATCAATGGCTATTAGCCAGGACAGTTGGGGATGCAACTCTATGCTCTGGGTGTCCCTAAGCCTCTGATTGCCATATGCTGGGACAGGATGACAGGGGCCGGGGTCACTCAATAATTGCCCTATTCTGTTCATTCACTCTGGGACACCTGCCATTGGCCACTGGCAGTAGACAGGATACTGGGCTAGATGGACCTTTGGTCTGCCCCAGTCTGGCTGTTCTTATGTTCTTAAAATAATGTTCCCAGTAAGTAACACTCAGTAAGCCCTGGTTACTACTGTTATTTTTCATGAGTAAGTGTCTTTTATCTAGCACTGCAGGGTTACCCAGCACTTGGCAAACAGGGAGTAAGATACTTTCCCTGCCCTGAAGTGCTCACAGTTGAAGACAGATGGACAAGCTGAGGCAGAGTGCGGCGGCGCACTGTGAAAGCGCGGTGTGATTGCTGGTGATGAAAACAAGGCCAGGAGGGTGCTTGGAAGAAGGGAGCTTTAAAGAAGAGTGGGGCAGGGACACTGATGAGCTCGAAGTGGAACACTCTTCCAGCCAGAGCACCAGGTACCTAGTGAAGCCGCGTGAGGGCTGGATGTCTAGAAGGCACAGGAGCAGCCTCCTCTTATGGCTGCTTGTTGTGTTTTGATTTGGAGTAAGCAAGTCACGAGGATGACACTGGGTACTTCATTCAAGCAGAGTCACACAATACAGTGCTCCCCACCTGCCTGTTCTTCCCTCTTCTCTCTATAGCGCACCTCCCAAGGTGCTCACTGCCAAGCTATTCAGCTGGCGTCAGCAGCTGCACAGCTCCCCCGTCAAAGATCCCATGTACTTGTTTTTTACTGTGCTCGTTGCTGCCCCACTTCTTGGATGTCCACTGAGCACTCGGTCCCTGTGCCCGGGGCATGATACAGCACCCCGTGCAAGGGTATCAGCACACTCCGCTATCTGGCTGCAGGCTGGGCATGTCCAGTTTTGCTGGGGCGTCACAGATTGAATCAATGTGGACATGATGAATGATTTTCTCTCGTCTTCGCTCTGACATGCTCATGGTTACTCTTCCCCAAGGGATTTCATGCCTGCTGTTTGTTGCCTTCGCTCCAGGCAGATCAAAGTCTATAAAAAGCCCTGTGATTTTAGTGCATGACTGTGTGTTATAATGACAATACTTTCCCAGCTATACCACTGTCATCTCCAAATATCAGCTCTCTTCATGAAATAACCTTTATTGCCAGCTCAGTGGCCTCATTTTACAGATGGGTAAACAAAGCCACACAGAGGCAGAGTGACTTGGCCAAGGTCATAGAGTGAGTCAATAGCAGAACTGGGATTAGAAGCCAGGTGGCTCTAACTAATAGGTAATGCTCCCTTGGTTTTTGGGGGGAGAGGGGCAGGAGGGGAGGGAACTACAGCCTCAGACCGATACCATTCTTCTAACAAGCCTGCATTCTATTCCTGGCTGCTTATGAATGTTCTAATGGACAAGTGCTTTTGTCCAAAGAATAAAATTAAAATAAGCATGAGCAGCCTGTTTCTGTTTATTCCAAGTGGATGTTTGCATGTCTAACTGACCCGTTCCATGTACTGCAGAGTTTCAGGGAAAATCCATTATAGACTACCAGGCAGTAATGTACTTGATCTTTTTTCAGCTCCAATAAGCGGCTAATGCATTTCAGCAGGTGTTAGCACAGCAGCTGGTTCAGCTGCTGGGGGCAGGGTGGAAATTGATGAGCTCAAAGCTGACCATTTTCCCAGGTGCTGACAACTAAATAGTGCCATGCTTGAATGGCATTAGATGCTGGGTGCTTCTTGCAGTGCGGCCTCCCTAAGAACCGGCAGATGGCTTGCCTACTGCTCATTGGTGGCGGAAAAGTATTAGCAATTCTGTGAAAGAGCCAAGCAGCAGGGAGGGGAGGGAGAGCACCATGAAAATCTCAGTGTGAGGAGGAGAACCCAAGGAAGGCTTGGAGGGTGTCTTCACCATAGGAGCTAAAACTCAGCAAAGCAGCTGCTGGCCTGGTATGGCAGGGTAAATACACTTGGCAAATGAGACTGGCATCCCGGACTGGGCTGCTTCTGTTTTTAAATGTGTCTAATGCAGCTCCCCACAGCCTATCTCCACGCCACAGGAGAAGCAGAGGACTGGCCCCTCAGCAGGAAGCAGAGCCGACTCTGCAAACTGTAACAGCTCAGAGCTGTAAAGCTGATAAAATTGTAAGGTATCCCCACCAGCAGGGTGGGCTGGCACCACCTTCGGGGTGATGGCGTTTCTCCATGACTTGAATGCAGCCAGCCAGTGCCAGGTTCCAGCGGCAAGAGACCAAGCCCACCAGGGACCTGAGGAGGGAGATCCTGATTGAGAACCTGGGTGGAGCAAGCAGTTCAGTGAGCAGACCGATGTCAAACGAAGGAAGAAAAGAGAAGAAGAAAAAATATTTGTTAGAGAAGATGGTGACTTAGGGCCAGACCCTCCCAGGAATGTAGGCACCTAACTCCCCTAAATCCCTTGGCGGCTATGGGCCTCAGAAGCCCTGAGGCCTATTAATGGAACATTGCTCACTTGTGGGGCAGGGCACCAAGTGGTATAGTGACAGGAGCATCTGGGTCCTGCTGGACCAGTGGTGGTTGGATCGGGTGGTGCTTGGATTTGAGCTGTGGGCCCAGCTCCTTATAACAGGTACAGAGAAGGGCCAGCCACCATGCTCAAGCCCTCATGCTGTACAGGGGCTCACCAGGAAGCCCAAAGCTGTGATTCACTCTAGGCTCGCAAGGCTTGAGGGGAAGCTTCTGGTAACATTTTCAAAAGTGCCTAAGTCTCATTTTCAAAAGCAGCTCAGCTACATTGTCTCCTAAGTTTCTTTGGCATCATACAAGCCATAAGCTGTTACATGCCTAAGTCACTTTTGAAAATAGGACTTAGGTTCCTAAGTCACTTAAGCGCTCTGAAGATGTCACCCTCTGTCCCTTTTTAGCTGTACCATCACCTTCAGGATCAGCTCACCTGATCTGTCTCCCCTGTCCCCTACAAATTCCAACTGCCCTTTTTGTAGGGTCACATCTGCCAGGGGAGAGTTCCGGTTATAAGTCAGATCCTCCCCCACCAGCTTCTCTGTTCATCAATCCCAACTGCCTTAGGAAGGAAACTCCTCCCCAGATCAGCAAGCATCTTACAAAATGTCTAGGGGCAGCTCCCAGACAGTTAATAGTGGCAGCTTGACATATCCCAGCAGCGTCAACCTCTCTAGAGTATGAAGAGGAACAGAAGGTGCCCTTAACAGCACCCTAGGAAGCAAACGTGTCCCCAGACAAGATATGTTACCTTTATGCAGTTGACCAAGTCCCGGGGGAAAGTGAAGCAGACGTGATTGCAAAGAGCAGTGCTGCAGCAGAATCCATTCCACAGGGGCTGGTGCATGAGGTAGCCCAGAGGACCCCCAGAACCAAAATTTTCATGTGATTTAAGTGCAGGCACATGAGTTGGGTGATCTAGGTTATCTAGGCTTGGCTCTGCCATGCACTCTGAACTGTCTGAACCTTTTTCAGCAATTCTGGGGTGAGTTAATCTGAGATTTAAAGCTTCAGCTGGGACCCCCAAGGAACATGGAAGTTGCGACCTGTTCTGGGGTAAAACCAGGGACACGAGCAGAGATTCACTTTGAGGCTCTAGGGTTCCTTCAAAGCTGAAAATCAAGAGGAAAACTCACAGGGGCATGAACCCCGCTCCAAGGAAACAAACTAAAGGGAATGAAATGGAACCTGAACTCTGAACTCTCTGCCCATCCAATGATGGGAAAGTTCAGAGCCAGAGCTACACTTCGTGGCTTTTACAAATAGCAAAATATTTTGCATGAGTTCCCGTGAGCCAGGATTGCTGGGTTTCCCACTGCTCTGGCTGCAGTTCTCTTTGGGCCGGCAGACAAACATCTTCTGCTTGGCTCTGGAGCATGTCCTGTCCTGCTCTGTTCAGTGCACGATAACAAAGATGTTGCAACATACTGGTGGGAGGGAATCTGATTTCTCTAAGAACACATGGTCCCAGGCAGCACATGCCACCAGTAAAAACAGCTTAAGCCAAGAGACGTAGGTGGGGAATGCAGGTGTAAAACTGCAGCACACTCTATGCTGCTGGAGAAACTAATGCAACAGGAGAGTCTAGTCTCAGATTATCTGCCATCTGCGGTTACTCCCTGTTTTCAGGGACTTTAGGGGATTGCTGGCTGCCCCCTCAGCTCTTCCAGTGATGCCTCCACCCCCATTTTCGGATGCTCCCACAATTGTTTTCGTGCTTTCTTCTACTGCCAGGCCCATCACTAAACAAAATATTGGGTTATCTGACCTCCCAGGTCATTTAACCTGGCAGACTCTAGAGATTCAAATGGCAAAGCCCCAAGAAGAGGACCAATGAACATGATCAATAGCCCTTCGCTCCTTCCCCCTTCTCCCTAGTGTCTCCTGCATGCCATGGAACAGCTGATCAGGGTGGGGGGAGGCACTGGGAGGGAGGGGGAGATGCTGATCAGTGGGGCTGCTGCCGGGTGGGAGGCACTGGGAGGGAGGGGGAGGTGCTGATGAGGGGGCTGCCAGTGGGTCCTCAGCACCCACAATTTTTTTTCTGTTGGTGCTCCAGCTCTGGGGCACCCATGGAGTTGGCACCAATGTGTGGTAGACCCTTGCTCTGCCACTATCTGTGCTACACCAGTTGTAACAAGGTAGTCTGTCCCCTTTAAGGGGTAGTGGAGCCCAGGGACAGCCAACCCCTATTCCAGGCCATAATCCTTTAAGGTTCCAAGTGTTTGGAGGCAGAGAAAGGCCTCCTAGGAAATGGCAGAGGCAGACTCTGGGAGAGGAAGTGGTCCCAAGGGAATAGTGTCTGGGGGAAAGTTGGGTTACTGTTTCTTTAAGGCCTTGTGACCAGGAGCTTTGCAAGGCTCCCCTCTCCCAGCCAATCAGGATAAGGTCTGGGAAAGAGGACAGTATATAAACTGCCTCTTCCCTGCTAAAGGAGAGCTATTAGGAGCGGGGAAAGGCTGCGTCTTCAGCTCAGGAGAGCAAGGACTGAGGTAGTGAGAGCTAATCTCCTTGTGAAAGGGAGGGAGGGAGGGAGGGAGAGACTTTGCTAGGAAGGTTTTGTTTTGTATTCTGTTTGTGGAAAGTTATTGTGAGCCCCAGGAGGGAATGGGGGTGTACTGGCCACTCCAGGCCAGGAGGGGGTGCTCTGGAGAGGGCACCCTACCCCACCCGCCAGCACTGTGGACCATTCTGGACTCTTGGGTTCGCGGATCCAGGCAAACCTCAGCCAGGTTATTGCAGGAGAGCAGCAAAGCGCCTGGGGAGTGGGGGTTGTAGAGATTTAATATTTTAACCAAGCAAATTGCATTTCTGTAAATGAAGAGGGGACAAAAGATTTGTGTGAGAGCCCAGCAAGCAGCACAGACCCGGCAAAGCACCGTGTGTGGGTTCAGGACATTACTTTGGTGCTTCAAGTCTTTCCAACAAGGGTGCAGCTGATCCTGAAGCTGATCCTGGGTGCAAATGGGCACCTGGTGCTGCCCTGCACTTTCCATCCACCTCCCATGCACCTGCACTGACACTTACAGTTGATCTATTAGGAGTCCATATGCTAACCTGCCAAACCAGCAAAAGAAACCACTGAGCCTGCAGTGGTGACTTCAGGCATCTACCACCCAATGTGAGCCCACCAAAGCTACAAGAGCGACGCATTGAGACGGGTGGGGCAGGTGGGTAGGTGGGGTATTCACTAACCACCGAAGATGAAATGCTGGCTCCACAGAAGTCAATGGGAGTTTTGCTGTTGACTTCAATAGGGTGAGGATTTCATCCCTAGCTGGCAAAATAATGAATGCCTAGAACACCCATTAAACATTGTATTGGAAAAATCAGTCACACTGTGTATTAAGGGTACATTTTAAAATAGTTTGTAAAGGGTTAAACATGATGAATAGCTGTAGGAACTGTTTTACTAAACAGCTGATGTGAAGCCGCTACTACACCAACAGGAGATCTTCTCCCACTGGTGTAGTTAATCCATCTCCTCGAGAGGTGGTGACTATAGTAATGGGAGAAGCTTTCCCGGCGACAGAGTCCTGTCTACACCAGGGGTTAAGCTGATCTAACTGCATTGCTCAGAGGGGTGGATTTTTCACCCCTGAGTGACATATTTACACCGATATAGGTCTGTAGTGTAGATCTGGCCAAGGTGGATAAGATAATATATTGTATTGGACCGGCCTCTGTTGGTGAAAGAGACAAGCTTTCGAGCTCTGTTCAGTAAAACAGCTATTGTAACTCATTGTTACAGAAGCCAATAGGTTGCTTATTACCATGACTTATCATGGATACTAATAATCTCTTATAACACTGGTTAATCATCTATTAACCCTTCATAAGTCGCTGACAAATGAACCCTTAGTAGAAAGTGTAGTAAATTTGGTTTGATTCAGAGCTCCCAGAAACTGCTTGTAGTAAGAGCAGATTCTGTGCTCTCTATGGTGAAGGCTCTGACTCTGTTGAGTTTTATGCAGGATTGGAGCCTATGTTCAGAATTGAAGGTAAAATTTCTCTAAACCCATCTGTAAACAAACAAAACCTAACCACTTATAGCAGAGGCGGCTTTAAAAGAAACGAGGGGGGGGGGTATCTGATGAATAATTTCAATATCTCATTGTTTTGGTTTAGAAAGGGCTTGAAACTCACCCATTTGGGGTTTTAAAATTATTTTTATTGGGAATATTTTAACTGAAAATATCTTCAAATATTTTTTGTTTACCAAAAATCTTTCCATAATGTTTTTGATTTAAAAATAAGAGGCACGATTAAGCTCTTTGGGGCAGCAGCTGTCTTTTTGTTCTGTGTTTGTATAAAGCCGAGGACAATGGGGTCTTGGTCCATGACTGACACGAGTGCTGAGATGCTGTGGTAATACATGATTTTTCATGTCAATTTTAATTTTAGAAAAAAAAATCAATCTTTTGACGAGAACTTAAGAAACACAAGAAAGGCCATCGTGAGTCAGACCAAAGGTCCATCTAGTCCAGTATCCTGTCTCTGACAGGGGCCAATGCCAGATGTTTCAGGGGGAATGAACAGAACAGGGCAATTATTGAGTGATTCGTCCCATCATCCACTCCAGCTTCTGGCAGACAGAGGCGTAGCATCTTGGTTAATAGCCACTGATGGACCTATCTGCCATGGACTTATCTAGTTGGTTTTTTGAACCCAGTTATAGTTTTGGCCTTCACAACATCCCCTGGCAATGAGTTCCACAGGCTGACTGTGCGTTGTGTGAAGAAATACTGTTTTGTGTTTGTTTAGACCTGTTGCCTATTAACTTCATTGGGTAACCCCTAGTTCTTGTGTTATGTGAATGGGTAAATAACACTTCCTTATTGACTTTCTCCACACCAGTCAAGATTTTACAGACCTCTATCATATCCCATCTTAGCTGTCTCTCTTCCAAGCTGAAAAGTCTTAGTCTTTTTAATCTCTCCTCATATGGAAGCTGTTCCATACCCCTAATCATTTGTGTTGTCCTTCTCAGTACCTTTTCCAATTCCAATATAGCTTTTTTTAGGTAGAGCGACCAGAACTGCCTGCAGTATTCAAAGTGTGGGCGTACCAGGACTTGTGTAGTTGCATTATGATATTTACTGTCTCATTCCCTCGCCCTTTCCTAATGGTTTCTAACATCCGTCTCCTTTGAAATATTATTTTGACCAGCTCTAACCTAAAGCAAACAGAGTCTGAGAAATCAGCTCCCTCTTTTTGTGCTCTGCTGTGTCATGTTACATCTTGAGTTGCCTCAAGTCATTATCCTGGCTGTTTTCACAGTATCAATATTTGATTGGCTTTCACGTGATACCAGTGGTAATGTTGAACCATGTGTACTGGGAAGAAGCTGCCCAGTGCTGGGAAGTAGAAAATGCAATGAATTACACAAATACCAGAAGGGAAAAGCAATCACATCTACTCATAAGCTAAGCGAGGGAGACAAATTAAAAAACATTTATTGATAGACACCTTTCATCCTGAAGGATCTCAAAGATCAGACAGCAAGAGTGACCTTACAAGCACTGAGATCAGTGGTGAAGTTCCAGGAACTTCAGTGTATATCCAGGTATTGCTCATGGGGGGGGGTGTGAACTGCCCATTTGGGGAGGCTAGCTCACAGCCCAGCCCCTTCTGCCTGAGGTCCCGTCCCTTTACCCCCACCTCTGCTGGAGCCCTGAACCCACCACCATGGCTGCTGCCCCCCGGCAGCCCTGGGCCACCTGAGTGCTCCCAGCCCCAGAGCACTGGGTGGCATGGTCCCAGGGCCTCCAGCCCCGAAGTGCCAGGCAGTCTGCCCCAGGGCTGGGCAGTCCAAGCCCTGGCCCCAGCTGCCCCACGTCCCAGCCCAACCCAGTCCTGGCCACAGGGAAAGAATGGAAGGCAGGAGGGGGCCTTGGGGAAGAGTGTGGACAGGGCCAAACCTGGCTGTTTGAGGAGGCTCAGCATCCCCTGGTCTGTGATACTCACCACCCATGATACTGCTCAATCACTGCTAAAATGGCTCCATCTCTGGGGTGGAATGTTGCAGCCACCTGGATCAGGGACTCAGCTCAGCATTTCTGGAGCTGTGTCTAACTTGTCCATTTAAAACTTCAAGGGGAGTCTGAGAAGCCAGAATGCTTTGGGTACCGTGGGCCAGATTCTGCGTTCCATCATGCCCCTGGGTTTGGTGCGGCTGTCTCTGAGGATGCTCACAAATGTAATGAGGGTGGCCGTCTGTTGCAAAAATCTGAATGAGTGGCATCCTGACCTGGCGCATGGGGTCGCATCACCACTACCTCAAATTTGGCTGGGACACCACATCGCCATGATGGAGGGCTGGCCAGACCAATACCTGAGCAGTGCTGCAACCCCATGCCCCAGGGGGAGGGGGAGGTGTACTCAGGCTACAACCAATTCTGGGAGGCAACAAATAACAGACCAGGGATGGGTGTGAAGGTCATAAGGCCAAAAATCAGGTGGCCAGAAAGAGACACGAGCAGTGAGCCCCTGACAGAGCCCACCAGGGAGTCAGTGGACATGGCCCAAAGAGGCGTGACCGGACAAAAGAATGGAGACTTGCCTCACAGTCACAGACTACCCCACATCCAGCTTCCTGCTGTCTTGGCCAGCGCCAAGAGGAGGCTGACGAGATAGTCCCGGGACTTTGTGGGGCCATGGATGGGGTGGGAGTGGATGAGGAGGTGCAGGGAAAAATGCAGCTAGACCCTCAGTCAGAGGGTCTGGAGGAGCCGGAAGAAGGGCTGCAACCTGATGCACTTGGCATAGATGTGCGCCAGGGTCTCCCTCTCAGCACTGACGGGCCAGGTGTCAGTGGAATTGGTGAGCCCTGCCAGGTACACATCCGTGCTCACAGCTCCATAAGCAGCCACCCACTGAGATCCCTGGCAGGCTGTGAGACCAGAGGGGGGCACAGACTGGCCCACTAGGGCTCCTCGCCCTACTCAGGTGGCAGTAGGTCATGCCACTTGGTGTCAGATCAGGACATGCTGGCGAGGAAGTGAAGCACGAGCAGGTGCAGATGTTCTCTGGGTGCCCAATGACAAGGTTCGGAAGGCCCGAGGTGAGAGGTGGGTGGCAAGCACCCTGCCACAGGAGGAGAGGGCAGCCTTGCCTCCCACTGCTCTTGTCCCCATAAGCCCCCCATTTGTCCGGGACCTACAAGAGGCAGAGCTCTGTGTAACTGACTCTCAGTAAAGATCTGACCTGGTTGTTGCCAAAAGAACGATGAGGCGACCCAGCCTGTGCCACACACTGCATCGCGTCAGCCAGGCTGTCAGACACAGCCCTGAAATTTATTACGCTGCCAAAGATCAATGCTTATTTCATTGTTGTTGCTGGGTTGTTGGTTTTTTTTTGACTCATGAGCGCTGACCCATCCACAGCACCTGTGGCTCTTACAAACCTTGGCAGCCTTCCTAGCCACTCTGACTGCTTCCCAATTCTGTGCCATTCTAGAAAAGCCAATTATGTCTCAGGCCAGACTTGGGGGTCAGTTTTGCACCGATATCAGGTGCTCCAAATTCTTGTTTAACGTGGCTGCGTGCTGGTAAACACCTGGTATGTCCCATCCTGGAGGCAGCTGCAACTGAGTGGTGGCTAAAGGGATCACTTATCTAATATCCCCTGCCTCCCTCACCAGGGTGCTGTGGCCTGGATTTTGTTTAATGCTTCCAATGCACTTTGATAGCGCCGGATGACGACTGAAATGCAGTGTGGCTGCGTTTCAGCCCCGAGGCTATTCAGGAGTTAGGGGTTTGGAGCCAATGCTGCCTACGCAGGCACAATGGCTTTCTGTATTCGCTGCTCATTTGCAAAAAGTCTGCACGTTACAGACTGATCACAGGAACAGCTACAGAACTTGTGATTTCCCACTTCCTGGCTGCTAAAGACCAAAGTCTACAGGGCTGACTTTGGACCTTATAGATTCATAGACTCTAGGACTGGAAGGGACCTCGAGAGGTCATTGAGTCCAGTCTCCTGCCCTCATGGCAGGACCAAATACTGTCTAGACCATCCCTGATAGACATTTATCTATCTATCTTAAATAATCTCCAGAGATGGAAGATTCCACCAACCTCCCTAGCAATGTTATCCAGTGTTAACCTATCTGACAGTTAGAACTTCTCAAGTCCCCTAAATTCCTGCTGCAGTTTAAAGCATCCCATTGCGTCTTGTTTAGGTCATTAGCAAGGCTAGGGAACAAGTTTCTCCTTCCTCCTGATGACATCCTTTTAGATACCTGAAAACTGCTACCATGTCCCCTCTCAGTCTTCTCTTTTCCAAACTAAACAAACCCAATTCTTTCAGCCTTCCTTCATAGGTCATGTTCTCAAGACCTTTAATCATTCTTGTTGCTCTCCTCTGGACCCTCTCCAATTTCTCCACATCTATCTTGAAATGGGGTGCCCAGAACTGGACACAATACTCCAGTTGAGGCCTAACCAGCGCAGAGTAGAGAGGAAGAATGACTTCTCGTGTCTTGCTTACAACACACCTGTTAATGCATCCCAGAATCACGTCTGCTTTTTTTGCAACAGTATCACACTGTTGACTCATATTTATGCAGGCATTAAGGAGGATTAAGATGCTACCACATCCGATAGGGTTTTCCAGGCAGTTTGCATAGTTATAAATGGCAACATTGAAGCATCTATCTACAGTGCTTATATGGCCCCCATTCCTGTAGGCTCTGAGCACATCACCCCAGTAAGGTCGGGCAGTGCTGTGACTTCCCTGTTACACATGAGGACTTGAGGCACAGACAGGCTAGGTGACTTGCTCAAGGTCACACAACAAGATCTGTGGCAGAGCAGAGGATTGATCCCTGCCTCCCAAATCTTAGGCTGGTGCTGTAAACAGTGGACCATCCTTCACCTCACACTCTGCTCAGGTCCTCAATCCCAAATCTTGCTTTTGTTTTTGAAAACTGATAAGAAAAACCAGTAACCTTGGAAATGATCCATCTTTACCTTTCTTATCAGAAGAGCAAGAGGTGATTTAACAAGTATAAGTAACTTCATGGAGAGAAAACAACAGGTACAAAGGGGCAATTGAACCTAGGGGAGAAAGACATTGCAAGAACCGATAGCTGGAAGATAAAGCCAGACGACTCCAAATAAGAGATAAGGGGCAAAATTTTAACAGTGAGGGTGATTTCAAAAACTGCCTTGGGGAAGTGGTGGAGTCTCCATTTCTTGATGTCTCCAGATCAAAGCTGGCTGCATTTCTGGAAGTGATGCTTTAGCCATACACAAGTTAGCGGCCTCAATCCACAGGCAAGAGTCTCAGGCCTGTGTTATGCGGGACGTCAGAGGAGACGATTTAATGATAATGCACGTGAGACAAAGTGGGTTGTGTTACTGAGGTGTGAGGCTGAGACCAGCAATCTGACTGTACGAGTGAGCTGTACAATTCAAACTCAGATCTAAAGACCTATAACCCCACTGTACAGACACTGTCACCTCTTGGATTAACAACTTTATTTGGGCATAAGTGGGTTTTAGTCCACAAAAGCTTATGCCCAAATAAATGTGTTAGTCTCTCAGGCGCCACAAGTACTCCTGTTCTTTTTGCTGATACCAACTAACATGGCCACCACTCTGAAACTTCTTGAATTGTTGATGGTCAGACCCCCTTTCATTATTCAGAGCAGAAGAATGTGATGGGTCTGGTTAGCCCAGGGGATTGCTAATAGGCAGACAAAGTCTGTTACCTGTTGGTCACCTGTCTGAATCCAGATCACTTAGTGACTGAAAACTGCCATAACTGTAATAACTGTTTGATGGTAAGGCAAGTTGGTGGGTATCCATCTAGCTCCCGCTAAACAGTGCCCAGATCACAGCAGCCGTTAGTGGTGATACCTGTCCCTTTTACAGGCAGCCTGGCAAAGCAGTCAAGGACTGAACAGACATGGAATAGGAGCTACTGTCACACCTGTCCCAGGTTTCAGAGTAGCAGCAGTGCTAGTCTGTATCCGCAAAAAGAACAGGAGTACTTGTGGCACCTTAGAGACTAACAAATTTATTTCAGCATGAGCTTTCGTGAGCTACAGCTCACTTCTTCGGATGCACAGAATGGAACACACAGACAGGAGATATTATACATACAGGTAACATGAAAAGGTGAAAGTGTGCAACCAACAGGAAGATCTAATCATTGAGATGAGCTATCATCAGCAGGAAGAAAAAACTTTTTAAGTGATATTAATATGACCCATAGAAGTGTGAGGGAGAACTTAACATAGGAAAGAGATTTCAATTAGTGTAATGACCCACCATGTCCCAGTCTCTGTTTAAAGCTGATTAAGTGTATCTAATTTGCAAATTAATTTGAGTTCAGCGTCTCTCTTTGAGTCGTTTTTTGAAGTTTTTTGGTTGCAAATTGCCACCAATCAAGTCTGTCCTGTGTGGTTTTAGAGAGGTTAATAGTGTTCTCCCAGTGGTTATTGAATGTTATGATCTGATTCAAGATTTGTGTCCATTTTATTTTTTGCGTAGAGACGTCCGGTTGGCCAGTACATGGCAGAGGGCATTGCTGGCACATGTGGCAATATCACATTGGTGATGTGCAGTGAACGAGCCCCTGATGCCGTGCTGATGTGATTAGAGTCTATGATGAGTCACTTGAATATATGTGGACAGAGTTGGCACTGGGCTTTGTTGCAAGGATAGGTTCCTGGGTTAGTGTTTAAGTGTATGGTGTGCGGTTGCTGGAGTTTGCTTCAGTTGGGCAAGCTGAGATCTATAACGAGGACTGGCTGTCCCCCAAGATCTGTGAGACTGAGGGATCATTTTTAAGGATAGGTTGTAGATCTTTGAAGATGCGCTGGAGAGGTTTTAGTTGGGGGCTGTAGGTGATGGCTAGTGGCATTCTGTTATTTTCTCTGTTGGGCCTGTCCTGTAGTGATTTCTTCTAGGTGAGGGTTGAGGCGTGCTGCTAGGAGAGAGAGGGGAAGCTTGAATTGTTACAGCATCTGTTCTTTGGATAATAAATAAGGCTTCAGGCTGCAGAGTGGACAAAACTTTGCACTGAACAAACACACACAAGCATTTTAAAAACAAAACAAAACAATGCCACTTGCTTGTCACCATTTCTGCTTCTCATTCACTGGGTGCACCTAGCTCCTATCAGCTGATTATATTAGACTAATGCAGGTTCTCATGCATTAGTCAATGCTGTTGAGTTTGGATCTCTGTCATGGCTGGGAGGTCTTTTTTAAATTCCCACTCCTTCCGGCCTCTGTTTTCACTGAATTTTTTTAATCGTAATGAAAATATTTTCATTCATATTGGGCTCTGTAAAACCTTTAAACATCTCAGATATGGGCCTGCCACTTGATATTTAAAAATATTAATTACTCTTCAGATCCCTATGTGGGATATGTAAGGATTATTCTAGTTTAAAGAAGGGAAAACTGAAGCACAGTGGTTAAAAGGTTTTCCCAAGGTCACAGAGCTTGGATCCCATGCACGTTCCCGTGTCTCTAATTTAACTACTAGACAATGGTCCTGTATAATTAGCAAAGATTTAGCCTTCCAGAGGCTTTTTCTCTTCATTATGCAATAATTTGACAAGATAAAAATTCAACTCATAGACTTTACGGCCAGAAGGGACCATCATGCTCATCTAGTCTGACCCCCTGCACATTGCAGGCCACAGAAACTCACCCATCCCCTCCTGTAACAGACCCATAGCCTCTGGCTGAGTTACTGAAGTCCTCAAATCATGACTTAAAGACTTCCAATTACAGAGAATCCACAATGACACTAGTTTAAACCAGCAAGTGACCCCTGCCCCATGCTGCAGAGAGAGGTGAAAAACCCACTGGGCCTCTGCCAATCTGACTTGCGGGCAAATTCCTTCCCAACCCCAAATATGGTGATCAGGTGGACCCTGAGCATGTGGGCCAGACCCACCAGCCAGAATGCTGGGAAAGAATTCTCTGTATCAACTCAGAGCCCTCCCCATCTAGTCTCATCTCTGGCCATTGGGGATATTTGCTACTAGTTGTTGCGGAGGGCCATTGTAGGAAACCTCACCAGACCAACCCCTCCCCTTTGTGAATGACTCCTTGAAACACTGGACTAGGGTGACCAGATACCAAGTGTAAAAAATCAGGACATGGGGTGGGGGGTAATAGGTACCTATATAAGAAAAAGCCCCCAAAATCTGTACTGACCCTATAAAATCGGGACATTAGGTCACCCTACACTGGACTAACAAGACCAAAAAGAATCCTTAGCTTTACCATTAACTCTAATTTCAGAAAAATTGTAATTCCCTTCAGCATATGAGGGATCCAGCCGCTGGAATCTGGGAAAGACGAGGAAGCAAAGTTCACAGCCAGTTATTTAAAAGGAGAGTGGAATTATCACCCCAGAGAATTTGCAGACTAAGTGTCGATCAGCCCTTACAACTGTCCCTTCTAGGCTGTAGATAAATCTTTATTAAGAAAGCTGGCATCCCTCCGGGCAAGCCTGACTAGCCCCTGGAAAGATTCTTGTGAGAGTATCGGAGTAAAAAAATCCCTCTTAAGACCTAAGATTTCTCTCTTCTCGATTCTTCAGTAGAAGTAAAGAACTGCATGGCTGCTTGGAAGGAACAGGAGTCTTAATGCTTTTTTGACTGATAAATGTTGAAGTTACTTTCTACATTTTTTTTACTTGAGTTAAAGTCTTTGCACTAACATAACATTGGGTGTGTGTTGGGGCGGGTAATCACTCAGTATTTATTCAAAATGTTGATAGCTGAAATAGTCAAGGTTCCCAACAGGTTCAGAGCTTAAATCGTGGGGGAGCAGTTTGCTGTAAATATGGAAATGTAGCAGGACAGTCCGCTCCTTTAAGGGCTTGTGGAGCCAGGGAGCAGCAAGCTCTGGCCTCAGGAGAAGCCCAGCAGGCATCTGCTGGGAACCAGCTGATCCAGCTAAGCAGCAGTTAATGATTGGCTCTGGAAGATATGAATGGCTGAGCTATGGCAGGAGAGATGAATACTTCCCTGGGCAGAAGCACAAGCCTGTAACAGGGCAGGTAGGGCCTGCAGTGGGACACCAAAGTGGGGGTGGGAGGCTGTGATCCTTGAGCAACTGGGCCCTGCAGTGCCAGGCCAGGCCCGTCACTTTTCCATATTGCTTGTGATCGTGTGGTAGAAGACTAAAAAAGCATGTGTAGAAGGGTGAAACAGAGCTGGGGGTGGCTGGCTGTTTCGTTCCCAAGCCGGTGAAGGTTAAGAAATCTTTATCAGCTGGATTCAGTATTCTTTACTAGCGCCACTGATCTCTCTCATCTCCCACACAGAGCTCTTCTTAACTCAAACAATTCACAACACCCTTTAAAAACTTGTAGCGCCAGTGTTGGGACATCAGGTGAAATCGGCCATTATTGACATTATTATTAACAATTTGTACCTAGGGCGCCTAGACCCAGCCTCCCACGTGTGCTAAGCACTGCGGGAACACAGAACAATAAGACAGGCCTTGCCCCAAAGGAGCCAGGTCAAGTCTTGCAGGATGCTGAGTTTCTCCTAGGTTCAGGTCCTACAACCTAAAACCTTCCAAGACTAAAGACAGGGCAGCCTGGGAAGATGTACAGCAGCCGTTGTTCCTGCACCACAAGAGAATGGAGCCTAATCGGAGGCATAACAAAGCTTTATAATAGTTGTGCCTTAAATGTTTAACCTCTGCAGAAAGTTCAGAGAGGTCACCCATCCTGTAGGACACAAAGCGTCACCGTGTTTCTTTCTGACTCTGCTACACAGGCAGGAACCAGTGGCCGAGAAGAAAGCTAGGCTGGATTACACCAGCATCACTACAGGGTTTACTTGTTAAGTTGCCCTAAAACCTGACTATGTTACTATGACCCACTGCAGTAGAGCTCCAACAGGTGGCTGCACCTCCTACTAAGTTACATGTAACCTATGTGCTATGACAACTCTCCTCCCAGAACGCTGGCGGCAATGCAGAGGTGGCTACACCTAAATGGTGGCACGATTCTAAAATCAAACCTTTTGTAACTCATAAAATGGCAAAGTGGAGACCAGTGCGGCCTGACTTTTAGGGTGGTGGGGAGGCCAGGTACAGGATTTGTCTTATGCACAGCAAATATTAGCCTGGGAGATGGCAGGAAGTTGCATTTCCAGAAACATGGTCTGTGAAGGTACAAAGTGGGAAAGCTGGCAGCTAAGCCAGGTCATTCTGCAAAATGTTAATCTATCTAGGCTCTGTAATTCTATTTGGGGAGGGAAGGATCCACACCAACCATGTAACCATCAGCATAACAACCCCCTACATGGGCCACAGCTAGAGCTTCCCGTCCTGTGAGGAAATTCTGCTATTTTAATATTTGTTTTCATTCCAAGTCACAATGAAAAGTCAAAATATAGTTTTGTGGTTTTGCAGAATGGAAAGTTCCCCAAAATTTTGATTCAGAAATGTTGAAATATTTCATCCTGAGCTAGTTTGAGAGTGAATTGTTGTTGCCTGAGCGGCTGCGGTGCCTCCTGAGAGTTGTAATTTGTATGCCTTGTGCTCCCGTTTTCCTTGATGGGCCAAGCTCTTTGGATGGACTACATTTCCCATGATGCACTGTGGTTGTAGACCTCTCATGAAGCAGTGCATTATGGAAGTTATAGTCCGGTCAGAGTCCAGCCAATAGAAAAGAATGAGGGTATGTGACATTCAAATTATAACTCCCATGAGACACTGTGGCAGCACAGGGTACCCGGATTAATGCAAAACTGACCTGAAATTACGTGTTTTGATTTGTGTCATCCTGACATAGATAGATTATTACTAGGGTTGGAAGGGACCTCAGAAGATCATCTAGTCCAACCCCCTGCTCAAAGCAGGACCAATCCCCAAATGGCCCCCTGAAGGATTGAACTCACAACCCTACCCTGGGTTTAGCAGGCCAATGCTCAAACCACTGAGTTATCCCTCCCGCCTGAACTTAAATGTTTTATTTAGATTTTCCCAGTGGACACTCCCTGCCAGCTTATACTCCAAGACTTTCAACACTGCTGCCCCAGCCTCTATCATTTGAGCTATAGGAATAATGTGGTTAGCTGGGCACAGAAATAGGTGATTGTTCTCTGTTGGACCAGTCTCTAGAACAGTGGTCCCCAACCTTGTTGTGACCAGTAGCACATTCATATTTTCAGAAGAGCATGGTGGGCGCCAACAATTTTTCAAAGCTTATTTTGTATTTGTACATTAAATAATACAAAAAATATTTAATATTACATAATATATGAATCCAGAGAGGAGAGAAGCCAGAGAAAAGCTGTGAGGACAAGAGCACTGGTGCCCGCAGCCCTGGAGTACTGTGTCCCCAGCAGGTACGGGGCCCCAGATTCTCTTCTCTGCTGGGCACTAGGTGGGCCCCGCACCTGCCGGGGACCGAGATCACCAGTGCCTGCAGCCCCAGAGTTCTGTGTCCCTGGCAGGCGCGGGGCCGCGGCCCCTCTCCAGCTTAAGCCGTGGCCCTGCACCTGCCATGGACTGAGAACACTGGTGCCCGCAGCCTGCAGCCCCAGAGTTCTCTGTCCCTGGTAGGCATGGGAGTGCAGCTTCTCTACCCTGTTGGGAACTAGGTAGGCCCCGCACTTGCCAGGAACAGAGAACACCACGCCCGCAGCCTGAGTTCTCTGTCCCCGGCAGGTCCCCTGCTGGGCATTAGGCGGGCGCCATGGCGCCCACGGGCACCACGTTGGGGACCACTGCTCTAGAAGGAGATAGAACATAAACTTTGTCAGTGCGTCAGACCAGTTCCACAAAGTTCTTTGCAATTTTTTTTTACCAGACTGGTTATTGAGGTAAAGATAAAGGAGGAGCTTTTCAAAGGCACAAAAGCTGGCTGAATCCCCATTTCTGCCTTTGTAAAACTCCCCCATAGTGCACAATATTCTGAGCTTTGCATGTCCCACCTGGGGGACTCAGTAGGAGCTGTGCGTCAGATCTTCAGCTGTTGTAAATCAGCTCCATTGGAAGGGGAGCTGTTTACACAGCTGACCTTTGGTGTGGTTCTGAGCTTGCAAAATACCTTTTAATTTATGGCACGCAATACAGACAGTAGCTTGTTTTATGTGAACAAGTGGGAGCTTCAAATACATTTATGTCAAAATAATTTAGTGGGAAAGTAACAACTAATGCGAAAGTAATTGTTAATTGTCACCATAAACCCACATCTCTTCCCATTCTTATCCCCTTTGCAGGCTGTTACTCCTGAAAATGGGACAGAAGAAATGTATTCTCTATTAGTTGCATCCTGGTGGCATCTGCAATGCACAAGGCTCTGATGATACACACACTCACATCTGGACCCAGTCCCTGGCCCGAAGAGTATATAGTCTAAGACCCACTCTCTAACGTTGCCTTTTGCTGTTTTAAGTAAGAACTCCCCAGAAATGCCCCTTGGTCAGCTGTCATTAGTTATGACAGATTTGCATCACAGCAGCCTGGGGAGGCCTCAGCCAGGTCTATCTGTCTTGGGTACTTGTATGGTCCCCAGCCCTGTAGTATCTGAGCACCTCACAATCTCTGTGAGGTATGGCAGGGCTATAAACACCATGCTACAGATGAGGAACAGAGGCACAGAGAGACAAAGCCCAGATCCTCAAAGGTATTTGGGTGCCTAACTCCTATTGGTTTCAGTGGGTCTGAGCCCAGGGTGTCTGTGGCAGAGCAGGGACCCAGTTTACATGAGTTGCAGGCTAATACCATAACATTAAACCACCCGTCTTGGTAGGCTTTACCAACATGTATTAGAAGAGGAAACAAACTACCCCCCAAAATATATTATCTTAATTACTTGTAGGTATCATGGTAGAAATAAGCCTTCTGGAGGGACTTAAAGGGGAAGGTAGTAGTTTTATGGATCGCATGCGTAAGGGATGGATTTAGTCCATCTTCTGGAACCTGCACAGCACTGATCACCATGATATGGGTTTTCAGTATGCTGTCTAGTTTACATGCCTGGCGTTTCTTCAGGAGACTGTTCCACCACGTGATAGGTCTCACTGTCATGAAGTTACCCCTGATGGCCTCCCTTTTCTGTCTGAGTTTCATCCAGTGGCTTCTAGTTACGCCTCCTTGTCTCACCTGAAGGTGCCTTTCTTCAGCCACGTGGAGTCTGTTACTTTGTGCTTCCCAGCTTAGCCAAGCTACCCACAATGAACTCTTGTTGTTGCTTCCCATAAGCAAGTCCTTTGAGCGTTCTGATAATTTGTGTGTTGCTCTTCTCTACACTTGGTCATTGGAAGGAAGCATGTTCTTTCTCTGCAATCAAATCAGTATGAAGGGTACCAGGGCTTCAAGGTTGCTACTGGCATTTGTAGTTATGCAAGCTAAGGGTCTGTCCACACAGGGAAACTGACCAGAACAGCTACTGTGGAATAAACTGTTCCACAATAGCTATTCTGCAATAACTCCCTATGTGGACACACTCATTCTATGAGTGCCCTTTTCTGATTCAGTTTAATCCTCTTCCATACTCCCAAAACCCTTTTACCCATTTCTATCAACTTTCATTTGGCTAGAGGCGTTGATGGGAGCTTTGGGTGAGGAAGGGCTTCAAGCCCATAATTAATTATCATAAAATTACTCCTGTCATTATCTTCACTTGTGTAACTGCCAATAGCAAGCCTGCTTGCATTTCGAGCTAGTGAGGATCCACTGAATGGACGACTCCGGTGATGCACAGAGGCAGAGGAGGGAAAACGTGTCATGCTGTGGGAAGTGTAAATTGAAGTGGCAATTTAGGTCTGTGCCACACTGAGTCAGACTGATACTGATGCTAATATTACTTGAGACACTTTCTCCACCTGCACATTGGAACTAGTTTCCAAACTGGACTAGCAGGGGAAAACCTACAGCTGGGCGTCCGTCTTCTTCCCAGGAAATTTTACTTCGAATACAAAGCCTATAGCCATCTTTTGGTGCTAGGCGTGCATCTAGTTTAATTCTAGCCTTGTGCAATAGCTCTCTCACTATTATGTTACAGGCACCACCTCACATTATCTCCCCTTGGAATCAGATCCTACTTGCTGAACAAGTCAGAAAATAAACTTTAACACAGAAAAGCCAACGCAAGCTAAGCCACCCACAGCTGCAACAGAAACTGCTTTTTGGGGAAAAGGATGAAGACGCAGGCCATAGCTATTAAAAACCAAGGTTGCAGTGAAGGCTGCTTGATGCAGAGGGGGTGGGCAGTTGGAGACAGTATGATCTTTACCTGGTATCCAAGCCAGTTTCACTCTTCCACTGGTGGCTCTGTCCACTGCATTGGGCACACTACACTAGTCAGAGGGCATGAATATGCCATGGAGATCTTTCCAGTAAATGGGTTTCTTGGGGCCTCCTTGGGCTTCTACTTCATCTCAGTTCAGCAGCTGGGCGCTGCCACCCAAGTAGGGAGGTCTCAGCAGAGCTCACTGCTCTACTTTTATGCCCAGACTCACTTTTGTTCTGTTTCTATCACAGTCTGATTATTTCCTCATGACTCTCAGTATATTCTGTTATTAAAGGATCAGTTTGGGGACCAACAGTTCCATATTTTCTGGATTCCTTTCATATCCTCCCCACTCTCCCCTGCTCCTTAATCAGCTCCAAATGTCCCCTGAGGTTTTACTCTCTGGGATCTGAGTCTCTGAGACACAATGCTGGTAAAGGGCACAACGATCTCTCTGGCCTTTCCAATCCGAGATCTGCTGCCAGCTAGCTGTGAAGCAGAGAACAGCTGTGGGTTTATAACAGACACACACTGCTGTTTGGGCAACCAGTCTTTCTTCCCAGGTCCCATGCTTTGGGCTGGGGCTGTTTGCTAGATGGAAGGCTGATGAGCATGTTGCAGGGACCAATGGTCCCATCTGTCTAATGCAGGAGGAGTTATTCGTACTGACCAGGCCTCAAGGCTCAGAAATGGCTGGTGCACATCTGTGCGCCACACTGGTACCTCTCTAGAATCTCATCATCATCAAGGCAAATCCCAAAGAGCCGTAGCCTCCTGGCAGATTGAGCGCCACTCAACCAGTCTCTATTAGGTCCTTAAGATAGTCTGTCAGGGAGTTCAGTCTGTCTCCTCCACTGGCATTCTTATCGCACTACTAAAACTTTAGCCAACCACATGATCACTGGCTGCAGAGTGGCATTCCTTGGTCAATGCTTTCACAGTCTGTTGGGCTTCCATCCAGCATTGTGGAAACTGTTACAAACACATGGTTTCTGCCCTGAAGGATTTACAATCTACGGGTCCAATCCAGCGCCCACTGAGGTCAGTAGAAAGACCAGCCATAGGCACTGTGATAACATATAACATTCAAAGATATTGGTGTTATTATTATTAACATAGGATACTACCATGACACCAATTTAACCCGAAATCCCTTTCTTAAATCTAGAGGCCAAATGATATTTCTACAATTGTTCTAACATGTCTAAAAAGCCTAACTAATAAGCAATTTACTACATCCAAACAGTAATAAAACATTTATAAGCATTTGATTAGAAATACTTATAACCCCAGGGGTGCTTAAACCCATACTGGTTGGCTCCAACGTGGTCAGGCAGATATTAGCAATGAAACCTTTAAGAGTTTACCTTTTTTATACCGTTTAACATATAAGTGATGTCACTGACAAATGTCAAACCTTAGCTAAGGCCAGATGAAGAAGGTTTTTTTTTTAATAATACACAAAAAAGACTTATACAGCCAATTATTTACTGAATCTGGTCCCCAATTAACTGTGTTTTATTTTATTACTTTGGCCCAAATCTTAAATAGGATAACACCAGTATTTCCAAGGGTCACTTTAAGTTGAACAGAACAACTCTTCTACCTCATGAGCTCATTCTTTTTGGTTACATGCTGAGGGCCTGTTGCCTCTGTTAATATCCTGACTCAATTTCAAACCTTAGTTCACCCGATTCTAACATGGTCCTGTGTTTCTACAAAGGAGTAGAGAGGTGGTGGGTGTCTGCCAGCTCTGTGATGGCATCGGTCAAACTCCCAGAGCTGATAGAAAAGTTCCCTTTGGCCTTAAAGTGTATGAATCTGTGAATCTTGAGGCAGAGGATTTGAGATCTGGACCTGAATGTCTGTATCTATCTCCAGTACAGAGGTTAACAGTCTATCCCAGCCCCATGAGGTGCACAGTATGGCTGTCACCCTGAAGTCTGATACTTGAATCTGTGTTAAAATGTCCCCTATGGCTATTCCCTGCCACTTTCAAAAGGACGCGGAATCGGGGATGGGGAAACTTGTTCGGATAACATTATTCACATGGAGTTTTTTTTAACCTTGAAGACTTGATGGCTCAGAGGTTTGGAAATCATAGAATCATAAGACTGGAAGGGGCCTTGGGAGGTCATCTAGTCCAGTCCCCTGCACTCAAGGCAGGACTAAGTATTATCTAGACCATCTCTGACAGGTGTTTGTCCAACCTGCTCTTAAAAATCATCAACGATGGAGATTCCATAGTGTCCCAAGGCAATTTATTCCAGTGCTTAACCACCCTGACAGTTAGGAAGTTTTTCCTGATGTCCAACCTAAACCGTCCTTGCTGCAAGTTAAGCGCAATTTAATGGAATACGGCACCTTTTACCTCTACATCACCACATTAAATCCAGCCCAGGTAAGTGGTGGCTGAACGTTATTATGGTGTGGTCAATGGCCTATAAGCTGTGGGGTTTGGTCTGCCTCCTGATGGACATGTTCCTGCGTACAAACCGTACTTGGGACTGGCACCTTGCTGGCAGCCTCAGAGAAACCCAGGATTGCTTTAGGAATGGAGGCTGAACTAGCCTCTTATTCCTTGATCCCTGTGCTGGCATACTGGCCATGCAGGCATGTGTGTTACGTAGTGTGCAGCATTTGTGTTAGAGAGAGACCGTTAGAGAGCCAGCCTATTCGTCTCTTTTAAAACACTCTTTTGTTCCACAGCAAAGACCCCGCAAACTGATACATGATGAAAAAGGCTTGTCTACATAGGGAAACTTACCGGCCTCGTTATGCAACTGACCTCTGGAATAGAGTCCACCGAGAGGCGCTATACCAGCATAGCCATAGCAAAATAATCATTCCACTGCGGTTATGCAGGTCCATTGCCCCGGTAAACATGCCCAAAGAAATTCTAGCGGCCAGACACCATCTGGGCAGCAGCCCCAACAGCAGCAAGGGATGGGTTTTACTGTAACTGAGTGTAATGAACCAGTGTGTAACCAATGGGTGCAAAGAGCACCATACCGCTTCGGAAGCTGTCCTCACCATGCGGCTGCATCCCCTTGGCCTACCTGACTGTTCCGGGAGGAGGAGGTGTGAAGCTGCCCTGAAGTCACTGCCTTGTTTTTCCTTTTTTTCTTCCTTACTGTGTCTTGTTTTGTCTTTTTTCCCTCTGTGGCGGGTCCGAGTGCTCTCCGGGCGGGCTGGTACTTGCGCATTATGTAACAGATAGTTGGGTAATCCGCTTTAGGTAATTTGGGGCTTATTATGTAACGTCTCTTCAGTGCATTATCCAATTCAACATCAGGGTGATTCCTCCGCATGGTGGAGGGTGGGGTAAAGGCGTGCAGATGGCTCCGCGCCAAAGCAACCTGCTGTGCAAGGGTGCTCAGAGAGCCGCAGGGGGAGAGTTAAATGGTCAAAGCCTTGGCTGGTGTAATTCAATGTAATTCTGCCATTGGTTTCGGCGGAGTCATCCTGGTTTGCAATAGCTGAGGATCTGCCCCCAAAAGTTCTCAGTGAACAGCATCAAATCTGCCTGAGTGAATCTCCCTCCAAAGCAATGCAGGGCCAGGCGAACTTGGTGTGTTCTCAGTCCCTGGGTGGCCGATGGTATGAAAACCACTATTGCAGCTGTCACAGTCTCATCATGTGCTCAGATTCAACCACAGTTTAATAGACTTGAAGCCAGAATTAATACAGGGAAGTCCTATGGCCTGTGATATGCAGGAAATCAGACTTACCACAATGGTCCCTTCTGGCCTTAAATCCTATGACTCAGACAGGTCAAGGAGTGAAGGGGCTCGGAGACTGGATGCCACATTTGGTGTGGTCTCAAGGGCTGGGGGAAACTTGCACAGTCATGGAATGTGCCCTACCTTTTTCTGGAGATCAGTAGATTTCAGTCTCCAGGGCCATCAGCCTCGCAGCCACGTGCACTAAATCCCTCAGCAAGTTAAAGAAGGAAAAAGGCTTTAGTTCTGATTCTGCTCTCAGTTTCACTTACACTGGTGTGAATCAGGAGTCATGCCATTTAAGCTGAGTTACGCTGTTGTGAAACTGGAGCAAAGGCAAGGGGCAAATCGGGTCCTTTATGTGTATGTTTTCAAGGAGGTGGACAGGATCATGGTGGAAGTGGCTCTGAGCCGGAGTGTGACTGAGACAGTCCTGGGTTGAACATGTGACCTCTGCAGAATGGGACAGAAATCCAATTTATCTTCAAGGGTTTGTGCATCTAGCGGGCATAATCCAAACTAACAAAGCGTATTAATTATTCATATTGCCTGACAAGTCATTCCAGGTGCGAACTCCACCTCGTCCTTGCTCAAAGAGTGGAAACAAACACGCCCAGACTGTAGCAGAACAAACACTGGATTAGAAATAGCCAGCAAATACCGATGGTTGCCAAAAATAGCCATGGGACCCTCAGGCACAGCAAATGACATTCTACAGGACATTCTTCACAGACATCAAGCTGATCAACACGGCTCGTGCTACCATGTCCCCTGGGTACATGCCTCTTCCGGGTGAGCGAGGGAGATGATTGGGGCTCCGAGTGGGCTAGGATGAAGTAGCACCTCTCTCGTGCTCCCTGCTTGTTCTCCAGAATCTCAGCTTTCATCTGAAAAAAAATAAAAAAGTGCTTTATGGATGCAAAGAAAATCTTAAAAACATGAATGTGTAACAGAAGCAGCCACATTTGCTTAATTTTGCAAAACCTGAAACAATAGCTCTGTGAGGTGTGAACTGCCCCACTCATCTCAGTAAGTGCTAATATAACCTATCTACTTTATATTGCAGCATCTGATTACATTTTTAAGTGCAAAGAAAGAGATTGAAGCAGTGGGGAGGAGACACATTTTTGTTTGAATACTCTTTTACAAAGTTGTTGGCAGAATTATTGCTAGCCATACTCTGGATCACAGATGGCCGACAGAGAACCAGATACATACAGGACTCGTTGAAGTGAGAGCTGTCAAGAAGGACTGCTCTGTTGAGGAGAAGAGAACTTTGTCAAGAGAGGAAAAGAAGGGGACACCCAGTTGTGAAGCTAGCCTTCAGTTCATGAAGGAACTGGAAGGGACATCCAGTACTGATGGAGCAATTCAAAGAGAGATTGGAAAGAGAAATATCTCCAAGCTGAGCTTAACTGAGCTAGCTAGGCCAGGACCTGTTCCATACAGTTCAGAAGGACATTTCACCTTTGAGGGTATGTTTACACTATGAATTAGGTCAATTTTATAGAAGTTGATTTATAGAAATCGATTTTATACAGTTGATTGTGTATGTCCCCACAAAGCACATGAAGTCAGTGGAGTGCATCCTCACTACCATGGCTAGCATCGACCCATGGAGTGGTGCACTGTGGTAGCTATCCCACAGTTCCTGCAGTCTCCGCTGCCCATTGGAATTCTGGGTTAAGCTCCCAATGCCTGATGGGGCAAAACCTTTGTTGCAGGTGGTTTTGGGTACAAGTTGTCAGTCTCCCATTTGTCCCACTCTGCCTCCCTGCCTCCGTGAAAGCAATTGAAGACAATCATTTTGTGCCTTTTTTTCTGGGTTATCCGTGCAGATGCCATTGCATGGCAAGCATGGAGCCAGCTCAGCTCACTGCTGCTGTTGCGAGCATTGTAAAGACCTCACGCATTATACTGCAGTATGTGCAGAACCTGGCTAAGACAGCAGCACGAGGACGACTGTGAGGAGGACTTGGACACAGATGTTCCTGAAAGCACGGGATGTGATAATTGGGACATCATGGCAGCAGTGGGGCTGGTTGATACAGTGGAATGCTGATTCTGGGCCCGGCAAACAAGCACAGACTGGTGGGACCGCAGAGTGTTGTAGGTATGGAAAGATTCTCAGTGACTGAGAAACTTTTGCATGCGTAAGGCAACTTTCCTGGAACTCTGTGAGTTGCTTTCCCCTGCCCTGAAGTGCAGGAATACCAAGATGAGAGCTGCCCTGACAGTTGAGAAGTGAGTGGCGATAGCCCTGTGGAAGCTTGCAACTCCTGACTGCTACCGGTCAGTCGGGAATCAATTTGGAGTAGGCAAATCTACTGTGGGGGCTGCTGTGATTCAAGTAGCCAGTGCAATCACTGACATTCTGCTGTCAAGGGTAGTGATCACTCTGGGAAATGTGCAGCTCATAGTAGATGGCTTTGCTGCAATGGGTTTCCCTAATTGTGGTGGAGCAATAGACGGAACACATATCCCTATCTTGGCACCAGACCACCTTGCCAACCAGTACATAAACTGAAAGGGGTACTTCTCAATGGTGCTGCAAGCACTGGTGGATCACAAGGGACGTTTCACCGACATCAACGTGGGATAGCTGGGAAAGGTGCACAATGCTTGCATCTTCAGGAACTCCGGGCTGTTTGAGCAGCTGCAGGAAGGGACTTACTTCCCAGACCAGAAAATAACTGTTGGGGATGTTCAAATGCCAATAGTTATCCTTGGAGACCCAGCCTACCCCTTGCTCCCATGGCTCATGAAGCCATACACAGGCAGCCTAGACAGTAGTAAGGAGCAGTTCAACTATAGGCTGAGCAAGTGCAGAATGGAGGTAGAATTTACCTTTGGATGTTTAAAAGCTCACTGGTGCTGTTTGCTGACTAGGTTAGACCTCAGCGCAACCAATATTCCCATTGTTATTACTGCTTTCTGTGTGCTCCATAATATCTGTGAGAGTAAGGGGGAGACATTTATGGTGGGGTGGGAGATTGAGGCAAATTGCTTGGCTGCCAATTTTGAACAGCCAGACACCAGGGTGATTAGAAGAGCACAGGTAGGCACGCTGCGCATCAGAGAGGCTTTGAAAACCAGTTTCATGACTGGCTAGGCAACGGTGTGACAGTTGTGTGTGTTTCTCCTTGATGCAAACCTGCCCCCTTTGTTGATTTTAATTCCCTATAAGCCAACCACCCTCCCCGCCTTTGATCACAGTTGGCAAATGAAATAAAGTCACTATTGTTTTGAAACCATGCATTCTTTCTTTATTAATTAACAAAAAGGAAGATAACTGATAAGGTAGCCCAGTGGGGTAGGATGGGGTGGGGGATGATATAGATATATAATAGTATAGTATAGCATAGGTCAATTGTATATGCTAGCCAGCATATATTAGTCAAAACACCTAAGGTGACTGCCTGTAATCACTGTAACTCTCATCCACCAGCGACCCATCTCCTCCTTTCTGTTTTGGGTGTTTCACACATTATTTAGCTGGATTCCAATAGAGCTTCAAGGCCCTAGTCAGGGATCAGAGTCCCATTGTGCCAGGTGCGGTATATGCGTAGAATAAGACACAGACTTTGTCTACACTGCCAATCGAAGGACAAAACTTTTGTCGTTCACAGGTGCCTAAAAATGGCCCCCTCCCCGAAAGACAACATTTTTTGTCTTGAAGCGCTTACAGTCCAAATAGGCAGGACGGATGTGGGGAGAGGAGGGACTGATGCAACATACAAGCAGAGTGAGCAGCACAAGCAGAATGCTCAAGTACAGTGGGGACAGCGGCAGTATAAGTACCTGGATGGAAGGGAGAATGGCTGAATAGTCACCTGTGTTTGCTGGACCATCTCTAAACCTGCACTTGTGAGATCTCTGGAGCAGAGACCATGTTCTCCTGTGCATCAGGCAGCACACTTTCAGGTAACATTTCCTGTTAACACAAAATGGAGAACTTCAAGGAAAATCATTTTGAAAAGTAGGATACGACTCAATCAAGAGGGAGAATTCAGACACAAGTCACTCGCTGGTTAATGGCCCCATCTCCCTGCTTGGGAAAATGTCATGCCACTAGGACAGGGGTTCTCAAACTGGGGGTCGGGACCCCACAGGGGGTTGTGAGGTTATTACATGGGGGATCACGAGCGGTCAGCCTCCATCCCAAACCCCACTTTGCCTCCAGCATTTTTAATGGTGTTATAAATTAAAAACACTTTTTAATATATTTAAGGGGGGATTGCATTCAGCGGGTTGATAAGCGAAAGGGGTCACCAGTACACAAGTTTGAGAACCACTGGGCTAGGACCTAATTTACTAGTTGGTTTGCTTTTCTGCTCTGTAATGGTTGTACTGTCCCCAGCTGAGAGGGCTGCCGGCCAGCGAGGGAAGACGGGACAAGAATGTGATGCTGGAGTGGGGGGAGTACGCATGTCTAGAAACCTGCCTGGAACTTTGGGTTCCCCAAGGGACAAGTTGGGAGGAGGAGCAGGGAAGCTAGCCTGAGTCAGATGGCTAAGCACGAAGCCACCGTTGGAGTGGATCTATAAGTAATTGCTTTAAGATCCAGCTTTGTTTAATAAGAATAGAGCCTTTTCACATTATTACACAGCACATGGTCCACATACTGGCAGCACCAGCTCTCTTCCCTATGGGTGGCCAGGATGGTCTGGTAGTTAAAGCACTGCACCATGGCTCAGAGGATCCAGATGCAATTCCCAGCTTTGCCACAGACTTCCTGTGTCACCCCGGGCAAGTCACTCAGGTCATGTCTACACTGCACACCTTACAGCAGCACAGGACAGTGTCTCCCGCCGACAAAGCGCTGGCTGCACCGGCACTTTTCGTCAGTAAAACTTTTGTCAGTCAGGGGTGGTTTTTTTTTCACACCAAGCTCTCTGTGCCTTAGTTCCCCCTCTGTGCAGTGGGGCTAATAAAGAGCACAGCGGTGTTGCAAGGATAAATACATTAAAGATAATGAAGTGCTGACGAGCAGCTAATTGGACAGAGAGATGTGTATGAATCAAGCAATATGAGGAGACAGAGAGTCCTGGGCTGGCTGGGAAATTGTTTGCTCAGGGTAAACTGGTCCTGATAGGGTTAACTGGGTTACCCAGAGCATTATGGGATAAATCTATCTTCCCTTGCTCCCTTTGTTCCTGGAATCATCCCCTCCCCCGCCCATGTGATGCAGCAAGTTTCCAGCCTGCAGAACTGTGAGTAGAGAGTTGGGTTTTGGTTGAAGCGAGCACCCCTTTGCAAAATTCAGACTAGAAAAGGAGGAAATGGAATAACAAAAGTGTCGGTGATGCCAGGGGTCATGTAAGGACCTAAGTTGGTGGAGAGGGAGCTGCCAGTGCTGAAATTCACTGAAGGAAGCTGGGATGGCCTCAAAGGTGACTTACAAGGATTTAAAAAAAAATGGGTTGTGCAGTGTTTTTATTGTGATGGATAAAGAAGGCCAGAAAGGTTAAAAAAACAAGTTGGTTGATTTTCTGGTTGTTTTTTTTTCACCGTAGGACTATCCAGTCTGGTCCTTGTTGGAGAACTCCTTGGAGGTCTCAGGGATGTGTAATGTATGTTCTTGAAACTTAACGAAAAAGGCAGTGTGTGTCTGGGCATGGGTGTGTGTGAATTTTTGAGAGCTTGTCGTTTCGCCCAAGTGTGTGTACACTGACAGGTAGTGAGTCTTTACCAAAGATGTCCTTTCTCCCTAGTGTTCATTAAGCACTGGATCAAGGAGATGTTAACAAGAGCAAACAAAACCCAATGTTTTCAAGAAGCAAATTCCTTTCCCTTCTCAACTGCTAAACGGTCCCTCTCTTGTGACGTCATTTCACTAATTCCCTTGCTTCCAGAGCAGAGAAGAGCTAATCAAGCAGATGTTCCCCCACCCACACTTCTTACAAAACACACAAACCTTCCACGCCTTTCTCATGCATCATGAAGGAGGTAAAGAGGTTATTTTAAAACACAAGCAAGACTAGAGACTGCTTGGACCCTAGGCTTCCAAAAGCTCTTTGATAGCGGTCAGTGACTCATTCCTCAACCCTCACTCACAAGCAGTGGGAGTGGAGAGGGAGACAACTTGCCAGCACCGGGGCTCCCCTACTACAAGCTGAAATCACTAAGAGCTGAAATCACTAAAAGAGCTGATTTCCCCTGTTTTGGCTAAGAGGCTGAAGGAGAAGGCCCTGTTTCACCACTCCAGCAATGGGAGTGGAAGGTGTCACTGCTTGGCCCCCATTCTAAGGGGATGTCTTCACTTTGAGCTGGAGGTGGAGTTTCCAGGCTGAGGAGGCATGGCCACATGAATCCAGGCTGAGCTACTGTGCTAAGAACAGAAGGGAGGCCATGGCGTGAGCCACCCAAATCCATACTTAGCATCTCGGAGGGGATCGTACTTAGGTGGATAGCTCCCCCCACCGCTGGGGCTGCACTTCTATTTTTAGTGCGCTAGCTCAAGCATCTGTTTTGCAGCAAGGATGTAGACCAAGACTTTAGGAATGCTGCAAAATCTTCCTCTTTGAAAATGAGTTCCACCCTAAGAACGACCCTCCACAAACCCAAAACCTCAACCTACCAAAGCCCCTGAATGCAAGCCATCTTAAAAAAAACCCAATAACTTTAAATTAACATTTTAAACACCGCCACATCGAAAACCCAAGCAGAGTTTTCACTTGGAAATGGAAGAAACACCAAAGACTCAGTGGAGTCTGCTGGGGATGGCACTGCTGCTGTTGATTTATGCTACGGTGATGGGTGGAGGATAAAACCCTACGGTTGAAGACCTGGAGAAGGGAAGGGTCTGGCCCAAGTTTGCACAATGTGTCAGAGGTGGGAAGAGATCCCATCTCTCCTGGCTCCCCGTCTTGTGCACTGTTATTGTTTATGTGATCAGGTCTTCTCCACGGCCATCCAGGGGAGGACAAGACATAATCAGTTCAGTTTGCAACAGGGGCGATTTAGGTTAGATATTAGGAAAAACATTCTACGAGCAGGTTACACTGCAGACCTATATCAGTGTAACTACATCGCTCAGATGTGTGAAAAATCCACATCCCTGCTGTGTCGACGGGCGAGCTCCTGCAGCATAGCTACTGCCTCTTTGGGAGGTGGATTAATGATGCCAATGGGAGAAGCTTTCCTTTGGGTGAAGGAGCATCTCCACTTAAGCGTTACAGCGGTGCAGCTTTGTAAATGTAGACTCTAAGTGGGTTTCCAAGGGAGGTTGTGGAATCCCCATTATTGGGGTTGTTAAGAACAGGTTGGACAGACACCTGTCAGGGATGGTCTAGATTTACTTGGTCCTGCTACAAAGCCCTCCATTTCTGTGGTCCTATGCAGCGCCCTGTACCCAGGGAGTGCTCTATGACTGGTTCTAGGTAGGCATGCACCCTGGGGGCACTCTGTGTGAGCTCCGGCAAACCCAGGGTGGACGGGCCAAAGCTTTGGAACATAGCAGCAAAGAGTGAGGGAGGGAGGAGGTGAGGTGGGAGCTGGCTGCCATGGGGTGCCTGAAACGCAGCAGCTTGAGAAGACAGCTGCATTCTTCCCTCCTTGCAGGAGCTCTTCTGTTCCACTGAGTCATCTGTTGGGTACATGCAGCATTGTAACCCCAGGGATTAGTCAGGCAATTGAGCAAGGTGTGAAACTGACCCAGGTTCCCTTTATCTTGCTTCCCTCACTCTCTTCTGCTGTCTCACAGCCCATCGTTTATCTGCTCTGGCATCTTCCAGCAGGAAGTTTGGTGTCAACCTGGGCTGGCTGGCTTGGACTGAGTGAACCCCTGGGGGCCATGACTCAAGACTGGCCCCTGGGGGTTAATGTTGGGGAGGCGCCAGGAGAAAAGACCCTCTGGGTGAAGCAGCGTTTATCAAGGTTGGGCCTGTTTAAAACAAGGGAACTTGCTCCCAATCATGGCTTCAGCGCTAAACCCACCCAAGTAGCTGGAAGGTCTTTCCCACGCATATACCCCTGAGTGCACAAGGCTGGCTTCCAGCAATACAGCAGCAGCTGCTAATCTCTGGGCCTCCTGGAGTGCTTGGGAAAGAGACGGATTAGTAACAGCACTCAGCGGAGCCAGGTGTGGTGCACAGGCAGGTGCTCTGCAAAGGTCCCCCAACCCAGTCCTGCCAGTGCCCCTCAGTCCTGACCTGCAGTTCCCCCTTGTCTGTCCAGTGCCTGCCTCCCTACAGCTCTGCCAATGCACCCCAGTCCTGACCTGCAGCGCCCCCCCCCCACTCCCTGCTATTCCAGTTGCAGACTCCCCAGAGGTCTGCAAACACCAGCCTGCCTCGAGCACCCCCGGATTTTGTCTGCACTGGCCTGAATTCTCCCAGGCTGTGGTTTGGTTCTACAAGTTGGATGAAGGTCCCTAGATATGGACCCTTTGATGCTGCTCGCCTTAAGCTATTGAACTTGAGTCAACAGACACGGCAAACTGAGCAGGGGTTGAACATCCATGTCCCCTGGCAGCAATATTTTGGACAGGCCTAAGCAGGCAGTCGTATTAATTCCTCCAAGCACTGGCCCAGTGGCTGACAGGGGAGATGCTAAGCACTTGGGGTATGAATTCCCTGCAGAGTTAACGCGGGTGAGCGGTGTGCAAGGTTGAGGACCTGGTTTAGCTTTGCCTGAGTCCTATCCTCAGGCCTGAGTCCTCATTGGTGCAGCGGCACTCACCCGGATGCATCACTAGGCAGGACATCCCTTGCAGTAAGCAGAGCGGCTACAATCCTTTTCCAGTGAACTGTGGGAGAACTGATCTGTTCTGCCAGGTGGGAAGGCACTGGAGGACTATCAGCCCTGGAGCTGTGCAGCCAGTAGCCTCATCAGAAGTGTTGCCAGCCCCAGTGAAAGCCTCACCCACAATTGAGTACTAGCCCGAGTTGAGGCCACCATCAAACACAGGTGAGAGGTTTGTGTGTGGACGGGAGGCAGGGGCGGCGCCCGAGTGCACTCTGCAGTGAAGACAGGCCCTTGGCTAGATCAATGGAAGTGGGAGCATTAGTGAGAGAGCCCAGGCTGCCCCTCTGGAATAATAAACTACAGCCTGTGTCTAACCTCATGGTAGCTCTGAACTAAGACCTCAGATTCAAATGCTTCTGCACTTGTGGAATATTGGGACCCAAACGTTGTGGCTTAGGACCGTTGTGAGTATAAATCCCAAGGCTCTATGAATGTTATTTCCCTAATATAGTCCCCATGGTATAGGAGGAATAAGACTATGAGTGCAGTGAATTTTCCTGATATTCAGGTAACATAAAAGATACACGGCTTTCATTTTCAGCCAGGTTCTGTATTGGCTGAAGCACTTCTTCCTCTGTCACATTTCCAAAATCCAGCCTTTGCTTTTCACCCACACAACAGCATCACCTCTCCTCTCAATGCCTGCAGCCTCCTTCTTCTCTCTGGCCTCCCCCATACTTACATTGCCCTGCCCCGGGCAGCTGATCATATTGCTGCCCTCTGTGAACTCTTTAGCTGGTTCCCCATTTTCTGCCACATCAAGTTCAAGGTTCTTGAAAACATGCCCAAGGAGACCTCCAAGGCTGAGGAAGCAATCCAGCCAGAGAGGACTGCAGCAGCAGAGGAAATGTCTCCTTCGCCGGGAGGAAGATGGCTGTCCTGGCAACGAGGGCTGGGAAATCTCCCCCAGTGGTGGAGGAGGAGAAGCCATGTACTCCCAAGGCTGGGAGGGTCACAGCCATTATGCCCAAGAAGAAAAGAAGGGTAGCAGTGGGTGGTTGGTGGCTCACTTTTAAGGGAGACAGAGGCATCCATCTGCTGGCCTGACCTGTTATCCTGGGAGCTCTGCTGCTTGCCGGGCCCTTATCTGAGACATTATGGAAGATTTGCTGAGGCTCATCCAGCCCTCTGACTACTACCCCATGCTGTTCATTCATGTAGGCACTAATGATATTCAAATATGACCCTGAGCAGATCAGAAGTGACATTGTGAGTGAGAGTGAGGGAGTTGGGGGCTCAGGTGGTGCTCTCATTCATCCTTCCGGTCAAGGGAAGGGACCCAGGCAGTGACAGACATAACCTGGAGGCAAATGCATGGCTGTGCAGAAGGGTCAGGAGGGCTTTGACTTCCTTGACCATGGGGTGCAGTTCCAAGAGGAATGACTATTGAGCAGAGATGGGGTCCACCTATCAAGGAAGGGGAAGAGTAACTTTGGATAGAGACTGGCTAACCTAGTGAGGCGGCTTTAAACTAGGTTCAACAGGGGCAGGAGAGAAAAGCCCACAAGTAGAGCCAGAACATGGAGACCTGGGTGAAGGGCTGGAAACTGACGGGGAACATGGGCGATCACAACAGGGACAAAACAGAGACAACAGAGAATATAGAGGGGAAATTCAATGTACATCTTAAATGCCTGTGTATTAATGCAAGTATGAGGAATCAACAGGAAGAACCTGAAATCCTGGTGACTAATCACAATTACGACATAATTGGCATCAGAGAAACTTAGTGGGATAAGTGACTGGAATATTGGTACAGAGGATACAACTTGTTCAGGAAGGACAGGGAGGGTAAAAAAGGAAGGAGAGTGTTGCTTTGTGAATCAAAGATATCTCCACTTGCACTGAGGGAAGGGAGTGGGAGCCAAACCTGTTGAAAGTCTCTGGGGAAGGATAAAAGGGTAAAAAACAATGGTGATGTCATGGTTGGTGTCCACTACAGATCACCTAGCCAGCAAGAAGCGATGGATGTGGATTTTTTTAAACAACTAACAAAATCATCCATGGGGGACTTCAGCTACCCAGGTTTCGGCAAATAGTCCAGCAGGGCACGGATTATCCAACAAGTTCTTGGATTGCATCGGAGGCAACTTTTTATTACAGAAGGCGGAGAAAGCAACTAGGGGAGAGGCTGTTCTAGATTTGATTCTGACAGACAGGGAGGAACTGGTTGAGACTTTGAAGGCAGAAGACAGTTTGGGTGAAAGTGATTATGAAATGACAGAGTTCATGATTCTAAGGTATGGTAGGAGGGAGAACAGCAGAATGAAGGCAATGGACAGGGGGAGGGTTAGCTCAGTGGTTTGAGCATTGGCCTGCTTAAACCCAGGGTTGTGAGCTCAATCCTTGAAGGTGCCATTTAGAGACTTGTGTCAAAAGTCTCTCTGGGGATGGGTCCTGCTTTGAGCAGGGGGTTGGACTAGATGATCTCCTGAGGTCCCTTCCAACCCTAACATTCTATGATTTCCAGAAGGCAAACTTTAGCAAACTCAGGGAGTTGGTAGGTACAATCCCACAACAAGCAAATCTAAAGGCAAAAAGAGTTCAGGAGAGTTGACGGTTTCTGAAAGAGATCTTATTAAGGGCACAGGAGCAAACTGTCCCAGAGCATATAGGAAAGATAGGAAGCATAATAAAAGACCATGCTGGCTTAACCAGGAGATCTTCAATGACCACAAACTCAAAAACAAGTTATACAAAAAATGGGAAGCTAGGTCAAATTATGAAGGATGAATATAAAAAAACACAAGAATGTAGGGACAAAATTTAAAAAAAACAAGTGGAAAAAACAAGATTAAACTAGCTAGGGACATAAAGGGTAACAAGAAAACATTTTACAAATACATTAGAAGCAAGAGAAAACCAGTGACACGATAGGCCCATTACTCAATGAGGAGGGAGAGACAATAACAGAATATGCAGCAAAGGCTAAAGTGTGAAGTGCATTTTTTGTTTCCATTTTCACCAAAAAGGTTAGCAGTGATTGGATGACTAACATCATGAGCATCAGTGTAAATAGGGTCAGGTCTGAGGCTACACTAGGAGAAGAACAAGTTAAGAATTATTTAGAAAAGTTAGATCTCTTCAAGGTGGTAGGGCCTGATGAAATACATCCTAGAAAGAGCGTTTCTCAAACTGGGGTCTGCGAGTATACTGCAGGGGGTCCGCCAACCCCACTGATTGACTACTCCCCCTTCCTCCCTCAACGCCTCCCCTTCCCTCCCAGCACCTCCTGCACGCCAGGGAACAGCTGTTTAGCGGCATGCAGGAGATGCTGGGAGGGAAGGGAAAGAGTGGGGATGGGGCGCACTCAGGGGAAGGGGTGGAATCATGTCCGGGGCTGCCGGCCTCGCTGATCAACTCCTCCCCCTCACTCCCAGTTCCTCCTGCACTCCGGCGAACAGCAGAAAGAGGAGTTGATCAGCAGGGCTGGTGAACCCAGGAAGTACCATCAGTTCTCCAGTGTGCAGGAGGTGCTGGGGGGAAGGGGAAGGAGAGAGAGTGAAGTGTGCTTAGGGGAAGGGGCAGAGCAGGGGCAGGAAGAGGAGGGGTGGGGACAAGGCCTCGGGGGAAGGGGTGGAGTGGGAGCGGGGCCTGGGGGCTGAGCACGAAAAATTTTAAATCAAAATGGGGGTCCTCAGGTTGCTAAAGTTTGAGAACCGCTGTCCTAGAATACTGAAGAGATCTCTGAGCCATTAGTGATTATCTCTGAGAACTTGTGGAGGATGGGAGAAATCCCAGGGGACTGGAAAAGGGCAAATACAGTACCTATCTATAAAAAAGGGAATAAGGACAACCCAGGAATCTTCAGTACCTGGAAAGATAATAGAGCAAATAATCAAACAATCCATTTGTAAGCATCTAGAAGAAAATAAGATGATAAGTAATAGTCAACATGGATTTGTCAAGAACAAATGACGTCAAACCAACATAATGCTCTTCTTTGACAGGGCAACAAGCCTTGCGGCTAGGGAGGAAGCAGCAGATGTGATTTATCTCGACTTTACTAAGGCTTTTGATACGGTCTCACATAATCTCATAAACAAACTAGAGAAATATCGCTTAGATGAACCTCCTATAAGGTGAGTACACAACTAGTTGGAAAAGTGTGCTCTGAGAGTAGTTCTCAGTGGTTCACAATCAAACTGGAAGGGCATAATGAGTGGGGTCCCAAAGGGATCTATCCTGGCTCTGATTCTATTTAATAGCTTCATAAATGATTTGGATATTGGCACAGAGAGTACACTTATAAAGTTTGCAGATGATACCAAGCTGGGAGGGGTTGCAAGTGCTTTGGAGGACAGGATTAGAATTCAAAATGATCTTGACAAACTGGAGAAATGGTCTGAAATAAATAGTATGAAATATAATCAGGACAATACAAAGAACTATATTTAGAAAGGAATCACTACAAAATACACAAATGGGAAACGACTACTTAGGAAGGAGCACTACAGAAAAGGATCTGGGGCTCATAGTGATCACAAACTAAATATGAGTCAGCAATGTAACACTATTTCAAAAAAAGCATACATCATTCTGGGATGTTTTAGCAGAATTGTAAACAAGACACAAGAAGTCATTCTTCCGCTCTACTCTATGCTGACTAGGCCTCAACTGGAGTATTGTGTCCAGTTCTGGGCACCACACTTAGGGAAAGATGTGGAGAAATTGGAGAAAGGCCAGCGGAGAGCAACAGAAATGATTAAAGGTCTAGAAAACATGATGTATGAAAGAATATTGAAAAAAATGGATTTGTTTAGTCTGGAGAAGAGAAGACTGGGGCGGGGGGGCCATGAGAACAGTCTTCAAGTACATAAAAGGCTGTTATAAAAAAGAGGGTGATAAATTGTTCTCCTTGACTGCTGAAGGTAAGTCAAGAAGTAATGGTCTTAAATTGCAGCAAGAGAGTTTTAGGTTAGATCATTCTAACTGTCAGGGTGGTTAAACACTGGAACAAATTGCCTAGGGAGGTTGTGGAATCTCTTGTCATTGGAGATTTTTAAGAAGAGGTTAGATAAACACCTGTCAGGGATGATCTAGATAATAGTGCAGGGGACTGGACTAGATGACCTCTTGAGGTCCCTTCCAATTCTCTGATTCTGTGAGTCTTGTCTTCACCTTCAAGGCCTTTCATATGACTCCCTGCCCCTATTTGTCCAACCTTATCTCTTAATCCATCACCACCTGTCCATTGTGCTCTGCCAATGATATCTGCCTCACCCATTAATCCGAACTTTCATCCATGTGTACAGGGAGACTTTGGCAAACCAGTAAAGTGCCTGAAACCACTATGGCTTATTGTTAAAGGCAGCCTAGTCAGCAAGCTGTAAATTGGCCATTTAGCAATCTCAGCTTGACCAAGGCGGTGGGGGGCGGGGTGGAATTTTGGGGTGCCACAGAAAGGGCAGCTTGACCCCGTGTCCTTCCTGATAAGAATTGTGTTGAAGTTGCTGATCCGTGTATTTTAAAAGAGCAGGATGTGCCTCAGGAATGTCTATTGGGATCTCAAGGCTGTAAACTCTGGAAAAACTCGGACGTGTGTAACTGCTTGAGACTAAGTAAAGTGTAGCTTTGAAAACACTCTTGTGTTGTCCTGTTTGTGCCAGTCATCTATTGGTCGGACGGCCGTGTCTCCCCTGATCTATTTCCTGACACCACCTCGCACTGAGTAAAAGTTACCAAGAGCCTTGGGTTGAAAGAACCCCGGGTAACACATGCAGTCTCATGCACAGAACACCTGCTTTGCACTAATGCACAAAATCCACCACCTGTTCTTCTTCAGACTCCTACTCAAGAACCTGTTCTACCATGATACCTGCAAGATAATTCCAATTCATAGTGGTGAGGTAGAGGGGAAGTGGAATATCTATCTATCTATCTATCTATCTATCCCCATCTACCCCCTCTATCTATCTAATCATACATTTTACCCGCTTTCCTGGGAACATAGGACTAGAAGGGACCTGCTGGGCTATTGACTCTAGTCCTGGCTATCTCAGGCAAACCCCTCATATAATCATGTTCATAAACTTATCAAGCTCTATTCTAAAACTAGGTAGGTTTCTTGCCCACTCTACTCCTATTGGGAATCTGTTCCAGAACCTCTCTCTGTTGGGTAGGAACCTTCTTCTCATTTCCAGACTAAATTTACCCAGAGCCAGTTTATCTCCCTTTGGTCTTGCACCAATATTGTCCTTTAGCTTCCATAGCTCTTCCCCCTCCCTGGAGTTTAATGCCTCTCCTTCCCTTGTGACCTTGCTTGTCTTTTTAGATTGCAAGCTATTTTGGGCTCTGTGTTTGGAAAGTACATGGAACGTTATGGGCATTACAGTAATACCAACAGCAACAATATATAACATTCATAATGACCAGTTACTGATCGATACTGGGAATATTGTTACCCTATGTGCTCGGGAGCAAATACTTTCATACAATGGACACATGGAGTACTCTGAAGAAGTGGGGTTTTTATCATGAAAGCTTATGCCCAAATAAATCTGTTAGTCTTTAAGGTGCCACCAGACTCCTTGCTGTTTTTGTGGAGAACTCTGTAGCACATCTCAATCTCCTGCTGGCCCCCACCAGGATAGTGAGCATTTACACACCTAAGTAGCACTCCCAGTGCGCAAGTGTGGGGTGTGGATGGACCCCAAGCACAGCCATGGCACTGCATACAAATGTTAAATAATAGTCATCAGAATATCCACATGGCAGTGCTGGGTTAACTGGGCTCCACTTCTCTAGTCCTGCCACCCTCTGAGCAGCAGGGGTAGCAAACAAACAACTGGCATCTCTATTTGATTCATAATAATTATAAGTAAATAGTAATTAACATTTTGTAGTCCCAGAGTAACTAGCACTTGAGCATCTCAAAGCACTTTTTTAGCGTTAATTAGGCATCACAACAACCTGTGTAAGGCAGCTAAGTGTTGCTGTTATTTTACAGATGGAGAAACTGAGGCACGGAGCGGTCCAGTGATCACACAGGCAGAAATTCAGCCCTACGCAGAAGGGCTGCAGAGTGCCTATGTGCTGCTTAAGTCCAGCAGCAATCCTATTTTGAAGGCATCAGATGCACAGCGGAAATACCACCTCTGGATGAAATCCTGGCCCCATTGAAGTCAATGGCAAAACTCCAATTGACTTTGATGGGGCCTGGATTTCATCCCTGGAGTTCTGATTTCCATCCCCCTGCTCCCCTCACCACACAACAAATGGGATTCCTTCGGCTTTGCAGTTCTTCAATGCTCCGCACATAACTAACATCCCCAGGCTGATCCTTCAGGTGATCACGGGTGCATTTTTCAAAAGCGTCTTAGTCCCATTTTCGAAAGATTTGGCAGGTTCATATTTTCAAAGGCACCTAATGAGGAGGCAGATACAAATCAATGAGAATTTGGTACCCACCTGCTGCAGGCACTTTTGACAATCCTATTAGGCACCTAAATACCTTAATAAATTGGGCCTTACATCTCTTTTGAAAATTGAACACAGGCTCCTAAGTCACTTAGGTACTTCTGAAACGGTTATCCTCTAGCTATACACCAAGTAGCATATTCCATGCAAAACCTTATAATTTCTTCAGAATCATCCATCTCCCTTCGTCACGTATTTAACACCCAAGGACTTTGTTCTCCCTTCATTTACATCCATTTTCTCCTGGGGTAGCTCCATTGTCATCAGTGAAGCTACTCCAGATTTATACCATGATAAGAGAGAGATCAGACTCCCAAGGGATCCGGACAGATCCAGTTTTTGTTTCTTCACAGCTAATTTGAAGTCATTACTTGATTGCGCATACATCTTGATTGCCTAAGCCTCAGGGACATCTGCAACTGGGATGCAACAATCTCACAGTGAAGCAATCAGATCAGCGGCATTGAGTCCTCCAGCTCACAGCTGTAGTGTGGTCAGAGTCAGGGGATCTGGTCTTTCCTTATGCTTACCCATAACTATGGTGACCAGACAACAAGTGTGAAAAATCAGGACAGGGGATGGAGGGTAATAGGAGCCTGTATAAGAAAAAGATCCAAAAATCGGGACTGTCCCTATAAAATCGGGACATCTGGTCACTCTACCCATAACTCCCAGTAAGACCAGCAGGAGTTATGCATGTGCCTTAACGGGGTGACTAGGACAATACATCTAAATGCTATTCTCTTAATTAGCTACTGGAGAGGAGTCAGAGAAGAGTCCATGAGACTCGAGAAGCTTAATCTATTTAGTTTAACAAAGAGATGGCTAAGGAGTGACTTCATCACAGCAAATATTTAATACTGGGCACGTCAACCTAGCAGAGCAAGGTGCAACATGATCCAATGGCTGGAACTTGAAACTAGGCAAATTCAGACTGGAAATGAGGCGTAAATTTTTAGTAGCGAAAATAATTGACCATTGGCAAAATGTACCAAGGGTCGTGGTGAGTTCTCTATCCCTGATCATTTTAAAATCAAGATGGGATGTTTTTCTAAAGAATCTGCTCTAGGGATTATTCTGGCCTGTGTTCTACAGGAGGTCAGACTAGATGATCACAATGGTCCCTTCTGCCCTTGGACTCCAGCAATCCTTGCTCACTGCTGATTACGCAGCGTTGCTTACACAAAGACAAGCTAGGGACCTAATTCTCCAGCAGCGACAGCTATGGTGGAAGCTGGTTACACGGTAGGTTTCACTGTGACAGCTGCTTATAAGCTGGTCATCATCCTCTCATTGTCACTTCCTGCTCCCTCTGCTGTCTGTCTGAACCACCTGCTGGTCCTCGTCTTACAGTGAGGTTGTAAACATCGTCTCTTTGTTCTATGGTTGTACGGCACCCAGTACAGGGGGTTGGAGCTGCCTTGATACATGCCATAAATAATTATAATGGAAACTGTAGCGCAGACAGGTGTTTGTAACACAGGCACACCCCTGCCACTCATACACAGCCAGACTGCTCACTCCCCCAGCTCTCTTTCTCACACACCCATCCACACACCCATCCACAGCCAGACTGCCCACTTCCCCAGCTCTCTCTCTCACACACCCATCCACAGCCAGACTGCACGCTCCCGCAGCTCTCTCTCTCACACACCCATCCACACACCCATCCACAGCCAGACTGCACGCTCCCGCAGCTCTCTCTCTCACACACCCATCCACACACCCATCCACAGCCAGACTGCACGCTCCCGCAGCTCTCTCTCAACACAATCATCCACACTCACCTAACACATCCAGACCACCTGCTCCCCATCTCGTCTCTCCACACAGCCCAGGCCGCGCTTGAATTTATGGCCTAATGCAGAATATTAACCTGGTGCCCCATGCCGATGGCAGCCCAAGCTCACAGGCCGGTGGGGAGGGGAGGAGGACGAGACAGCAAAGGATAATGAGACGCCCAGCCTGCCTCACTGTGGCGAGAGTCACAGTTCCCGAAGACACCCATACCCTCTCCTCATGCAGAATGGACCGAAGAAGGTACCTAATAAAAAGCACTAAAACTTGAATAAAAATGTCAGTCACAGGCTTTTTGATATGCCCTGAAGTTTGGTCCAGAGATTTAGGTACATCCAGACTACCCACCGATAGGCGGGTAAGCGATCGATTTATCGGGGGAATCGATATATTGTTGTCTCACTAGAAATCGATATAGCGATCCTGTAATGGCTCCCGTTGATCTGAACTCCACCGAGCGAGCGGCGGATGAGTCGATGGACCACGGACGTCGCTCTGCGCCGTGAGGAGGAGGTAAGTCGGAATAAGTATACTTCGGATAGCTGAAGTTGTAATTCTACAGCGACACCCCGCCCTAGACCAGCCTTATTGCAAAACTCCTAGTAAGTGGCAGCGGAGAATCCTGTGGCACCCTTATAGGACTAACAAGACGTTTGGGAGTTGTGAGCTTTCGTGGGAATCCCCACTTCGTCAGATGCAGGGTTCTAGTAAGGGTTGAGTCCAGCCTGTCCTGCTGAAAATACCATTACATATAATGGAATACATGATGCAGCCTCTCTCTATTTTACATTTCTTTAATCATAATTTCTAAGAATTTAAATTTAATATTTTAAATGTTCTAAACCTTAAGCCGAACATTCCAGATACAAACATAGTTAAACTCACTGAAACAAAGACAGATTATTTTAACTTAATCAGAAGAGGTTTAGTTGTTCATAGCAATGTTCAATCATTTTAGAAAAAAAAGGGAACACTAATTTACTTTGTCTGATCTCCAACAACAGTAGACATTTTATGAAATCACCACTTTAAAAATATAGTTCCAAAGAATTTAGGTCATAACAAGGATTTATTCCTTACTAAAGGTACTGATTTGCTGGAGGGTCTCTAAAACTAGTTCATCAGATAGTCAGAATTAAAAAAGGGAAACTCTTGTCCAGCTATCTGGAAGGGAAGACTGTTGTCCCTTAAGGGCTCTCATCAGTCGGGAAGTGGGGGGACAGGCGGTGAAGGGATGGACAGAAAGGCCCAGGAAGACTTGAAGCATTTTTTTTTTTTAACTATAGTAACATAAAATGTGTATTTTAGATAAGGGAGGTCCTCTGAAAGGATTTATTTAAAAAAACTATAATACTGAAGACCAAACAATTGAAGCTAAGAATTGTGCATCTAATCTATGCAAGCAATTTGTTAAGAGATGTGATTTTATAATCTCACCAGCTCACTAATGAAAATTTTTATAAGCAAATTTTAACCTAAGGTCCTGTAGAACTGCTGTCTGTGTAAATATTACATTAATCACACTGTTTTTTGTCAGTAAAGTCAGAAAACTGACAGTATAAAAATTATTTGGGCAAAGCTTTCGTGGCACTGAATGAAGTGGGGTTAGCCGCCAAGAAAGCTTATGCTCAAATAATTTTGGTTAGTCCATAAGGTGCCCACAAGGATCCCCTCTGGTTTTTGCTGATACAGACTAACAGGACTACCACATCTGAAACCTGTCAGTAATATACCTGGGGGTGGCAAATGTCTGTTAAATGGCTTCATGACCCCCTGAAATGGCCCCTTTAACAGTTTCAATGTGTGCTAAATAGTCCGGCAAGGTTGGAGGCTTTTTCACTTAACTACTAGATTCCCTCCCAAGGAAGACTCACTCATGCTGCAGCACCATCTGTGGGAAAGCCGCAGGAAGGGCAAACAGGATAGGAAAACAAGGTGCGTGACGCTAAGAACCCAGTGGTGCCCAACTTTTCAGGTGCCCTACGCAGCTTCTATGTTGCCTATGCCTAAGGAGCCCTGCACACACCCATCCCACACACCACAACATACACCCAAGACTGCCACTCCTGCAGCTCTCTCTCACACACACCCATCCACACACACATACACAGCCAGACCGCCGCTCCTACAGCTCTCTCTCACACACACCCATCCATAGCCAGACTGCCCCCTCCCCATCGCTCTATCGACATCACACTCCATACCACCGCACACATCCACAGCCAGACCGCCTGCTCCCCCAGCTCTCTCTCACACACACCCATCCACACACACATCCACAGCCAGACCGCCTGCTCCCCCAGCTCTCTCTCACAGGGGTAAGGGGTGGGGGCCACGACCCTGAAAAGTTTGGGGACCACTGGACTCATCTCACACACACACAACACAGAGCTGGATCTTCCTCTGCGCCCCCCAGGATGCATCCAAATCATTTCCAACAATCCCAATGCCATCCCTCCCGTGCCAGGGTAGGGCATCCTCCCCTTCCTGCTATCCTTCTCCCCCCTCCCTTGTGCATAGCCACACCCCCTGCCCCACCAGTCGCCCCTATCCACAGTGCACAGACAGTGTCCTCGCTCATCACCTCTCACACACAGGGCTGCATGTGGAGCTGGAAAGGTGTCTGGTGGGGGAAGGGATGTGTGATCCAGCTATTGATTGTGAGTGGGCCTGGGGATGGAGGAGCTTCCCCCCCCATGTGCTGCTGATGTGTGTGTGTGTGTGTGGGGGGGGGTATGTTATCCAGTTGTGCACCCAGGGTGGGGGGAATGAGGATGGGGGATAATGGTGCCCCCTTGGTGGGAGATGCAGTCAGTCACTGTGGGGGGAGGGGAGGTGGACTACATCTGTCTATGCCTGGTAGGTAATGGAGGGGAGCTAACCTGCCTTTGTCTTGTGGGGTGGTGGGGCTGTTGGAGAGAACGTGTGCTCTGTGGGTGGAGGTGAGGTGGGAGTAGCAGGGGTGATTTGGATTTGCATGGGGCGTGTGTGTGTATGTGTGTGTTTGTGTGTATGTGCTGGAGGTATGGCTAATCTGGCTGTGGATTGTGCATTGTGATGTGTGGTGAGTGTGGAGCACAGTCTGGTTGTAGATTGTGTGGTGTGGGGGTGGGACACAATCTGGCTGTGCATTGTGTGTTGTGGGTGTGTGGGCACAATTTGGGGTGGAGTGTGTGTTGTGTGTGTGGAGCACAATCTGGGGTGCATTGTGCATTGTGTGTGTTGTGGGAGTGGGAAATCTGGGTGTGGATTGCGCATTGTGGGTATATGTTGTGGGTGGGGCACAATCTGGCTGTGGATCAGGGCCGCCCAGAGGATTCCGAGGGCCAGGGGGTCTTCGGAGACGGGGGCCTCAGCTTTGGCAGTGGGGGTCCTTCCGTTCCCACATCCTTTTTGTCCATTCACACCTCTGCTTGGGTCCTGGTTTTGTAAATACCAAGCTTTCAAAGTAAAACTCTCGAGTCCAGCGTATCAAGCCATTTGCAGGCCTCTCCTGCCTGTAGTCTCGCTTCCAAATCCCTGGTTCCTCTGCTGGAGCCTATTCACACTCCCAACAGCCTCTGTGCACCACTCTGATCTCCCTGACCCTTCTCTGCAGCTTCCTGATGCTTCTGATAAGGGAAGCAACTGATCCCTGCTCAGGTGACTAGGGTTGGGTGGCCCTGGGTAGCATTGCCTAGCAGGGACAGCACCACCCAACTCCGCCACTCACTGCCTGCACACACCTGGTGAAGCCACCTCGGGCTAGACGCACCAAGGTATTTAGGCACCAAACCGCTTTGCGAGGTGTCCAATGGCTGGGGGCCGCTGACATTCTTGAAACCCCACTCAGCTGCTGCCTGACCCAGTAGGCACTCAAGTGTCTGCTATGGGCACGTGCAAAGGCAGTGAAGTCCTGACAGCCCTGCACAACTAGTGAGCTGCTTGGTGCTCATGCCTTAACCCCGGTGGGATTCTCCCATGATGCATTGACCTGCCTAGCTCCTCAGTGGGACCCGAGCCTGTAGGTGTTCTCAGGGCACATCTACTGAGTTGGTTCTCACACACACAACAGCCCAGAATACCCAGTAGCCAGGGGCTCCGGGCTCCGGGCTCCCTTCTGGGAGGTCAGAGACCTGAGTTCAAGTCCTTGCTCCAGAGCAGCGATTTGAATCTGGGTCTCCTGCCACCCAGTTGAGTTCCCTACCCAGCAAGCTGTTGCTGCTAATGGGGTGGATCTCTTGGGTTTTTTGTGAGAAAAGGCTGACCTGACTTAGGCACCCAATTCCCGCCACGGGCTCGCAGCTAAGAGTCCTTTGCAGAGAGAAGCTCCTATGGGTCCAGATCAATGGGCGCTAGGTGTCTATGCACTAGTGGAGCTCTGGGCCGTAAACCGTGCTCCTTTCCTCTGCGTGTCGCTCCTGGCTAGCTCAGACAGCTCCCCACTCAGCTTGCTGGCTTCTGAGGTTCGCTGTCTCACCTCGCTCTCCCCATGTATTGTATGCAGACCGGGGGCACCGAACTCACGGCTGGGGATTGCACGAGGGGGCCTAGGAGCTAGGTGTCGCAATGCTGAGCGCTGCGGTGCCTAAATCCCTTTGCCCATCTAGCCATTAGCCTCTCCGGCTACGTCCCACTGTGTGCCATGTTTGACAACAGGTGTCAGATGCGGCTTTTGCAAAAGTTGGACACCCGCCGCCCCCAGGAAGTGCTGAAAAGACTGTCCCACTGGTGTCAACCACACTGCATCCGGGCAGATGCCCAGGAGAATGAGGAGCCTACATCCCTTTGTTCCAAAGAGCAATATACCTGGCTGACACAGCTCACACCAGCCGTGCCCAGCAGGGAGACAAATGGCAGGAAGGGGGAGGGATAGCTCAGTGGTTTGAGCATTGGCTGCTAAACCTAGGGTTATGAGCTCAATCCTTGAAGAGGCCATTTAGGGAACTGGGGTAAAAATCTGTCTGGGGATTGGTCCTGCTTTCAGCAGGGGGTTGGACTAGATGACCTCCTGCGGGCCCTTCCAACCCTGATATTCAATGATTGCAGTGGCTCTCCGAGATAGACATAAGAAACAGTGGGAAGATTTTCCTAGAGCCCAATGTACAGTGGGTGCTGTCATTCCTCAGCATGCTCCATCCTGCCCTAATTAGAAGGGAGACTACCCCAGAGAAGCAGTCATGAGTGATTTGCTAGCCTGGGGCAGTTTGCTCCCCTGCCTGTGCTGCAGTAGGCATGCTGCATGTCCTGCTTGAGATGCAGCTAGCCAGTGTCAAAGGAGGGGGATAAACAGTTACACAACCCCTGGATGACTTGTAAATGCAGATTTCCTCCTTTGCATAATCCAAGAGCCTGTCAGAGGAGCTGTCCCTCCCTGACCTAGGAGTTTAGTTCTGCAGAGCAACCTCCTGCCCTGGGGGAGGTCAGGACTGGCGCCCTAGGCGCCGGGCCATTTCGCCACCCCGCATGTGGGTCTTGCGGCTCTGGTGGAGCTGTCGCAGGCATGCCTGCAGCAGGTCCACAGGAGCTGCGGGACCAGCAGACCGTCCGCAGAAATGCCTGCGGCAGGTCCACCGGAGCCGCGAGCCCAGCAGACCCTCCGCAGGTACGACTGCGGCAGCTCCACCGGAGCTGCCTACCGCCTCCCCTGCAAAATGCCCCCCCCCAATGCTGGCACCCTAGGCGACTGCCTAAGTCGCCTAAATGAAAGCGCCTGCCCTGGGGGAGGTGCAGAGCTTTGAATAGTGCCAGGCACAGATTTGGGGCAGCAAGGTTTGCTCAGAGACCCTGAACAGAGGCCCCCAAGAAACCTGTGGCCAAGGGACAGGGTCAATGTGGGGGGCAGCGCCATGGGCTTTGTGTTTTGCAGCAGTCTCTGAGTTGCCCTCAGATTTCTGAGTTCAGGCCTGGGCAGAGCTGGATCCAGGATCAGCCCCCTGCATTAGCAGACGGGACCCATCCTTACTCAGCCAGCCTCTCTCATGGGGGCCCCTGCGTGACCCGGGGCCTGGGGCATATTGCCCCTCTTGCCCCTCCCTGGGTGGCCCTGCTGTGGATTGTGTGTTGTGGGTATGTGATGGGGCTGGGGTACAATCTGGCTGTGGATTGTTTGCTGTGGGTGTGTGGTGGGGGTGGCGGACAATCCTGCTGTGCATTGTGTGTGCTGGGGAGTGGAACATAAGAACGGTCATACTGGGTCAGACCAAAGTTCCATCCAGCCCAGTATCTGCCTGCTGACAGTGGCCAATGCCAGGTGCCCCAGAGGGAGTGAACCCAACAGGCAATGATCAAGTGATCTCTCTCCTGCCATCCATCTCCACCCTCTGACAACCAGAGGCTAGGGACACCATTCCTTACCCATCCTGGCTAAAATCCATTAACGTTCTTAACCTCCATGAATTTATCCAGTTCTCTTTTAAACATTGTTATAGTCCCAGCCTTCACAACCTCCTCAGGTAAGGAGTTCCACAAGTTGACTGTGCGCTGTGTGAAGAAGAACTTCCTTTTATTTGTTTTAAACCTGATGCTCATTAATTTCATTTGGTGACCTCTAGTTCTATGTATTATGGGAACAAAGTAAATAACTTCCTTATTCCCTTTCTCCACACCACTCATGATGTTTATATACCCCTATCATAACCCCTTTAGGCGACTCTTTTCCAGCTGAAAAGTCCTAGCCCTTTATCATCTCTCTGAACCTTTTCTAGTGCAGTGTATCTTTTTTGAGACGAGGAGCCCATCTGTACGCACTACTCAAGTGTGGGCGTACCATGGATTTTATAAGGGCATAAGATATTCTCTGACTTATTCTCTATCCCTTTTGAATGATTCCTAACATCCTGTTAGCTTTTTTGACTGCCGCTGGCACACTGCGTGGACATCTTCAGAGAACTATCCACAGACCACTCCAAGATCTTTCCTGATTAGCTGGAGCTAAATTAGCCCCGCATCATTATTGTAGAGGCAGGCAATGTAGGGAGGATGCCCCCTTGGGCTTTTGGATAGGAGGAAGAGGCAGGTCGCTGCCTGGCTCAGCAGTGGAGGGTATTTGTTCTCAGGCAGGGCAGGGAGTTTAAGATGATTTCCAGTGTGCATGACTTCTGAAGGAGCAGGGAATTGTCCTCTTTTACTGGGCTGAGCTGTGAGAGAGAGGTGGCCTGGGGAAATGGCCGATGTGGTCATCAAGTGCTCAGGGACTGCAGGCGCTGGCTGCTGAGAGCGTGGCTGAAGTCAGGATGGGTCCTGTCTGCCAATGCAGGGGCTGATCCAGGGATCCAGCTCTCGACCAGACTGAACTTGGAAATCTGAGGCAACATCAGAGACTGCCTGCAAACCACAAGCCCATGGCGCTGCCCCCCAATTGAACCCTGTCCCTTGGCCACAGGTTTCTGGGGCCTCTGCTCAGAGTCTCTGAGCAAACCTAGCCCTGCCCAAATCTGTGCCTGGGCACCATGAGCGGCCACCACGGTTACTGACGCCCCTAGCGGACGGGATCTATTCACCGCCCCCCGCCGGGGTCGTGGCCTACCGCAGTCATGCCGCGCGGACGAGCTCTACTGCTGGAAAAGCTCCGGTGAGCTGCCGCAGTCATTCTGGCGGGCAGTCCACTGGTCTAAAGGCACAGGGGTTGTGTAACTGTTTATTCTCCCCCCCCCCGCCCTTTGGCAACTGGCTTGCTGCATTCTCAAGCAGGACATGCAGGGAGCAAGCTGCCCCAGGCTAGCAAATCACTTATGAACTGCTTTCTCATTGGGGTAGTCTCCCCTGTTCTATTAGGCAGGATGAGAGCATGCTGAGGAATGACAGCACCCACTGTACATTGGCTTAGGAAAATCTTCCCACTGTTTTCTTATGTCTTATCTCAGAGCAGCCACTGCAATCACTGAATATCCGGGTTGCGAAGGGCCCTAGAGGTCATCTTAGTCCAACCCCTGCTGAAAGCAGGACCAATCCCCCAGACAGATTTTTACCCCTAGTTCCCAAATGGCCTCTTCAAGACTGAACTCACAACCCTGGTTAGCAGCCAATGTTCAAACCACTGAGCTATCCCTCCCCTTCGCATTTGGTCTCCCTGGTGGGCACTGCTGGTGTGAGCTGTGTCAGCCAGTATATTTGCTCTTTGGAACAAAGGGATGTAGGCTCCTCATTCCTGGGCATCTGCCCGGATGCAGCGTGGTCGACACCAGTGGGACAGTCTTTTCAGCACTTCCTGGGGGCGGCGGGTGTCCAACTTTTGCAAAAGCCGCATCTGACACCTGTTGTCAAACATGGCACACAGTGGGACGTAGCCGGAGAGGCTAATGGCTAGATGGGCAAAGGGATTTAGGCACCGCAGCGCTCAGCATTGCGACACCTAGCTCCTAGGCCCCCTCGTGCAATCCCCAGCCGTGAGTTCGGTGCCCCCGGTCTGCATACAATACATGGGGAGAGTGAGGTGAGACAGCGAACCTCAGAAGCCAGCAAGCTGAGTGGGGAGCTGTCTGAGCTAGCCAGGAGCGACACGCAGAGGAAAGGAGCACGGTTTACGGCCCAGAGCCCCACTAGTGCATAGACACCTAGCGCTCAATGATCTGGACCCATAGGAGCTTCTCTCTGCAAAGGACTCTTAGCTGCGAGCCCGTGGCGGGAATTGGGTGCCTAAGTCAGGTCAGCCTTTTCTCACAAAAAACCCAAGAGATCCACCCCATTAGCAGCAACAGCTTGCTGGGTAGGGAACTCAACTGGGTGGCAGGAGACCCAGATTCAAATCGCTGCTCTGGAGCAAGGACTTGAACTCAGGTCTCTGACCTCCCAGAAGGGAGCCCGGAGCCCGGAGCCCCTGGCTACTGGGTATTCTGGGCTGTTGTGTGTGTGAGAACCAACTCAGTAGATGTGCCCTGAGAACACCTACAGGCTCGGGTCCCACTGAGGAGCTAGGCAGGTCAATGCATCATGGGAGAATCCCACCGGGGTTAAGGCATGAGCACCAAGCAGCTCACTAGTTGTGCAGGGCTGTCAGGACTTCACTGCCTTTGCACGTGCCCACAGCAGACACTTGGATGCCTACCGGGTTGGGCAGCAGCTGAGTGGGGTTTCAAGAATGTCAGTGGCCCCCAGCTGTTGGACACCTCACAAAGCGATTTGGTGCCTAAATACCTTGGTGCGTCTAGCCCAAGGTGGCTTCACCAGGTCTGTGCAGGCAGTGAGTGGCGGAGCTGGGTGGTGCTTTCCCTGCTAGACAATGCTACCCAGGGCCACCCAACTCTAGTCACCTGAGCAGGTATCAGTTGCTTCCCTTATAAGAAGCATCAGGAAGCTGCAGAGATGGGTCAGGGGGATGCTCAGGGAGATCAGAGTGGTGCACAGAGGCTGTTGGGAGTGTGAATAGGCTCCAGCAGAGGAACCAGGGATTTGGCAGTGAGACTACAGGCAGGAGAGGCCTGCAAATGGCTTGATACGTTGGACTCGAGAGTTTTTACCCTGAAAGCTTGGTATTTACAAAACCAGGCCCCAAGCAGAGGTGTGAATGGACAAAAAGGGTGTGGGAGGTTTTCAAAGAAGCCCCTCAAAGGGGGAAACTGAGGCAGCAGCTACGTGCAGGGATGCCCTGAGCAGTCAGGGGACGCACGGGAGCTGGCGTGCACTCCGACTTGCTCTCAGGAAGTTTTTCCTGGTATTCAGCCTAAATTTGCCCTTTCTTTCATTCATCCCAGTGCTTTTCTCTGAGTTATATTTCCTGGTGCCAGCCCAAAGAACCTCTCCTCTCTGTCAGTTCTCATGCCCTTCAGACACATGCAGGCAGATTCTTGTGCCGCCTTAGTCACCCCTGATCATTTTTGTTCCTCCTCTTTGAACGCCCTCCCATTTGACTGCCTCATCCTAGTACTGAGGCGCCCAGCTCTAAGCACTAGTCTCATGGAGTGGGACTTTCACCTCCCTTGTCTATGACAGACGAAACCAGGCAATCTCAGAGCAGTGCAGCACGAGCACAGAAAGCAGATTCAACTGGGCACTTTAAGGCCTGGTCTCCACAGGAAAGCTTTGCGGTTATAGCTGCATCGGTCCGGAGTGTGAAAAAATGAGCTCCCAACCGACATTGGTGGGCTGCCAAAAGCCCAAGTGGAAGACGCTGTTGTACCACTTAAAAAGCCCTTTGCCAATATAGCTGATTTCATTTGGGGAACTGCTATAAACTATAACTTGGGACAGGGACTGTCTCTTTCTTCTGTGTTTGTACAGCCCCTAGCACAATGGGGGCCTGGTCCATGACTAGGGCTCCAAGGCACTGTCGTAGTAAGCACCTCGTGCCTCCCCACACTGGGGGGATCACTATCTAAATGGGAGGAGTGGCCCCCTGCCCTGTGCCCAGCCTGGGGGCCGCCACACTCTCCACACGCTACCCCACCAGTTACCTGCAGCTGGGCCTGGGTGGGGGCGGCCTGCCGCCTCCTACTGCCACAGGAGGCAGCAGCAGTGGGAAGACAGGGTCCCTCCCTTCCCAGCAGGCCAATGTAGGGGGGAACTTGACCCTTCATGACCCTCCAAGGAGTGCTCCCCAGGAGGGTTTGCCAATAGAGCTATACCAGCAAACCCTTTCTAGTATAGACAGGGCCAGAGGAAGAATATACTACAGGCTAATACCTGTCCTGCCCCTTACAAACATTTTGGCCACTATGGTGGTAAGAAATTTCCCCCACGGACAAGTTACTCCATAATTGTTCAGTTCGGGAGTTCTCAGAACTTCCTCTGAAGCATCTGGCCCGGTCACTGTCTGAGGCCAGGACTACTTTTCGGATGCAGTGTGGCAGTGCCTATGTTAAGTGAAACCTGTGCCCGTTGGCATATTATATTAGTTCACCATGGTGGTATCAGTGGGTGCTTCGTTTGCCTCTGCATTCTTGGTTCCTGCTAACTAGAAAAGCTGTTGGTAAGAAGTAAGCCGAAGCCAGAGCAGGCTTGGAGCACAACACCAGTTTGATGCAGCCTTGCGTAAGTCCACCCCCTCAATTTGCTGGGGGAACGTCATTATTTTCAACAGGCGAGTTCTCTGAGTTTGCTCATGATAGGAAGCAGGGAGTGGGGGAGTGCGCAGGTTTTGTCGCTGGACCGGTACATTTTCATGACAATTTTGCACCCCAACTGGACACGAATGGAGGTTACCATCCAGGCCTCAAGTGAAACTAATGTAAGGGCTTGTCCACACTACAAAATTAGGTCAACTTAATTTTGGTCAATCTACAGCCACTGCAGTAATTCAATCTGCTGCTGTTGTCCACACTGCCCTCCTTCTGCCGGTGGTTCGCATCCTCACCAGGACTGCTTGCACCGACTGAAGTGAGGCATTGTGGGGCACCAACAGCCAAGTGTGGGGCACTGACAGCCCTGCGGGCTCACAGCTGGAGCCCCCCACCCGCCCCAGGATGATAGCCTGAGCAGTGAGCCAGGTGAAGGCTCAATTTCACAGCAGAAAGCCTAGGAGCCCTGAAATTGACCTTGTCAATTTCACTGCTCCAGTTGTGAGCCTAGGGCTGAGGGGACACAATAGCAGGCCTGAAACTGACAAGAACGACAGCCAACAGCAGAAGGTAAGTAAGCAGACGCTGCATCCACATAAGTGCTACGCCTCTCGCGAAGTTGGAGTTATGATGTCACTGTAGTAAGCAACTTACTGCTGTGGAAACAGCATCCTAGTGTAGACACGACATAATTAGCCTGACAAGCTGCTTGAGCGCGACCTAACTCTGTAGTGTAGCCCAAGCCTAAGTGATCTTAGCTCATAGTTCAGTAACGTGCACATACTGCTCACTCCTGTTGCCCTACTCAGATCTTATGCAGGCAAAGGTTTCTGTCAATTGCTCTGAGATTATTAGCCAAGGGAGGGATGATAAAATCTAATTGGAAACTGGGTTTTGTAGCCATAGCTCTAAGTACAGGTCTGTTGGACTACAATACCCCAAATCCTTAATTTAAGGATGAGTGGGTCAGTGTTTGAAGTGAACAACAGAGTAAAAAACAGAGTAAAGTCTCCGAAACATCGGCGTCGACTCTGTGGGTGCTCCAGGGCTGGAGCATCCACAGGGAAAAATTAGTGGTGCTCTGCACTGACTGGCCGCTGTTTGGCTTCTCCAGGGTGGGGGGAGGAGTGGGAACGTGACACGCTCAGGGGAGGAGGCGGGGCCAGGGCAGGGATTTGGGGAAGGAGTCGGAATAGGGGCAGGGAGGGAGCGGGGACTTTGGGGAAGGGGTTGGAATGGGGGTGGGGCAGGGGTACGAGGGATGGAGTCAGGGCTGGGCTCGGGGCAGAGGGAGGTCGATCACCCACCTGCAGGAGCAGAAGTCGGTGCCTATGCTCCAGAACAATGGAGCATTCCCACTGGCAAGCCCAGTCATATACGCAGTGAAGTTTTACTGACACGATTGATGGCCCAAAGCCAATCACAAAGTCCCGTACGTGACTTTCCACAACAGCAGTGCTTGTGGCACTTGTCCGGCCAGGGAAACAGAAGCAATACTGAACTGGCCAATCACAACTACCCAGCGTGGCTAAACTAGCGACTAGTGAGAACTGACTGTTCACAATCAACCTCTAGACTAAAGGAATTTCTAGCAATTCGAAATAAAGAATGAACTGGAGGAAGCTGCTAGCTGCTCATAGATATTCTGCAGGCAGAAAAAGCCTACATTGCTAGGAGCTCTTCACTCATCTCTACTACAGAAGCCTGTTTTCCTGCAGCTTTGACACAGCCAAGAACGTACTGGGGATGTTTTCAAACCAGGATGGCCTCTTATGCAGAGTCAAGGTGATATCACTCAGCAGCATGCCCACCATGTCCTCACACATGGCAGGCTCCATCTGCTTCCCTCCGGTGGCGCTATTCTGAATTACAATCCCCCCGCCCTCTTCAACACGTGCATTTTAGCCAGTGCAGTTGCTTACTATCATTTTCTTGCAGCCCAGGCTCATGATCGAATTAGCGGAGCTGCATGGAGGGGATGCGGCAATGGAGTCTCAGGAGGGGCTGGAGGTCAGGATTGAGGTGTACCATCAGGGCTGTGTGGAAGGGACCCAGCTAGGGTGACCAGATGTCCTGATTTTATAGGGACAGTCCTGATTTGGGGGCTTTTTCTTATATAGGCACCTATTACCACCCCCCAAACCCCCTGTCCTGATTTTTTACACTTGCTGTCTGGTCACCCTAGACCCAGCTCAGGTTGATTCATGGTGCACAGACAGCCGCGGAGGGGCCTGGAACTCAGCAGAGAGCTAAGTCAGAGCCGCATGGCAGGATTATTTCCGGCCATGCTGTCAGTCTTTCAGCTTTTATGAGCACCAGTGAGGCCAAAGATCATCATCATCATCATTAACCTGAGGGAGAGAGCAAAGCGGGGGCAGCATGTCACAGGATCAAGCAGATGAGCAGAATTATTTCCTGGTTGCAGAGCTTGCATATAGCAGCACTTACATACTTCTGTGTTACTGTCCAAACTCCACCTGCCCTTATGCCTGGGAGGCTCCACTGAAGGCAGAATTTGGTCCATGAAGTGTGGACTTTCCCTGTGGTTTTCTTCGGCTCCCTGAAAGGTTCAGTGGGTGTGAGAGTGATTGTGCAATGGCACCGACTCAGTATTGCCAGCTCCAAATGTTCAAAAATCACGAGTCAGGCTCACAAAAATCATGAGTTTGGCTTTAAAATCATGAGATGATGTAAAAAGAATAGATAGGGCGTCCTTTTTGATTTACCTTCTGCTTTTTGAGCCTTTAGGGTGCACTGGGGTCACATTTTGAAGCTTTCCCCACAGCCAGGAAGGCTAGAAATTTATTTTTTCTTTAAGAATGGAGGCTGAAATCATCACATCTCCACTTGACTCCAGGTGCTGGGGCTTTAAGGAAACCAACCATTATCATGAGACTCATGACAAAATCATGAGAGATGGCAACACTGCTGACTTCACTGATCTATTGACTGAGCCAAGGGAACGGAGCTGGTTGATCATGGTGAGTAAATGCTGGATTTCCAGCTCTGGGATAGCCCAGGCCAATTGTAGCTCATAGGGAATCTAAATGACCCGGGCCTGATGGTCTCCTGCATAGCCTGTGACCCAGACCCGAGCATCAACATAGTTTAGCCACATGGAGAGATGGGCTCAGCTCAGAACCACCTCACTGCGACCTTCAGGCCTTTGTATAAATGGAACCTGCATCCAAATCAGCTGTAGATCTGGTTTGACAAAACCCCGAGCCATCCTTGGTTCTGGCCCAACTCTGGCAATGTCTGTTTCTCCAGGATGTGAGCTATAAGGCAAGGTTCATTTTTTTGGTTCTCCTTTGGCAGGATAGGCCAGGTTAGGTATGAGGTGGGTGCTTAAATCTCTGTAGATTTTGCGTATTTCATCTATTGATGAGTCTGGCCCTTCTGTTTACAGCCCTATTCTCCTGACAGCCACAGGCATTTTGCTGATGGCCTGCCCACGCCAATCACCACACCCAGCATGGGCTCTCTTGAGCTAATCCTGAAAACTAACTCCGGCTGTTATTTACTGGGCCCACTGGTTTATTTCATTATGGAATCTCAGAAATGCACATTACAATGCAGCTCCTTAAAGCCTGTTTACCTAAGGATGATGTTTCACACTTAAATTACCTGGGGAAAAGAATCTTGTGCGTAAACTCCCTAATCTCCCCCAGGATTCATGCCCATGCACGGGCAGTTGGGGATTAGGTGTCCTGAACAGTGCATCAGGTTTTCTTCTCTATTGTGTAAAATGTGGGCATGTAGCTGTAATTCCAGCAGAGGTGGATTTAGAGAGGATCCTGGGGTGGGGGTGCAGGGGAGGATGGAGCTAAGAGACTGAGAAAACAGCAGTTGGCAGAGAGTTCCCAGCTGGCTGAGTTCGGGGAGTATTCCAAGGGGATGAACGATGGTGTTGTAGTTAACGCACTCGCCTCGCCTAGAATTCAAGAGGGCTGGAGTCAGCCACCACCTCTCTGTATGAATTTGGATAAATCACTTTGGGCCAGATCCTCAGTTAACATAAATCACTGCAGCGTCATTGCCATGAAAAAGCCTGTCTCCTGACTTCAATGGGATTATGCCAGTTTGCCCCAGGTGAGACTCTGCCTCGTCTGTGAAGAAGATCAAAGAGCCTGATTCTCATTGCACACAAGTGTAAATCAGTGGCTACTCCATTGTAGTTAGTAAAGGGTAAATCAGCAATCTCACCCAACTGCAGTCAGTCGAATGTGTGTGTACCTGGGGAAATTGGCTGGAATAGCCTTGTGTAGACACTCCCCTCCCTCATAAAAATCATTTTATTCTGGGAAAATTAGGTGCCTCCAAAGCAGAGTCATTCTGGAATGAAGCCGTTTTTATTCCAGACTAGATTGTCTGCCCAGGGAGCGATTCTGGAATAGCTCTTCTGGTCACTTTCCCTGTTGTAGACAAACCCTTTGATGAGAGTAAATCAGGAGTAACAGAGAACATTCCCATCCAAGAGAAATTCCAAGTGGGAGCTGGCTACACTAATTTCACAACACCCTTCCCCAGTTCTGCGTAGCAGGTGATCTAAGGGTGTGGCCATCCCACACTGTATTCTAGCAATTCCCTAGCGGGTGGATTGGTCCCTAGAGGACTGTGTCTGCTGGCATAATACATAGGTTCAGCTACTAGGATCAGGTGAACAGAAGGGTGGCTGAGGGCCTTTTCCCCCTTTGGGTCTGTGTTGTGCACGGGTCAGCTGGACTTGGGGGAATCTGGCCCAGAGAGTTTAAGGGACTTGCCCAAAGTCACACTGCTAGTGAGTGTCTCCCTCTCAATCCACTAGGGCAAAGCTGTCCCTTCATGTTCACGTAGACCAGATAGGGTTTCAGGTTCTAAAGATTCACCCAGAATCACAGGAAACTGCTCAACACTCAGTGGCCTGGGCCCATTATTATACACCATGGGGAACCTGACCATACAAACCTCATCAGGGCTGAGCTGACTCAACTGAACATTGACTGTCTACTGAGGCAGAACCTCAGTATGGTGTTGAAACAGCTAAGCTAGGCCCCCTGAAGCTAATCTTGCCTTGGGATGCTTGCCTCATTTCCCACTCTTTCTTGCTAAGTAACCTATCATTTCTTTTTTACTACATCTACAGATAGAAAGGTCTCCTCCTCCTGCATCAGCAGGATAATGGAGATAAAGGGAAACGTGATAGTCACAGCCACTTTCCAAAGCGAGATTTTGCAAAGGTGAAATCCTGTGATGCTGCGACCTGGTGACCTCCCCGAAAGGTATTTACAACAGGCGGTGATCTAGGTGTACATGTAACGAGTGAGTCATTATAGCTTTGTATGATTCACGCGTTTATCCCTGTGCATCCAGGGATGGGTGAGTCAGTTTGGCTCCAATGAGAAGCCGCTCCAACCGTCAACCATCCTTCATGCCAAACCAAGTCAAAAGTCTTAAAAAAGTGGGTAAACTTGGAGTAAAACAAGGCAATTAAACTTGTGGGGCTAGCTCCCCCACTGCTAGAAATCAGCATCAGTCCACCACAGGCAAGGGATTGATAAGGTTTCTCTGGCACTGAAGTCAATGGCGTTACAGGGGCTCTGCAGCCTGGGAGGATCTTGTTTGTAACTAAGTGTGTGGCAATTTTCCAAAAGAGGAAATAACAAGAGATGGATTCAAGTGCAAATGCAGATGCAAATCGAGACCTCGGATCCAGGGTGTTGCTTTGGGTCCTTTGCGAGGAATAACAGCGCAGGCTGCGTCAGTGCCCTGCAGCAAATCACGACATTCTGCAGAAGGCAAAGTAAAACAGTAAGGCAAAGCTCACCGGGACATGCTAATAACAAGTCCTCAGTGTGTGAGAGGACGAGATGGTTGCACTACTCCCAGGGGAGGAAGGACGGTTTTTGGGTAAAGCACTACCCTGGGACTCAGGAGATCTGGATTCAGTTCCTGCCTCATGATCGTGGGTAAACGATGTAAGGGCAGATTCTCAGCTGTCATAAATCACCATAACTTCTCCTAATTTCAATGCGGTTATGCCAATTTACACCCATTGAATATCTGGCCCTTAAACGTTCTGTCCTTCACTCCCCAATAAAGTAAGGTCAGGGATATTGTCCTGCCTTGGGAAGGTAAATCCAATTATGTCTGTGAGGTTCTTAGATGCTGTGGAGATGAGTGCCATCGAAATGCCTACAACTTTAATAGAATCGAGACAAGTAAATTCAGTGTGTCATGGATATTGAAGCAAACAACAAAGCCATTATCTTGCACGTTAGAATAGCCTCCAGAATTGGGTTTAGATGTGTGTCACAGTCAAGACTAAAAAAAAAAAAAGGAGCTAGTTAACCAGAGAAATAGCTATGCAGATTGCTAATTACGAAAAACAAAGATTAACCCCATTCTACAAAATCAGGCAAAAAAAGAGGTCTCAAATCGTATCTTCATTAGAAAATGCGGCAGATTCTGCTGGGAGGGTCCTACCGAGGGATTCATTGCACCCTCAGCAAGTTTTCAGATGACACTAAACTGGGAAGAGTGGTAGATATGCTGGAGGGTAGGGATAGGGTCCAGAGGGACTAGACAAATTAGAGGGTTGGGCCAAAAGAAATCTGATGAGGTTCAACAAGGACAAATGCAGAGTCCTGCACTAAGACAAATGAATCCTATGCACCACTACAGACTAGGGACTGAGTGACTAGGCAGAAGTTCTGCAGAAAAGGACCTAGGGGTTACAGTGGATTAGAAGCTGGGATATGAGTCAACAGTGTGCCCTTGTTGCCAGGAAGGCTAACAGCATTTTGGGCTGTATAAATAGGGACATTGCCAGGAGATTGGGGGATGTGATCATTCCCCTCTATTTGACACTGGTGAGGCCTCATCTGGAGTACTGTGTCCAGTTTTGGGCCCCACACTACAAGAATGTGGAAAAATGCGAAAGAGTCAGCAGAGAGGGCAACAAAAATGATTAGAGGCTGGAGCACAGATTATGAGGAGAGGCGAGGAAACTGGATTATTTAGTCTCAGAGAGAAATCAAGGCGATTTGATTGCTGCTTCAACTACCTGAAAGGGTTCAAAGAGGTGGAGCTCAGCTCTCAATGGTGGCAGATGACAGAACAAGGAGCAATGGTCTCAAGTTGCAGTGGGGGAGGTCTAGGTTGGATATTAGGAAAAACTTTTTCACTAGGAGGGTGATGAAGCACTAGAACGGGTTACCTAGGGAGGTGGTGGAATCTCCTTCCTTAGAGGTTTTTAAGATCAGGCTTGACAAAGCCCTGACTGGGATGATTTAGTTGGGGATTGGTCCTGCTTTGAGCAGGAGGTTGGACTAGATACCTCCTCAGGTCCCTTCCACTCCTGATATTCTTTGATTCTATGATTAAAATACAGATGCTTGTAAAGCTTGGGCTGGTGAAAGGCGGCAGACTGAAAGTCCTAGAGATGATATTTCCTGTCCCCAGCATGGAGAAGAACCGTGCAAGCTTCCTTTGCGTCTGCTAGTGTTCCTTAACTCTAAGCTGCGGGGACCATTGCTACTGAGTTGGAGAGACCATCGCTAGGGGTTAGAATACAGTGCAGCTTCCATCAAGGCTCAGTTAGTCTGGCAACTCTCTCCTAAGGGCTTTGTCTACATGGGGAAACTTAGGGAAATTAATCTGAATCATCAACCCATTCCCAAACATCTAAGCCACTGGCTAGGTAATAAAACCACCGAGAACGGCACAAACATTAATCAGTGATTCTGGGGCCCAGTAGGGCTCTTGTGTCTCTAGCTGCAGTGAGTCACTCTCACAACACCCAGTGAGGTAACCTAATGTCACAGTCCTCATTTTACTGATGGGGAAACAGGCCTGGGGAGACGGAAGCAACTTGCTCAAGGTAACAGAGTGCAGCAGATTTGGGATGAGAACTCTGGACTTCCTGCCCCCTCCACCTGGGCTCATTCCCCCAATCTCGTGAATGTCTAGAGAGTTGAACATGCCCATCTTGAATGTTGACACTAATACTACCCTCTGTTATCAGCCTACCTCTGTCACCCCACTGCCTCACCTCTGCCATAATGTCTGCACCCACCAGCTTAGGGTCCCCAGGAAACCACAGGGGGACATTTCCACTCTCTTGCTTTCCAATATGTAGCAGAGGTGCTCGGGTACTCCAGTGGGAGGGGGCGGGGGAGCTGTGTAAGCGCCTGGACAAAGAGCATTACCGCCCACCAGCTGTGCTCTCTCTGGTTCTGTGCCTGCACAGTGCTGGCACTCAGGCCAGGTCTACACTCAAAAGTTAAGTCAACCCAGCTACAGTTCTCAGGAGTGTGAAATATCCACCCTGAGTGACGTAGTTATGCCGACCTAATCGCTGTTCTCAGGGCTGGCCCTACCCCAAATGGCACCCCAAGCGAGGAGCGTCTTTGGCGCCTCCCCCTCCACTTGTTAAACTTTAGAATACCTTTTTTTAATTGCATTTGTAGCCCATTTCACCACTTGGATGCACAATTCACATGCCTGATTTATCCCTGTCATATAAGATGATACATTTGTATGCTAGGATCTGTAAATCTGTATTTATTCATGCCATATATAAGCAAATAAAAAAAATAGTTTCCTCCAAGTGTATGGAAACTTTTTAATTTTAAGAATAACTGAAATGTATTAACATCAAGTCATCAAACACTACGCATTAAGCACGGCAAAAGAAGTAACAGTATTTCTTTTATATTGCTGCGTAGATATGGGGTTTGCTAGATATCTCTGGCGTCTCATTAAATATGTACCTTTACTGACACTCTTCAAGTCTTCAAACAAAAGTATACTTTCCCAATTACATAGTAAAACAAGGTTCACAGTACTGCAGCTGGGCTCTCACCTCATTTTTCTATCTCACTCACTGACTCTCTGGCGATGCCCCGCCCCATGGGTGACTACATTCGAGGAGGTTCGAGGAAAATGTAGTTCTCAGACAATCTGGAAGGTTCCATGAGATTCTACCAAGGTCCGGAACATTCTAAGAGGTTACTGAAATATGAATCCACATATGGAATACCTGAAACGCTTTACTTCAAATATTCTGTTTTTCTTTTTGTCGCCAGCAACAAAAACAGCCTCCCGCACCTGGTGCTCGCCAAGCCCAGCACCCCAGACAGTCATCTGGGTCACCTGCCCCTAAATCTGGCCCTGCCTGTTGTAGACAGCGCTCGGTTGACAGAATTCTTTCATTACCTAGCTACTGCCTCTGGGGGTGATGGATTAAGTACCCTCCCGTGGCTGCACCTGTACTGCTGTAGCTTCTTACATCTAGCCACCATCGTCCTAATAAGGGCACGAGTCTGCACCATGTGAGATCAAGTCAGAAATAAATGAATGCTAAGATAGAGGGGGTCACACTGCTGGGACAGCTGAGCAAATGGAGCAGCCATATGCTTGCTATAAAGCACTCGATGGGCCGTCGACCTTTTGGTTTCACTGGGTTTACGTGTCTAAGAACGGCTTGTAGGAGCTGGCCCAGGGCTTGCAGATGCCCTTCGAGATGTTGCTGGCTTAAAAAGAACACTTTTATTGCTGGCTGTCACTGTTTACAAATAGCTAGGCTTGGAAAGATTAGATTTTTATAGGCAAATGTCCGTAAATGTTGATTTCACCAGGCACGCACAACCAGATGAAAAAATATTTCCATCGATCATAATCAGAATTTACAGCGAGGCCAAGGCAGAAAAAAAATGCATGAGAATTTCTGGCATGAGTTAAAGGTATTGACTTCGTATATTTTGACGTGATGTTAACGATCTGTGTTTTAATTGTTATAAAGCTTTAACATTTTGATCATCGGCGTTTTTCTCATTAAATAATGAGTGTTTGCACCCCTACTATTTTTCTGACTCTGCATAATTTCCCACAACTGTGAAAATTTTAATCGCTACAAATAAAATGAAAAAAAGACTTCCAGCCCATAATCTCCCACAACTGTGAAAACTGAAATGGAAAACAATAGGGGAAAATGCTTAAAAATAAACAACATCATAATCAGTTGAAATGATACAAAAATAAGAACTGCAGTCTGCCGAGCCTACAAAGAGAGGAGGCATCAAAATGAACAAGCAGATTGGAGCAGAGATAGGAAACGAATGAGAAATAGGAGCTGTGATCGATCCCGTGTGGATCGCATGATGGATGGCCAGAAAGCGACAGGGAGAGACGGAGAGAAACAAGAGAGGAGAAGGAACTTTGTTCCTTGCAGGCAAGTTCATAAAAAACTCAAGTGCAACACAAGTCTCCGGGCCTGATCCGGAGCCCACTGGAGTCAGTGGAAAGACTCCCGTTAACCCCACTGGCATCGGATTGGGGCCTGTACCCATGGCAGGGAATGTGGAAGAAAGAGAAATGATAAACCAGGGGTGGCCAAAAAACGCTGCATGGTAGAAGCCCTGAGGTCTGTCCTCCCCAGTCTGGTAGGCTGTACTCTGTCAAAGAGCCACATGGGTCTCGTGAGCTGCGGTTTGGCCACCCCTATGATAAACATTCTCGTGGTTGTATTTTCACCCAGATGGTTTGACAGCGGTTGAGTCTTTCCTGTGTTCTGGCCTCCTTTTAATTCCTCTATCTGGCTGCAATTTACATTGGGAATAAAGGTCTATTAATGATTGCACTCAAAATCACCACTTGTTCGGTGGAAAGGTCAATGGTTAATAAAAAATGCTGAGAAATCTTTGTGCTGGGTGTGGCTTTATGCAGGGTGTGTTTCTGGGGGAGACGGAAGCAAAGCAGGGGACAATTTTTTCACAAGCAAAATTGGCCAATTCCATTTCTTAGGCCCGGATCCTGCTGTTCAGCTCTGGCTCGGAGCCCCAGTGAAGACAGGGATCCACGTGTAGGGATCATGGGTGGGGCCCTAAGTTGAAATTTTTACTACTTAACTAAGAGAAATGAGGCCTAACTAAGAGCACGTGGCCTAACGAATCTTTCATCCATGCTGTCTCGAAAGCGCTGCCCGGGATGACAGAAAAAGGCGGCTGAGAATAAATAAAAACGGGGACTGATGATTCATTTCAGACAGATTCCATGAAACATGCCAAGATAGTGCTGGTGTAAACCCAGCACACAGCCCTGCATGGAGCACGGGCACTTTCTGGCAGACAGTTTGCTGATTTCATGGTGCCGTGCCACCTATGGGTGGCTCGTGATAACGGATCTGCTCTCTCTCTCTCTTGCTTTCCTAAGACGGGTCCTGCTGAAATGAATGCACGGCCCATGGCGCAGTCCCTTAGCCTTGGGGAGCTGTGTAGGTTATGTAGACGTGCCACACGTTTGGCTATGCGTCCAGACCTGGAGGTTAGAGCGAGGGTTTCGAGTTAGGACCGTTTCTGGGCCCAATTCTCACTCCATTACACCAGTTTGATGCTGGTGTTAGGTACTGAGATCACTGGCCTAAAACCGGAGTGAGGGAGTGGAGAATCAAGGCTTCGTTTCCCATGATTTTATTGCAAGAGCGACTAACAAGCCCCCACACTGCATAGGAGCTTAAGTCACCAAGAAGCTGACAACCTACGAACAGCTCTGGTAGTGCGGAAAACAGAATTCCTTATATTGTCAAGAGTTGAGTCTGCACATGCAAGTTCAGCTGCTATGTTCGTATAGGTGGGTCTTCTTGGCTCATCTGAATTGAGAGTGGGACAGATTCAGCTGTATGTGCTGTTGGAAGAGCATGGAAATACTGCAATCAGGATGTGCAGGTCTCTGCACTGTTTCCCCCCCTCTGCCCCCCGAGTCTCCTTACAGAGCTCCTGACACTCGTGCATCTGCAGCCTGTCTATATGAGTAATAATACGACAAAAAAAAAAAAACCGAGCAAACCACCCCCTCAGTCCTATGCTGAGAACAAAAAGTTGCAGTCAAAGAGAGGGTGGGAGGGGTGTGGTTACTTAGGGGCGGTGTTTCAGGGATATCTCAACTTATTTATGAGCAACCACAGGGCTGCAAGGATCAGAGTTACACACCAGGCTGAAGAGCTGAAAGGTAGCCAGCCACCTCTGTGCCAAAGCAGGGCTAGAAGGAAATCTCAGCTACCATGGGGAGGCAAAAGGAAGTTCTTGCTAGAATTGGAGAGATGCTGAGGATCAGAAACAAACTCGTGAGACAAGCACTGGCCGAGTGCCTGGGGACACTGATTCTGGTGGTAAGTTTGCCTTTTACTACTTAGGATACGGTTGTGTTTTTTTGGAAACCTTTTTATTAAGGCATTGTTGCAATAAAAAGGTTAACATACTACATAGTACGTTGCTTATTCAGGACCAGGTTAATATTCCATGAACTGGCTAAGATTCTGACTTGCTGGCTCGGTACTGTTTAATTGCAGTCATTTGGGTGCAAAGCTAAAGTGATAGGACAAGGAAGTCACATTCATCCCTGGAATTTATACCAGAGATGAAACTGACCAGAGGACTCACAAGGTCTAGAGTAGTAAAACCCTGATGTTCTGTGTGAAATTATGTATGAAAGTTGGTAACCAGTCAGTTTTAGAGTTGCTTCCAATTCAGTGTGATGTATGAATCTTTTGAAGTATTGAAAGATTTCACTTTCTGTACTTATAAGCAGCAGAGTAGACCAAAGAAGGAGGCACATGTGTGAACAGCAAGTGTATTGCTGGGGGGAAATTGCTTTCACGCCTCTATGTATTTCTCTGATCCTGAAACTGCCCGAACTTTAAAAACCTTTAAAGAGCCATCTAAAGGAGAGAAGATACATGAAGGGGAAAGTTCCTCTTCTTGGATTGTTTTTCTTAAAGCATCATTTAAAAAATGTGCTGGTGTTGAAAGTGTTAATAACAGTTCTCAACAGCCTGTCCTGGGATGGAGTGAGAGGGGGAATAGCAGGGCTGTTTTGTGGTTCACTGCAAAATACTAACTGGGATGGCTGAATGCCTGCCTCTGCTTGCCACATGTCTAGGATCGGGGAGCTGTCCCCCGTCATATGTTAATGGTAAATAGACACAAAAGATTCAGTGCTTAGACCCCAGGACAATATGTGCCTTGGTGAAAGGGTTCAAACCCGAGTGCCTAAAGTTGGGAACCTGCATCTATATCTGGGCATTTAAATCACGAAGTGATCTGATACAGGGATGAGAGCTGAGCTCCACCACTGGTATCTAGAGGTATATCTACGGCTCCAGTGCTTCAGCTACACCTCTGTAGTGTAGATCCTTCCTGCCACAGCGAAGTGATCTGGTTAATTCACCTGTCTGAGGGGCAGTACCTAGTTGACAGAATAATTCTTCCATCGACCTGGTTGCATCTACATCAGGCTTAAGTCAGCCTAACTACTGTGCTTAAGGTGAGAAATTTTCCATGTAGTTAGGTCGATCTAATTTCTACGTGTGAACCAGGCCTAATTCCAAAGTAGTTGCTAGTACTCAGCATCTCTGAAAATCAGGACAATGGTTTAAGTGGCTAAATATGGATATAGGTGTCTTGCTCTAGGCATCCAACTTTGAAAGTACTGGCCCTTCCACATATGATAGGTAGGTATATAGATCACACTGCAGACAGCTGTAATTTGTCTAATTTGCTGATATTCTAGTACTGGCCAGTTAATGTTTGTGCATCACTTTGAAGATATGTGATCAGATTCTAATCTCATTTACCAAGGTGTAAATCCTCAGCAATTCCATCAACTTCAGCTGAGCTGCTGTGGATTTATATCAGTTGAGATCAGAATTGGTTCGGAAATTATTCAGTAGCCGGAATAGCTAAGGGTGGTGGCAACTTTGAAAAGCTCTATGCACCTCCAGCCACCTCCCAAAAATGGAAAGACATGGCCTCTTGCATTTTAAAAAGCAACAGGGGCAGAGAGGCGGACGTATCTGCTGTACATCTCGCTGCTCAACAGTAGAATGTTACCCTCTCTAATGGGGATGCCGTGTTTCCCCTAGCATAACTTTTGTATCTGCGGAAAGACCAGCTTTTGCAATAACTACTTGCAACCAAGTGGCCATACTTTGCTTTGAGAGGATTATTTGGAATAAGGATGGGCAGGAGCTGATTGAATGATTGTGCAGGTTCTGGCTGTGAATCACCGGTGCTATTTGGCAGGGGAAGAAAATCAAGCTCATTCCAGCTGCTCAGAGACTGATCCAAAATCCCCTGGCATTTGGGGTGTGTGCATGTGTGTGTGTCTTGGGTTTGGATCAGGCCCCTCCTGTACAACTCCAGGAAAATCCATGTGTTCTTCTAGGGGCTGTAGGTAAAAGTTGGTGAAAGTGGGAAAGGGAACAACCCGAGGCACATCACCTGTTGTGTTTTACTAGCCCTAATGAGCAGAGGAGGCACAGCATTCATGGGTGAGTGGTTTGGACAGAGCTTCTGGAAACGGTTAGCAAAGAAAAGGCAGGATTTAGAGTCAGGCTGGCAGATTCTGAACTCATGCTTACAGGGTTTGTGGAAATGACAAACTTTTTTTTACAACTTCTCTTGGAAATACATCTGCTGAAGACAGATAGCAGGGCACTCTGCCTGTGGGGCTTCACACATGTCATGGATTGCATTGGAATCTGGGGTTAGGAGCCAAGAGCACCTTCCAAAGAGATTCAATGCAGGGAGGCTGCTCTGCTCCACACCCCCCGCTGTTTCCAGCTTCAGTCTCCCCTCACATTGTTAAATGTATTCAGTGGCTGTATTTAATCTCTGGCTGCCAGAGAAGAGGCAGAAAAGGGCCATTTTGAAAGGCTGATTGATGATTCCCTTCTTGCTTTTTTCAGTTTGCTCCCAGTCCCAGATCATCCCCTGTTCTGGGGTCTGGTTAGCCCATATTTTCCTTTCCATGTAAGCCTGGTAGCAGGTGGGGTTGGTTAATGCTGGGAACTGCCTGTGGTCCTTTCCATCCCCAGCTTTGAGCCCACTGGTTACCTTTTTAGTGTGAATACACTTAGACACCTTTCTGAGTCTGGCAGTCTCCACTGGAGGAACAATACTGTCTGGTGGGAGCACAGCCTGGGTAGCTAAATTGCCCTCATGGGAGTCCCAGCAGGCTGACTCTCACCCGGCTGGTGTGTGGAGTGGTGCATGTGATCATGTGTAAGTGAAATATGTTTATTTTTATAGGGTCATTTTTAACCTCCCACAGAGCCCAATCCCAGTGTCTGTTTGCACCCAGAACTTTCATTAACATCAGTGGGGGTTTTGGCTGTGCAAGGGCTGTAGGATCAGGGTCAGAGTTGACCGGATTTGTCCCCATCTCTCCAGGTTCAGTGTACATTAAGGTTAATATTGAGGGTGGGCTTAAGGTTTGCTCCTGCTCTCACTGAGGTCAAACTTCCATTGACTTCAACAGGTGTGGGACTGTGCTTTGGAATGGAAGATTTGTGAGACCCAAAGGCACTGGGCATGGTCCCAGTTTCTCCCCAACAGATCTCTCGCCTTTGGCTGGCACAAAGATCACAGCGCCAAGAGAGGCACCTTACCCTGCAACAAATGTCTCTGTGCATGGCACAAAAACAGCCTACGGGAAGCATGTCAATAAATGTTCCTCCTTCATAGATAATCAGGGAAATCATGCAGCAAAAGAAGCCGAGGAAATTAGCTGAACTTACCTAAAGATTCCAGTCACTGCCATCTCTCTTCTCATTTTAGGAGGGGGCGATTTATGCCCCAGTGCCTCTGCAGTTCAACACATTATTAAGATCTTTTTTTCCTACTTCGTCTTCCTTCTTGCCTGCTCCAAAGCGCCACCTACTGGCAATAGTTGAGCAATGCAAATATCAAACGAATTTCACAAGTCGGTTGTTGTTTGTATTATACTCTGGTTTTTCTTCTTCATTTCGTATAAATCTTTCGCCTTTTACTGTAGCAGCCAATTAAAAAAAATATTCCATCAGCCCAGCTTTTTGCACTTGGCTTAAAATAAAAGGGCTGCAACTGTTACATTGCTACAGAGCTGCTTTGTCTGAAACACTGGGGCTGGCTAAAAGGTCAGACTTTGTATCCTTCCTATCTGGCTGGTATAATAGTTCGGCTCTGTGGTGGATTAGCCGGTTTTCACTGTTGTTTAGACACAAGGAAGGAACAAAGAGCAGTTTTGAATCCAGCTCCCTTGGTCATTCTTCAAACAGGACTGGTCTGATGAAAGACTTTACTGTTACAAATTGGAACTTCATGGTTGTAACTATGCCACATGCCATGGAAACCTGAATTTCATAGTGTGATTGTTGGGATAAAAGTAAAGGAGAATATTCTTCAGTTGTTAGCAGTACAGGGCGTATGAAACATAGTTAAGCTGTTCTGATTCCATCCAGTAGAGGGCAGCAATACTCAGACATACTTGGAAGTTTGCTACACCATATTTGCTTTATCTAGGACTTGGAAAGGCTGGCTTGCTTTCAGTCTTGCTAAGCATGGCCCTTGCATTATGTTAATATTTTACTAGAGTTTAAAAAACTTAAGTGTAAATTCAATCAACTTCGAGCACCAGCAAAACTGTCACGTGCAGGTCATAATACCGCAGTGCTGAAAGAGTGGTCGTAGTGGGCGTGTCTTGTGGGCAAGGAAGTCATTTAAGGAAATGGCAATAACACCACCTTCCCTCTAGTGCCTTCCTTTGAGGATCTCAAAGCACTTCACAAGCCCTAACGAGGCCACCCTCACTCCAGTGGAGTAGGGAGTGTGATTTCCCCATTTTACAGATGGGAGAAATGAGGCACAAATTAACAGCCTGATCCTGTGCCCACTGTACTCAGTGTCTTCCTTCCTTGCTGGAGGATCAGGCCTTAAATGACTTGACCAAGACATCGTGGGAAGTCTGTGGCAGAGCTGGAAATGGAACCCTGGTCTCCTGACCCTTCGTCCTGTGCCTTCACCTTTCTACCACAAATCAGTGGGGAATGGTTGAGCTTGCTTTAGTGGGAAAAAAGTAGCATATACATTCTGCCTTAACAGACTCTTCCAATGCCATTTGTTATAACTTTCTCACATGGGGTGAAATTCACCCCCTGTGCAGGGAGCCAGCCCAAGATCGGTGTACCACATAAACCCCATTTAAGCCCTCTTATCTCTTGAGTTCTTAAGTGGTGCATAAGCCTTGGGCTGCGCCTCTGCACAGGGGGTGAATTCCAACTCTTATGCAGAAAGATCCATTACAAATCTTATTGTTACTGACTCTCCCTCGTCCCCTTCCTCCCTTTTCACTGCGATGGCTGCTGCAATATGGCTCTGAACACATTGAATATAACTGTGCTAGGTAGGTGGCAGACCGACTAGATGATTATAGCCTGAAGAGTATGAATTCAAAGCTATGAACATATATAGATTTGAACTTTAAAAGGAGACAGGTTTAAAGCTGAGCAGGGCCCAAAGCCCTTTGCAGCTTCTACACTGATTCCACCATTGGAGACTGCCACTGCCATGCGGCTCACAGCATTCGGCTAGCATAATAGGCCACTTGAGTTGCTCCCAAAACTCCATGGAGCTCAGCTGCACCAGCACCACCCCTCTGGCTCACTGCTGGAGTGTAGCTGGGACAGCCGTGAAGGAAGCTAAAGGGAGGCTTTGTCGTGGCAGAGCTGGCTCTAACTTTTTTGCTGCCCCAAGCACGGCAGGCAGGCTGCCTTTGGCGGCATACCTGCGGGAGGTCCCCTGTCCCGCGGATTCAGCGTACCCGCAGCCAAATTGCCGCTGAATCCGCGGGACTGGCAGACCTCCCACAGGCAAGCTGCCAAAGGCAGCCTGACTGCCTCCTTTGCAGGGACCGGCAGGGTGCCTCCCACGGCTTGCCGCCCCTGGCACGCACTTGGAGCACTGGTGCTTGGAGCCGCCGCTGCTCAGTGGCTTTCGATCAAGCCGGGGCTTTGCAAAAGAAAAGGGTGAACAGAGCCAGCTGCAGGATGACGGCCCCAGACCCGCCCAGCCTCACCCATTTGGAGGGAGAGTCCCTTGTTTGGGGTCCAGCTTTAACTCTCATTGTGAGTGAGCGTTTACCTCTCATGTGTCAAGTATCAGAGGGGTAGCCGTGTTACTCTGGATCTGTAAAAGCAGCAAAGAATCCTATGGCACCTTATAGACTAACAGACGTAACCACTTCGTCAGATGCATGTAGTGGAAATTTCTAGGGACAGGTATATATATGCAAGCAAGCTAGAGATAACGAGGTTAGTTCAATCAGGGAGGATGAGGCCCTGTTCTAGCAGTTGAGGTGTGAAAACCAAGGGAGGAGAAACTGGTTCTGTAATTGGCAAGCCATTCACAGTCTTTGTTTAATCCTGAGCTGATGGTGTCAAATTTGCAGATGAACTGAAGCTCAGCAGTTTCTCTTTGAAGTCTGGCTGAAGTTTTTTTTTGCTGCAGGATGGCCACCTTGAGGTCTGCTATGGTGTGGCCAGGGAAGTTGAAGTGTTCTCCTACAGGTTTTTGTATATTGCCATTCTGTTAGTCTATAAGGTGCCACAGGATTCTTTGCTGCTTTAACTCTCATGTGCTGCACGGAGCTGCTGAAAATCTCCCTCCTTCAACCTGTCATCGCAGCTCAAGAGTTTTCAACAGCCTTATTCAGGCAGCTTGGCTGCAACCCGATCCGAATCTCCTTTCCATTCATTGGTGCAATCGGGCTAAATTTACACAAGGTTCATTGCCTAATCCCTGCTCTCTTTGTCTGCTGAAGAGAACAGTTGTTACTCAGACGATAACACTGGGTCGGGTTGTGCCAATGCTACAAAGTCTTCCCAGATTAATCCAGGGATCAGGGCCATGTAAATTCAAGAGCAAATACGTTCAGGTCAAATACATTCCATGCTATGCTCTGATGAAGTGGGTTCTAGCCCATGAAAGCTTATGCTCAAATAAATCTGTTAGTCTCTAAGGTGCCACAAGGACTCCTGTTCTTTTTTCAGGTCTTTCGTGGCTCCTTTGAAGATGCCAAAAGGAGCCACTAGGCAAGGAAAGGTTAATCAGAGAGCCGTTGTGCAGAAGAATGCCGGTGATTATCCCTTCTTGATTGTGCAAACAGAGTCACTCTTCTCCAGAGCTGTTTAGAAACCCATTGGTTATGTAATCTCTCCAGTATTATTTACCCATTTCTGTTTCCTGCCAAAGTCTTGTACTACCTTAGTCAGTTCCAGACCTTTCCAATCTCAGGCCTTGTCTTCTCTGCTAAGAAGGGTGTGGGTTTTTTTTTATTATCTCAGGGCAGGTCTACATTACTGCGTATATCAATATAAAGTACGTTGCGCAGGGGTGTGAAAAAGCCACCCCGCCAGCGATGCAAGTTACACTGACCTGCGTCAGTGTAGACCAAAGGTGGGCAAACTATGGCCCGTGGGCCACATCCGGCCAGCAGGACCGTCCTGCCAGGCCCCTGAGCAACTGGCCCGTGAGGTTAGTCCCCGGCCCCTCCCCTGCTGTTCCCCCTCTCCCGCAGCCTCAGCTCACTCGCCCTGCCGCCAGCGCAATGCTCTGGGTGGTGGGGCTGTGAGCTCCTGGGGCAGCGCAGCTGCAGAGGCGGCCTGACCCGGTCTCTGTGGTGTGCGGTGGAGGCGGCAGCATTGCCCAGCTCCAGCTAGGTGGTGCGGCTGTAGCACTGCCAGCCACTGGTGCTCTAGGCAGCGTGGTAAGAGGGCAGGGAGCAGGGGGGGTTGGATAGAGGGCAGGGGAGTTTGGGGTGGTGGTCAGGAGGCGAGGATGTGGATAGGGGTTTGGGGGGAACAGGGGATTGAATGGGGGCAGGGGTCCTGGACGAGCTGTCCGAAAGAAGGGGGAGTTGGATGGGGCAGTCAGAGGAAAGGGAGAAGGGATGGTTGAATGGGGCAGGGGTCCTGAGGGGACCATCAGGAATGAGAGGAGGGGTTGGATGGGGTGGTCTGGGGACAGGGAGTGAGGGTGCGTGGATGGGTCAGGGGTTGTTGAGGGGGCTGTCAGGGAACAAGGGGGGTTGGATGGGGCGGTCTGGGGACAGGGAGTGAGGGTGTGTGGATGGGTCAGGGGTTGTTGAGGGGGCTGTCAGGGAACAAGGGGGGTTGGATGGGGCAGGAGTCCTGGGGGTGGGCAGATAGGAGGTGGGGGCCAGGCCACGACTCCCTCCCCTAACCAGCCTTCCATACAATTTACAAAACCCGATGTGGCCCTTAGGCCAAAAAGTTTGCCCGTCCGTAGTGCGGCCAGTATAGGACTGGGCAGTATTCCTCCCTCAAGTGCTGCAGCTGCTGCTTTGGATCCCCCTAGTGGTACATCGCCTTTGGGGCTCAGGTACCGCGGTGATGAGTGCCCTGTCAGGGTCTAATCCAAAGCCCTTTGAAATCAGTGCGGAGAGATTCTCATTGACTTCAGCAGGTGTGGAACCAGTCCCTACGTAGACACATACACAGAATCATAGAAATGTTGGGCTGGAAGGGACCTTCTCCAAGTCCAGCCCCCTGCCCGGAGGCAGGACAAAGTAAACCTAGTTCATCCCTGAGAGTGGCAGGTGTTTGTCCAACCTGTTCTTATAAATCTCCAGTGGTGGGGATTCCACAGTCTCCCTGGGAAGCCTGTTCCAGAGCTTAACTACCCTTGTCATTAGGAATTTTTTCCTAATGTCCAACCTAAATCTCCTTTGCTGCAGATTAAGACCATTCCTTCTTGTCCTACCTTCAGTGGACACAGAGAACAACAGGAGTCCTTGCGGCACCTTAGAGACTAACAAATTTATCTGAGCATAAGCTTTCGTGGGCTACAGCCCACTTCATCGGACGCATAGAATGGAACATATAGTGAGGACATATATATATATATACACACATACAGAGAACATGAAAAGGTGGGAGTTGTCCTACCAACACTAAGAGACTAATTAATTAAGAGAAAACACTTTTGTAGTGATAATCAAGATAGCCCATTCCAGACAGTTTGACAAGAGGTGTGAGAATACTTACCATGGGGAAATAGATTCAATGTGTTAATGACAATTGATCACTGTCCTCTTTATAACAGCCCTTAATAAATTTGAAGACAGTTATCAGGTCCCCTCCATCAGTTTCCTTTTCTCAAGACTAAACATGCCCTGTTGTTTTAACCTTTCCTGACAGATCAGGTTTTCTAAACTTTTGACTGTTTTTTGTTGCTCTCCGATTTGTCCACAACTTTCCTAAAGTGTGTTGCCCAGAATTGGACACAATACTTTGCCTGACCAGTCAAATGCATAGATTTAACTTAATATATACCCGTGGGAGTAATGTTAATACTTCATAGTGAAGTTGTTTCATACATTTTATTAATACTCCTAAAATAATCATTGAAATCGTCCCGCGGAGCATAAGGGACCTGAAATACAACAGCAGATCATGTGAGAGTGCGTGATGCAAACCTTGATACCGGAGCTTTTTATTTCGATGGTGTGTGTGACATTTTATTGGTAACATGAAAATGCTGGAGCTGGGGTAGCTAGTTAACGTCAACAGAGCAGGGTTTCAGCTTCTCCATATTTCACACACATCATCCCTAGCAGCAAGTTCCCAAGGAAAACATCTCACCGTGGCCCTAGTGAATTGCATTTAGAGCCTTGTCAATGTGGCTAGACTCCAGTGATGCTAGACTGAGCCCAGACATCTGTACAGCCAGCCTGAGGGTCTAGTGGCTGTGTGGCCATACGCACAGTAAACTGCATGACAACAGAGCAGCCATGGCGAGTGCGATTTGAAATGCTTCCTAGGGTCGAATGCAACTGATAGAAAGGTGTGTGTGTGCGGTGTGAGTGTGTCTTGCGGAAGCCACTGGGATCAAGGTTTGGCTTGGTTTGCTGGGGCCCAATAAAAATACAAACATGCACATCACAAGCAGAATTTGGCCTTAAATGCCAGCCTGCCTGCCTCTCTTCTGTGCTTGCAGGGCCAGATTTTCTCAGTGGCAGATTAGCCATTAGGCTAATGGGGACCGTGCTCAAGGTCTCCGGCCAATTGGAGGGCCCCAAAAGAATGGGCGTCCCCATGCTCTGACCCACTCAGCTGCCCATCTGGTGCTCCTGCCAGGGAGTGGGGGCAGGAAAGCTCCCCAGCAGGCGAGGCGGGGGGCGGGGGGAAGCTGGGACTGCAGTCAGAAGGGGTGGGGAGGGGCCCCCACTTGCTCTGGCCCAGGGCACAACAAAAGCTTAATCTGCCTCTGATTGCGTTACACCAGTTTTACCCCATTGGCCCCCTAATGGAGTGGATTGTCCCACACACAAGGGCTCACCAGACTTTGGAGCACTCAGGCAGAGGTGCCATGTGGCATCTTGCCTGACCGGTAGGCGCTGCTCAGGACAAGCCAGGAGTTTTTCACCATTCATGGGGAAAATGAGTATTAAAATCTCATCCACTGGCAAATTCGGAATTTATCCAGGCTGAGATCAAAGGGCTTAGTGGGAAATGTGGGGTAATTTTACACTATGGTTTTCTGCAACCTAAATGTATGTAGATTACTATCAAACCCCATCAATTTGCAGGACGGCCAGGTCCTTGAGCATGAGGAAAATAAATATTTGCCTAAGAAAATAACCCTGAATAAACTAAAAGAAAGAAGACACACTCTAGACATTACAGCTTTGTCTGCCCTCAATCCACTCCCTGTGCGTGGCCAGACACGGCAGTTGAAGGGACCACCTGAGAGAGGAGCACAACAAGAAGCTACAGTAGCAACCGAACCTTCAACTAACATTACCTTGGAAGTGATTTACGGGGCAGAAAGGAAAGGGAAGAACTTCCCATTAGCTCACTAGCTAGTAATTGTTGGCTTCATAACACACGTTGGATTTCACCCTCGGTGCTCCACTGAGCGCAGGCTGGAAAGGCCTGCGCAGGAATGGGAATCAGGATGCTTGAGGTCTGTTTCTAGCTTTGCCACAGCCTCCTCCATCCCTGCTTCCCCAGCTGTAAAGTCCGGGTAATAGTTCTTCCCCTTCTGCCTAGGGCCTGTAGATCTCTTTGAGACCTTAGATGACAGTCATTCATCAAAGGGCAAAATATTGGAACATGTCTGGGGTCACTTAGCTGGGGCTTCACAGCTGCAATTCTGCTGCTCACTCAGTATTTGGTGGGGTTGGTACTCAGAGCCTCCCGGTCCCAAAGCACAATGCGCTAAAGGAGAACCGCTGCGAGCAGTGCGGGGCCTATGATGTGCAGATGAGGAGATCTCATTCCATCCAGTAGAGGGTGCTCTGCATCCACCCTAGTCAGTTCACACAGTGCCATTGAAGGTTCCTTTGTTGTTTTCCTTATCTGTAACCTGAGTCCGTGTGGGTGGAGACCTGGGCTCTTTAGTTCAGAGGGACTTAGGTGTGGGAAGTTCATCTAGTGAATCAACCTGCAGTCTATCTGACCATTCCAATCTCTGCCCAGGAGATAGCAGGGCACGGTGTTTATTTTATTACTCTTTCATCAGCTGTCAATTGTATGGGAGAAGAGAGGTTACATGGGTTGGATTCTGGGTCTGATACCTTGCTCCCAGGGCTGGCAGCCGGCTGCATCCTTCAGCTCTAACGGGGAAGAGCCATATGTCACTAGTAATGGAAGAGGCTTCAGGCCCCGGCTCTGAGCATCCCTGAACTTTAGGAGGAAGTCAGGATACAAGCTCTGGGTCCTCTGTGTAATTATAAGGAGGCAGTCCAACACAGCTGCAGAGCCTGATGCTGAGCAGAGCTCATGTTCTGCAGTGTAAATCAGGAATAACTCCACTGAAGCCCTTGGAGATACACCGGAGATCAGGATCTCCCCCCGTGGGTTAAATACAAGCTAATGATTCAGACACCAGCTATAATCTGAAATGGGCTGGATTGTTAGCGAGGTGGAGTGAGACGAGGAGGAGAGAGAGCATTTTAACTCTTGGACATGGGCCGGAAATGAGGGATTGACCGGAGCAAACATCCTTGGGCTGCAGCTTGCTTCCTCCCTTCACTGCATGCAAACAGCCCTTATCACCCTGCGCAAATAACCGCCCGCTCACCAAATACTTTCCAGTCTCCAGCCCTCCGAAGGAAGAGGCGAGGCACAGCGCCTCTCACAATGCCAGAGACAAGGTGTAATTTACATGGTGCCTGGACTGAAACGTTTAATGTCTGTGGTTGTCTTAGTCAGGTTTGTGTTACATGCAGCATGAAGCCCCCTAAGCAGGTTTGCAGGCTGTAATCAAGCGTTTGAGCTGCTGTGTAAATCCTAGCACCAGCTGATGGTGGACAGTGTTCTTACATCATCCAAGCTTTGCCTTGCTGACAGCTGCAGACCAGCACCTGTGCTGCTGGGAACTCCTTATATCAAGGGTATTGTCCTTACAATGTTTTCCAGCCATGTATAGTCATCTCTGCAAATGCCAGCAAAGTACGAACTGATCCTGTTTCCAGTCCAGATCCTAAACTTCCACTGATTTCAGTTCCATATAAAGAGAGACAGCAGGCTGGGGACAGTAGGTTTAAATGCATCATATAGTGTCCCTAGGTGTGGTAGGCAAGGGAGAAAAGAGATATGCAATGCAGAATGGTTGAAAGTTGGAGGTCTCTGGGGGAAGATTTTGATGGTTTTATTAAAGGGAGAGTTCGGATAAGTAGGAGGCCAAGAGGAGAGATGCATCTTGAGATGGGAGGCTTTGGGAAGGGTTAAGGAATCAGCTAGGTACAGATAATCAGGAAAGGGAGTTGGTGAAGGCAGCCTTGAGGAAGGATGTACCAACTACTGTGAAGAAACAAGGAGAAGTGGAGAAAGAAAAGAGTCTGGTGTTTTAAGAGACCAGGGAATTGGCTAGAGGCAGCAGAGAGGGGTTTGGAGAAGACTGGCAAGCCTATGGAGGATCTTGAAGACCAGAAGGGAGAGTATTTTGTAGGCTTCAGAAGATGGAGGTGCTCAAGTCCCTAGCAAATTCATGACCCTGCTCCCTGGCATTTTCCACCCAAGCCAGCATGTTTCCCTGCAGCCTTTCCCGTTTTGTACTGCAGCACAAACGCACATAGTGGAGTTGGTCATGGACTTGGGCTGGAGAACTCCAGTGGAAAGCATTCAGGAGTCGTTGGCCAGTTTCTCGCTCCTGAAAGAAAACCCACTGGGCCAGTTTTGATCAGTTCTTTTCTTCTTTCAGTTGTTTGGCTGTGGCTCGGTCGCTCAGATCGTGCTCAGTAGAGGAACCCACGGAGGCTTCTTGACTGTGAACCTGGCCTTCGGCTTTGCTGTTACCCTTGGAATTCTGATAGCAGGGCAAGTGTCTGGTACGTGGCTTCCACTTCACGGCTTTGCTGAAAACCTAGAGGTCCCTCTTGCTCTAAGCTGCCGGCCATGCGCAGTTGGGGATCCAAAAGTCAAAGAGCATTGCTTCATAGTTAGGGCCCTACCATATTCACGGTCCATTTTAGTCAATTTCATGGGTATAGGATTTTGAAAATTATAAATTTCATGATTTCAGCTATTTAAATCTGACATTTCACAGTGTTGTAACTGTAGGGGTCATGACCCAGAAAGGAACTGTGGAGGAATCACAGGGTTACTGTAGCGGGGGTTGCGATACTGCTACCCTTACTTCTGCACTGCTGCAGGTGGTGGCACTGCCTTCAGAGTTGGGCAGCTGGAGAGGGAGCCCAGCTCTGAAGGCAGCACTGTTGCCAGATATCGTCACCTTTACTACTGCACTGCTGCCAGCTGGAGAGAGAGCCCAGCTCTGAAGGCAGCAGTGCAGAAATAATGGTGGTATGGTATGATATTGACACCCTTACTTCTGCGCTTCTGCTGGCGGATCACTGCTTTCAGAGCTGGTGTCCGGCCAACAGCCGCCGCTCTCCAGCCGCTCCGCTTTGAAGGCAGCGCAGAATGATGGCAATACTGTAACCCCCCTAAAATAACCTTGTGACCCCCCCAACTCCCTTTTGGGCAGGACTGAGAAACTCTGGTCTCCCATTTTAAATGTATAATATAGTATAGGGTAAAAGCACACAAAAGACCAGATTTCACGGTCCGTGACGCTTTTTCATGGCTGTGAATTTGGTAGGGCCCTACTCATAGTTAATAACATAGTTTCGTCTCTGCATGCCTGCAGCCGACGAACCCACACTGAGGAGAGAATAGAACCCTTTGTTGGTCATTTGTTTCTCAATACTTCTTGCTCTTTGCAACTGTCGACCACCCTCTTGCTGAATGCCTGCTTCTGGCACAGGAGAACCAATGTGAGTGGACACGACTATCACTGTTGGAAGTCAATGGCATAGACAGATAGCTAGATAGATTTAGAGAGAGCAACTCATTCTTGCTGAGAGCCTCACTGGGTCATAGAAATTAGAGATGGAAAAAGGCCTATTGGACCATCGAATCCTTTCCCCAGTCCCGTTCCCTGCAGTACACGCTCAAAGGCTTTATCCAGTGCGTTTCCCTAAAGACCAGGTATTGCCTAGCTCTGGGCACTTGGATTAACCTAGCGCTTCCAATGAACAGGGCCACATATCTGGCCTGGTTTTCAGCGGCTGCCCCTCCTTCAAGGATTTCAGTGGGGCTTAGAATGAGTATGGGCCTGTGCTGCTGTTCTGATGGGTGAATTTGATCCGGAGGGTGTTGTCATACACACAGTCCCAGAGTGCGCCAGCAGCTGTGCTTTTTGCATGAATGCAGGCGCGTCTTTCTGAACGTGTTGGTCCCTTTCCATGTATTCTGGGGCCAGATCCTGAACCCAGAATGCACTAACGAGAAACTCTTTCCCAGGTGGCCACTTGAATCCTGCTGTAACTTTTGCTCTGTGCCTCATGGCCCGGGAGCCGTGGATTAAGCTGCCTATTTACATCCTGGCACAAACCCTCGGTGCTTTCCTAGGAGCGGGCATCGTCTTTGGCTTGTACTTTGGTAAGTGAACAAACCATTTGGCTTTTATGCTATCCCTCCTCACTCTGTTCTGTTGTGCTGTTAAAAATATCTTCCTCGTCCAAACTGGAGCATTTTCCTGCAGTTGGGCTGACGGCCATCCTAGTATCTCTGGGCTTTTCCAGGGTGATCTCGCATTCAAAGCTCCCAAAATCAATCGCAGGTCCCCATGTAATGTCTTCACGATATGTGCTTAAGCAACAACATTGTGACAGTTGGCTTTATCCCATCAAGGAAATTCTATTCGGAGCCCTCCCATGCCTGGTATTTTTGTGTCTCCTGATTGGTAGCCCCTGGGGCGACACTCAATTAACTCCTCTTGTTTTACACAGCCAAGAAAAAGAACAAATAAGGATTAACATCGAGGCAACAGTTAACTCCATTATCTAACAAAGTGCAAACAATCAGTAACTAACAGCGTTTGTGATCCAGCTTTCCTGATTGAATGAGCTAGTTAGGGCTTGTCTACATGGAAGCACGGTGAAGTCCACAAGAGTGTGAACGGAAGACCATGCTAATGTGTTGCCCCCTAACTGACCCAGGTAGACCTTGCTGGCATGAACTAAAAGGCACCAGTTCACGTTAACGTAGACCCATTTGAGGGACTACATCAATGCAATCTAGGTACCCTTCAGCTCACGTCAGCAGGGCTTACAGGAGATAATTCAAGCACGACCCAACAGGGAGCTCTGCAATTCACATCCCCATAGACCGCAACGTGCTGCCCTGCAGACAAGCCCCTCTTGGGTGCGACAGTTAAGGCCAGTTGGTTGCTAGGCTCTATTACTAACTGTTGTGTGTTTTATACCTCTAGCTGCTGTTGTTTAAAATTAGGAAAACATTCTCAATAATCAATTGTTAATTAAATAGTCAATTTTATTAAAGATCAGTGACAACTCCTTGAACCAGACTTTGGCCTCAGATACACATCCCCTTCAAGTCAATGGGACTTGCGCATGCGTACCTGAGCAGAGGCTCCGGCTCATTATCATTTCTAGATTCAGAGCATTGCCCACTGCCGTAACAGTCATAGAGTTCAAGGCCAGAAAGGACCCCAGATCATCCATTCTCACCTCCTGTGTATCACAGGCCACCAACACCACCCACCCTGCTACCCACATACCAAACCCAACAATGAGAATGAGACCAACCTGTTACAGCCCTCAGGAGACTAAATGACCCAGTGTCACAGTCAGACAACAGGAAAGACTGAGGTCAACGTTAAGTGTTACTAAATTATGGGACATGATTATTCATCCTATAGCAGGTGCTGAGCCTGTGAAGTCTGCACAGGATGTTGAAGAAGTCATAGGGCCCCCAGTAACCAACAGCTGCTAAGTAACCGTGTCTCCTGAGTGTCAGTTGGCTGTGTTGCAGCTAGTTGTATGGTGCTCAGTAATGTGCATGATGGACAAATATTGTGATTCTCTATTGTAATATTCATAGGTTTTAAGTCCAGAAGACTTGTTAGGCTTTCCAAATAACACCCGCTGCCCCGGATTCTGCTGTGTTGTTGAACAATCAGGCGATGAATGACTGACCCAATCCTGTTTTCCATTCTAGATGCCATATGGGCTTTTGGCAATAACCAGTTGTTTGTAGTGGGACAGAATGGCACCGCTGGCATTTTTGCCACATACCCATCTAAGCATCTGGATGTAGTGAATGGATTCTTTGACCAGGTAAGAGAGTTGGGGGTGCTGGTAAGAGACCTTGCAGGACAATCCTTGGCCTCTCACTCAATTTCAAGAGGAACAATGCTGCGTTTCCTGGGACTTAGATCAGTGATATTCACCAGTCGAGACCCAATAATCCACTGGTCAGCATGAGGATCAGAGTGCTGGGGTGTGCCTGGGTACAGGAGGATATAGGTGGCCAGAGTGCGGTCTGCACATGGAAACAGACTAAAATTTGGCCAGGACACCAGGGCTAAGACCCCTACTCTAGTAAAATGTGCCCAAGGATCTGTAATGATCACATGGGGGCAGAACCCTGGTTTTATTTCTCTTCAGAAAAGTGGCATCTTCCGACACATAGTGCCACTAAACACCATGCTGGGGCACACCTACAGAAGGAAGAGTAATAGTAGCATGAGGGGAACCATGGATCTCTGTGGTACCTTGGTCTCCTTCTAAGTGTCAACTCTGACTGATCTTGTTTAGCTTGTGAGATCCTAACCAGAGCTGGTATCACTGCAGGCTGTTAGAGGACTATTTAATGTCCTCCTTGTGGTGCAGTTTCTCCTGCTGATGCTGCTAAGAATGCATCCTTAGACTCATGGGAACTCAAAGACCCAGCTCTCTACTCCTAAGAAGCTTTACTGAGAAAGAGATGTTCTCTGCTCCAAATGTTTCCATGAGGCTATTGCTAAGGGTGGGTGCTTTTCTGGATATGTTCCCTTTGCCATAGTATTCCCCACTTCGTATTCCCTTTGGTGTTCCCTGTGTTTAATGAGATCACATCCTTCACTATCCCTGTTCATCACTCCAGAGGATAAGTTCTAAACATTCAGCATTCCACCCAGTAGCTAGGTGACTTTGTTAAAAGACTGATCAAACCTCAATCATGTCTCTCTCCCTCCTTTTCCTGCTAGTTCATTGGCACGGCATCCTTGATCGTTTGCGTCTTGGCTATTGTGGATCCCTACAACAACCCTATCCCCCGGGGCCTAGAGGCTTTCACTGTTGGCTTTGTGGTCCTGGTTATTGGGACATCCATGGGCTTCAACTCTGGATACGCCGTCAACCCAGCCAGGGACTTTGGGCCTCGTCTTTTCACCTCCATTGCTGGCTGGGGCACGGAAGTGTTCTCGTAAGTGTTTTCTCCACGGAGCGCGGGTTACTCAGATCTGATGGGATCAAGGCACATGGTGGCCAAAAAGTAACTCACCCAAGCACTTCTGGAAGTGACTATTAGAAAAGGAGAGGGAGGATAGCTCAGTGGTTTGAGTCTTGGCTTGCAAAACTCAAGGTTGTAAGCTCGATCCTTGAGGGAGCCATTTAGGGATCTCAGGTAAAAATCTGTCTGGGGACTAGTCCTACCTTGAACAGGGTGTTGGACATTCTATCTCCTTAAGATCTTACTGCCAAGCCTTTTAAAAAAAGAGACACCTAAGCAGTCTCTGCATTTTGAGGCATCTTTGGGATCACGTTAACATTTCTAAAAGGCATTAATCTCCTTTCCTGAACAATGAGAAACAGCCAGACCAGAGCCCTTTCCGCAGATCAGAGCTTATGCCCTGGTGTTGCTATCAAGCAGTGGGCCTAGGAGCAAGCAGGGGAAGGGCAGCCATTCCCTGAACATAAGATCATTTGGAGACTTTCCTGGCTATTGCCAAATGGAAGCGATGGGGAAATAACAGGGGCAGGGGAAAGTCCTCTCCCTACTGATGTGGGTGGGACAGCACTGACAGCTCTCTTAAAAGGCTGTATTCATGCTCATGCTTAGGAAGTCACTGTTCTCTGATAGGGTGATAGCAAAGCCAGAGAGAGCCCCAGTTCTCTGGGTCAGTCAAGCTCAGGGGTGAACATTTTCTAAAGTGCCTAGATGACTTAGGCACCTACATCCCATTTTCATAAGGACCTCAGGCACTTAGGAGCCTACATCTGATGGAAAGTCATTGGAAATATTCAAAGATGCCCAGGGTTTGGGTAATTCTGGTTGATGTCCTGCTACCCATTCCTCATCTCTCATTTTCTTGCGTCTTTCAGTACCGGCAAGCAGTGGTGGTGGGTCCCAATCGTGGCCCCTTTCCTTGGGGCAGTTGCTGGAGTGCTGGTTTACCAGCTGATGATTGGATGCCACGATGAGCCGTCTCCACCATCCACTGAGCAGGAAAATGTCAGGTTGGCCAACGTGAAGCATAAGGAAAGGGTCTGAGGAGGCTGGCAGATATGGACACTTTTCACAGGACTGCAGAAACCAAAGAAGAGAAGGAGAAGAAGGGAAAAGATTCAAGAACAACAAGAGACTCCATTTCTTGAGATATTCTGTCCTAGTTTCTTTGTACACCCTGATGCGTTTGCTTTAGAAATTTGCCCATGAGCCTTTGCCAAAGGCACCATATAGTCTCATCTTGGTAAAGGGGGGGTTGGCAGTGCAGTCATCGTTAGAGTGCTGACTTGACTCAGGCAACCTGAGTTCTAATCAGGCTCTGCTACTGGCTTACTGCGTGACCTTGGGCAAATCACTTCACCTCTCTAAGCTTGTTTCTCCATCGGCAGTGTAGGGATGACGAGACCTCCTCACACGCACCTTTATAAAGGGCTGAGAGATCAACGAATGAAAATATCTAAATTTATAAATAAAGAGAAGCAGGCGGTTGCTGTTGAATTAATTCCTGGTGCAACTCCAGTGAGGTCAATGGTGTTACACTAGGGACGACCGTAGCCCATTAAATCTGTAGTGCATGCCATTAATATCATAGCATTAAGATCCACATCAATCAGGCTTTGCCTAGGTATAACGTCACAATAGAGAGAAAGCAACAATGCACTGGACTTTAATTTTGTATAAGGACAAAATCTTTACGAGCCCACTTCACATGGATATTTGATCCTCAGCATTCACTGAGTCATTGAAGACAAGATTTAGGAAAACACTAATCCACCAGAAGCTTGCCTGGGAAAGCTGCCTTTCTGAATGCATTAGCGATTCTTACGCATTAGAGAGGCTTATACAGGATTCCAAGCTTATAGTCATGTTTAATTGAAAACATGGTGCTTGACTCTCAATAAGGCTGTGTTTGTTCATGTAAATTTCACATTAGCTTTATGTACATAATGCCAGGACAGGGAAGAGTTAATTCAAGAGTGACATAAGCAGCTGTCTATTCACTGACCTGCTTTCTGATAGTATCATTGCATTTTCAAAGTACAATCATGTTGGCAGAGAAATTCCAACTCCCATGTTATTAGATCATTTTTGATACCCATGGCACCACGTTGTGAGAGCATCTCAATTCTCATGGTGCCACATTGTAGCTCCATTACTCATGGCATCATATTATTCGATTGTCTCTGAGATCCATGATGCCATCTTGGCAGAGAATCTCTGTTTCCCATTGTGCCATTCTATGTGACCCTCTTTGATATCAGTGATGGCATAATGTCACTCTCTGATTCCCAAGGCATCATATTATTAGAGACCCCTTTGATAACTGTTCCTTTAATGCATGAATTCCTTTTAATATGTTTCTCATATGCAGTACCTATTTACAGTCGGTAAAACTTTGCATTCTTTCGTGCTTTTTTTGTGTGTCAATATTGAGATTGTAAAATGACTGTGTCAATTTTATTGTGTTTATTTTTAAACCATTTCCAGTAAACTTTGACACTTAGAAAGGCATCAGTGACAATAACATGCCTGTCAGAGTGCTCTCACCCCCTTTCGTCTCATGAGAATCTATAAAAGGAAAGGGAAATCTACCTTTACTGGGCACAGTAGCTGAGTGCTACCTTCATGCTGTATTTCTTTCCTTCTGAATTGTACTTTAGGGTGCTAAGGTGAGGTTATGCAAAGATCAGGGATATGGGAAGGACCTCTTGCAGATGTAAAATCATGCACCTACTCTTGTCAATACAAAAAACAAGAAGCCAGCCCATAGAGTGCACTGTGAATTGGTAATAGATTTGCTAAAAGACAAGGAAAAGCACAGGATGCGATGAACCCAGGCTGGCTTTGAACATCCTTCAGAAATGAACAGCATCATGTTCTTGCTTATATCAGAGGAGCAGTCATAGTAGAGGAAATAAACAGAGCTTTCTTTGAATCTTAGCTCAATTCAGTCTAATTTGGAAGAGATTAACCCTATTCTAGGTGCATATGCAGATTCAAGGTCAAGAGATGTGTGTTCCATGTGCAACAAAGATTCGTATGGCAACCCTATAAGGACGGCAGATTAGAGAATATTTTAAGCCACACAAAATCTTTGTACATGGTTTTAGAACTAAAAAAAGAACAGGAGTACTTGTGGCACCTTAGAGACTAAGTCGTAATGTTACATTCAGATGGCACCTTCAAGGGCAGCTGGCATTCCTATCAAGTTATAGTCCTGTTTGCACTCACATTAGATACCTGGAAAGAAAATAGTTGTGAAAGCTATTCTTTGAGTTTGTGCGTTACTGTTAAAAATAGAGTCCTCTTTCCTTCTTTCATACTTCGATGTCAAAACAATGAGTTCTTTTGAAGATACCTCTTCTCCACTTTGTTCAACTGTAAATGTCCTCGTAAGCTTTTGTAATAAATTTATTTTGAAATAAGAACAAAATCTACTATTATAAAACACACTTTTTTTTTTTTTAACAGTGAGGATAATTACTGAAACAGATTGTCAATAGTTGTGGTGGATTCTCCATCATTTGGAGTCTTAGGTCTGGTCTACACTGGAGGGAGAGTGGGGGAAGAATCTGCCTAAGATACGCAACTTCAGCTATGAGAATAGAGTAGCTGAAGTCGACGTATCTTAGGTCGACTTACCTCGTGCCCTCACGGCGCTGGGTCGACTGCCTCCGCTCCCCCGTTGACTCCGCTTTTCTGCCTCTTGTCACGGTGCAGTACAGGAGTCAACGGCAGAGTGATTGGGGATCGATTTATCGTATCTACACTAGATGCGATAAATCGATCCCCAATAGATTGCTCACTACCCACCGTTCTGACGGGTAGTGTAGACGTACCCTTAGTGAAGACTGGATGTCTTTCTGAAAGAGATGGTCTAGTTAAACTGCAAGTTATCGGTCTAGATGCAGAAGTCATTGGGCCTGGGTTACACAGGAGGTCAGATTGGATGAGTGTAAGAGTCCCCACTGGCCTTACAATATATGACATCTGGGAAAGTAAAGTACCCGAGTATTACCTTTCCTTTCCTGACTTTCACCCTGGTTTAACTGATCAGTGGAATATCAGATGTCTATTTGTAATTCTCCCAGCTACAGCAATGAACCGGTGGGTCTAGTCTCCACAATTTGAAAGTGAATACAATACCTTTTATGCAGCACTCTTTACTCTAGAGGCTCCCAAAGTGAACAACAGAATTAACAAGCTGATATGCAAAATTATGGTTCCAGTTCTCTCATGCTGGTGTAAATTTGGAGTAACTCCACTGAAATGGAGTTGAATTGGCTTAATTAAAATCAGAATCAGGACCTACATGTACAGGGACCATTTTAGCCACCACTGACATGCAGCCACTTCTGGGGAGCAACACAGCAGCAGTTCAACTGCACACAGTGAGGTTGTACTTCAATTTATTTTAGGGGCAGGAAATGATAAAGAATAATGCATCCAACTGAAACCGCAGGGCGGGGGAAGGTTCAGGAAGGCAGGCTGCATCCATGCGGCCAAATCAGGATGTTTTTAGGTTACAGCTGCAGTGGCACACAGCAAACTGAAATATCAGAAGAGGAAACATGCCAAGGAGGAGTTTATTTGATGGGTTACTGGCCTGACATGTATTTCTGCAGGGAGGGAGGTGCAGCTAGGCTGGACAGATGGATGTGGGGGAGAAAGCAAGGGTGGGGGGAATACGAGATGCAGCTGGACTGGTGAAGGAATGGAGTTCCGGCAGATGGAGGCTAAAGGGATATCTATACTGAAAAAAAATCCCTGCAGCAACGAGGCTCAGAGCCTGGTTTGCCTGACTTGGGCTAGCGCCATGAGGCTAAAAACTGGCATAGACGTTCCCACTTGGGCTGGAGCCCAGGCTCTGAAACCCAGTGAGGGGAGTGGGGCTCAGAGCCCAAGCAGGAACCTCTGCATGGCTATTTGTAGCCCTGTGGTACGAGCGCTACTACACTGACTCAGTTGATCCAGGATCTGAGACTCGCTGCCATGGGTGAGGGGTTGCCGTGTAGCTGTACCCTAAGTAGCTAGAGCGTCAACATTTTATTCTAGGCTAACCCTTCTGTGGCTGCTGTCGGCCTAGCTCTTACAGTATGGGGAGCAACTCTAGGGAGAGACAGGAACGATCTAGCTGGCTAGATGCCTTCCTCTGACCCAGGCACTGCGTGGTGATCAAGTAGCATGTGTGAGGCGCAGGGGGGCGTGTAGGGTTGTTGAGGAGCTGGGATGCTGAGTGCTCAGGCATCTACTAAGGGCTTGTCTCCCCTTGTAAATTTTTTGGGATTCATTGCATTTTTTCACAATGACAGCCTTTCCTCCACACACATAGTTTCCCCCCAAAATTTTCTGGCTTCTCGTTCCTTAATCCGCTCCAGGACTACGCTAACTAAATGAGGAGTGAGTTATTCTTTAATAAGGTAGGTGTGGCTGTAACCCCATTTTGAAATAACTCTTTGGGAGGGATAACTCAGTGGTTTGAGCATTGGCCTGCTAAACCCAGGGTTGTGAGTTCAGCCATTGAAAGGGCCATTTAGGGATCTGGGGCAAAAATCTGTCTGAGGATTAGACCTGCTTTGAGCAGGGGGTTGGACTAGATGATCTCCTGAGGTCCCTTCCAACCCTGATATTCTATGATTCTGACAGTCCTCCCACTACTATCCCACACTGCATTGGGGCACACCTGAGTCAGCCTCTCTGTCTACCTTGTGTGTCCTCTTCTGCTGCGGGGTCATCTTGGCCAGTTGTCACCCCCTGCCCCGCATTTAAATGCTGCATTTAGAAGACTCAAAAACATCTGGCAACTCAAAAACATCTCCCTCAAGACAAAACTGAATGTGTACAAAGCAACTCTTATCGCCATCACAACATATAGGAGTGAGACATGGCAACTTACCAAGAAAGAGACGCAAACACTGAATGCACTTCATCACAAACGTCCGCGAATAAGAATATGGGAATAACCAATAGAGACAGGAAGATGAATTAAGAAATCAGAAAAAGGACTGGATGAGGCTCCCTGTCACAAATCATCTACAAAAGAAGACATCAGTGGCTGGGACACGTGCTGAGAATGGAAAAAAAATGCTTACCAAATACTGCCCTGGAATGGAAGCCAGAAAACGCAAGAAGAGAGATAGGAAGACTGTGAACAAAATGGAAACGAACAGCTCTGAACGACATCAAGCAGCTCAATGTGAAATGGGAAGATTTAGAGAGAAGGGCAGTCGACAGGCAAGGATGGCAAATGTGGGTAGCCCAATGTGCAGCCAAGCACGGGATGGACTAAGATCTAAGGCATGGCCAGGTGCACCCCATTGCTACTGCAGCTTGTGGTTAGTCACACCCCCAGGTCACAAACTCTTTACAGCAGCCATGCCCCATGCTTCTGCATGGTCCTGTGCTGAGGTTCTGGAGTTCCTGACCTTCTGGGGAGAGGAGAGAGTCCCGTCGCATCTTAACAGTGCTCACCGGAGTGCCAAGCCATCCATCAAATCATGAGAATGGTCATACCAGGGTCAGATCAATGGTCCATCTAGCCCAGTATCCTGTCTTCCGACAGTGGCCAGTGCCCAGGAATGTGCACAAGGGGTCCAAGCATGGGAACGCACCCCAACAGTCATCTAAAAAATAGGCGTTTCTGCTCCAGCCCTGGATCCAGCCCCGACAGCTGCTCCAGTCCTGGTGTCTGACCACCGTTTGCTGCCCCAGCCCTGGGTGCACAATGCACCAGCTCCAGCCTCAGCCCCGGCTGCTGCTCCAGGTCAGCGGCTGATCACTGTTCGCTGCCACAGCCCCAGCCCTGGCCGCTGCTCCAACCCCGGTGCTTGATGCCATTCACTGCCTCAGCCCAGGCTGCTGACCCAGTCCCTGGCCGTTGCTCTAATGTGCCCCCCCAAACGCAGTCCAATTTAAATTCCTGTACGCACCCATAGGTGCCAACTTTTACTGGCGCCAGTGGGTGCTCAACCCCCTCTGCCCTCAGCCCCGTCCTGACTCCACTCCTGCCCCACCCCCTCCTGCCCCCATTCCAACCTTTTCCTCAAAGTCCCCGCCCCAACTCCACCCCCTCCTGTCCCCTTTCCAACCCCTTCTCTGAAGTCCTCGCCCTGGCCCTGCCTCTTCCCCATCTCCTCCCCTGAGTGCTCCACATTCCCGCTCCTACCCTCTCCCTCCCAGAGCTTGCTACAGCTGTTTGGTGGCGGCAAGCACTGGGAGGTAGGTGGAGAAGCAGGGACGCGGCGTGCTCAGGGGAGGAGGCGGAGGTGAGGTGGGGTGGGGCAGGGAGCTTGGCTGCTGGTAGGTGCAGAGCACCCAGTAATTTTTCCCCGTGGATGCTTCAGCCCCGGAACATCCATGGAGTCGGTGCCTATGCACGCACCCCTGCCAGATGCTTCCAAGGAATGAACAGAATAGAGCAAGCATCACATGATCCATTCCCTGTTCTCCAGTGCCAGCACATGACACCCAGAGGTTTAGGGACACCCAGAGCCTGGGGCTGCATCGCTGACCATCTTGACTAGTAGCCATTGATGGACCTGTCCTCCAGGAACTTGTCGCATTCTCTTTTGAACACAATTATAGTTTTGGCCTCCACACCATCCCCATATCAAACCAAACCAAGTGTGTGTGTGGGTCTCTTCTGGGACACGGGCCAGTGTCGTGACTGGTGCTCCGGCAGTTATAAAATGCCAGGGTCAGTAACAAGACTTCTGGGTGAGCTTGCATGACTGCAAGTGAGGCTGCTAGTGAACCCCAGCCTATTCTGGACACCACTGCAGAGTCCTCGGTGGCCCCTGACCAGGGCCCCAGGCAGGAGGAGATTGCCACAAGCAATCAGGGTCTCTGCAAACCCCTGAGGCAGATGGTTTGGAAGAGACAGCACTGGAGGCCCATGAGACGGAGATCCAGCCTGACAGTGCTGCAGAGGGGACCTCGTCCAGTCAGCATGGTGTGTTATATTACAATACAACTGCACAGGAGGATTTAAACAGCTTTGGTCTGGCTACCGCCAGGGTGCTGCCATGTTGGTCAGCTGCAGCATGTAGCAGAGGCAGCTCTCTGGCTGTTCAGATCATTCCAAAAGTCTCTGCCCCTCCTCCTTCCATCTGTCAGGGAGGCTCTCCCACCCGGGTCCCATGGAGGTTGTGCAAAATGCAATAAGGACCAATCAGATATTGCCCAGCTGCTTCTAGCCCTGTCATGGGGCACCGCCACCATCCATTCAGCCTTCCTAATGCAGAATTCAGGAGCTCCTTTCTCCTGTCTACCCAAGTGCCCAGTAAATGGCTTCCCGAGCCAGGGGAGCAAAGGCCAAGCTGGGTCTCCCAGAATGACAGGGGTAATGGTAACACGATTAATGTCATAGCGGTCTCCAGGTTGCAGAAAACCAGTCTGAGTTTCCCATGATCCTGGCCTTGCTGCCCTTTCCAAATTGACCCACATTAATATTGGTGAACAATGGTCTGTTCCGAGGCCAGCTTTTGAAGTGGGCACAGAGTGACCATGTTCCTTCCCACAAATGAATGAAGGGGAAACTGAGGCAGGAGCACTGGTTGTGCTGTGGCCTGCCACAGGGGGAACAGCCTGACGACACAGGCCTTGCAGCATCATGGAGAAATACTTCTTGAGTTTATCTATATGAAGTGCGTATATGGCTCCCCATTGCTGTAGTATCAGAGCACCTCGCAGTCTTCATTATTCCTCAAAACACCCCTTGGAGGGATGGAAGTGCCAGGACATCCCCATTGTACAGATGAAGAAATAGAGGCCCAGATTTTTAAAGGTATTTTGGCACCCAGCCAGAGAGTCTGAGGCCCACATCCTCAGATTCCTAACTTCTATTCATTTTAATGACCTTTGCATCAGTAAGTAAGGGTCCCAAGATCACAGAGGAAGTCTGTGGCAGAGCAGGGAACTGAACCTAGGTTTTCTAGGTCCTAAACTAGTGCGCTAACCAGTGGACAATCCTTCCTTTCTATTGCTCTGCTACTGCCATCCCACTGTTCCCCATGGCCTGATTTTCTTGTTCTCCACCATCCCTGCTTGCAGGCCAGGAGGCACCTACCAATTAATATAAACCAGATTTGCCTTTGATCCCTACTTTTGCAGACAGCTTCCTACACCAGCAGCTGAACTCTCCAACTCTGGCCCAGAGATCCATTTGGTTCTGCAAGAGTCACTGGGGGCTGGTGAAGTTTGGGAGCAAGTGGGATAATTTACCTGCTCAGCAGTGAGGAGTTGGGAGGAACTGGAGGACAGTGTGGGGAGCAGGGAGGAGGCCCAGGGGAGTGGGGTTGACCCCCCCCCAGATATTCTGTCCCTGCCTCCCCTTTGTCTGTGTTCAGTTCCTGCTCCCCTCAAGGGGCTCTGGTGTCTTGGTGGCCCTGGTATCCAGCTCCCAACATCACCTGGCTCTGGGTCCAGCTCTGCCCCTGGCTCCCGGCAGTTCTGGCCTCTGTGTTTCCATGCCACATCCTGGCTGTAGTGTCCCCATCCTGGATCTGCCTGGGCCCAGCACCTGCTCTGCACACAGGGCCGCCCAGAGGATTCTGGGGGCCTGGGGTCTTCGGCGGCAGGGGGCCTCCGCTTTGGCAGTAATTTGGAGGCCAGGGTCCTTTCGTTCCAGGACCCGCCACCAAAGTGCCTCCAAGACCCGCGGCAGGTGCCCCCCACCGCCAAATTATCGCCAAAGTGGGACTTGCCGCCGAAGTGCAGCTGGGTCTTCAGCGGTAATTCGGAGGCAGGGGGTCCTTCAGCCCCGGAGCAGAAGGACCCCCCTGCTGGCGAAGACCGGGAGCAGAAGAAGCTCCGGGAGTCCGGGCTCTGCGAGAGTTTTCCAGGGCCCCCGGAGTGAGCGAAGGACCCCGCTCCAGGGGCCCCGAAAAACTCTCATGGGGGCCCCTGCAGGGCCCGGGGCCTGGGGGAAATTGCCCCACTTGCCCCCCCTCTGGGCACACAGGGAGGGAAAAGACTGCCTGGCCTGTGACCACTTCCCTCACCAGGACCCCCAGGCAGGGGCCTGTGGCTGGGGAGAGGTTGTCTCCCCGGCCTCACTCCTCCATGGTCCCAGCTTGGGGGGGACGGGGACAGGGGAGGCACTGGATTCACCAACTACGTCCCAGGCTGCAGTGATTGTACAGAGCTCGACCTGCCCCATGCAAAGCCTGCTGGCACAGTCTACCAGCAGGGACTACATGGGGCAGTTAGAGCATGACACATTAGAGCACTCTGCAGTCACCACAGCCTCTGGCTTGGGCACTGAATTCAGTGCCCCAAACTCCACTGCAAATCACTGCAGCTTCAGGTCCTGTCTGACTTTGAAAATCATTACTGTGCACGTGCCCCAGGGGTAGTGGAGAATGCCTAACTCTAGATTTGCTGTGTTTGTTGGACCTGTGAGTCTCTCACACGCAATCACACACGTGTGTGTGCTTGCTCAAAGCCCTTTCTACAGGAACTGCCACTGCTGAGAACGTGAGAGAATGGAGAGCGGGAAGATGAGGGTGTGGGTGGATGTGAGAAATAGACCACAGTATCCTGAGAAATTATCCCGAAACTCAGCATTTGCTAAACAGACTTTCCTTGCTGCAAATTGCAATTGGCTGGGGCAAGCAATAAAAGTTATTGAAACTGTCACACGGCAAGAAGCTGGGGGCTGTTAGTACAGACAAAGATGTTTACCAGGTCGAAAATATTTTATATGTACCTATAAAAAGCCACTAGAAAATCAAAGGTCAGTGGTATAAAAGCGAGAAACTACAGAAAGAATGAATCATTTAAAAGGGCAAGGTCATTTTACTCAAGATGCAGCTGAGATTGTCTGACAGGAAAGTGTTTCAAGATGTATTTATTATATTTGTTATGTTCATGGCATATGAACAAAGAAGTTAGATAAAAAACACTGAACTAGTCTTTCTGGAAGATTGCACTGTAACCTCACCTTATTTCTTAGAACCCAGGACCCTAACACACAAAAAACAAAACCTGAGAGTGACAAAAAAGGCTGCTCCCTAAAGCAGAGAGGCATAGAGCTGACTGTTGGCTGGCTCTCTGCAGACTGGCTACTTAGGACACAGATTGCATGCTTCCCTACAGAATCTCCTAGCTTGCAAGCAGGAGCAGGAAATTCCTTTGGATTTAAAGTGACAGTTAGTAACTGTTACACAGTTTTACACTACAGCAGTATCAAATTAGAATCCAGAGAGGGATTAAAAAATACAACCATTGAGTTTTCATTAAAAGTGCTACTTTGACTACCCAATCAACTGGGAGATTTAGCAAGACAGAGTATTGCCACCAGGAGCAGAAAGAAAGAAAGAAAGAAAGAAAGAAAAGGAGAGGCTTCTTTGTTAAGCTATTTAAATACATTGAAGGTTAGAAGAAGATTTTAATTTTGTGTTAATTAGAATGTTTTAAAGAATTATTTTAAAATTAAATTTGTTCCTTCAAAAACATTCTTGGCAAAATTTGGTTTGTTTCATTCAAAGCAGCATAACTTTGCCTTTAGCATTAAGGCCCCAGCCATGAAACCTATCCTGCAAATTGCTGAAGTAAATGGATGCAAAGATAAGCTTGAACAGAATAAATTGCAGAATTGGGGCCTGAAAGGTGCATGCTGATTTACATACCCAGACATACACCGGTCTTAACCTTTGCACTCCCGCTTGTGAAATCCCTAAATCACTCCGATCATCATAACGGCTTTAGATAGTCATATAGCTTCTCTTATCTACTGTGTAAGTCCTAAGGTATCTGTGAGTGCACATACAAATGGAACTATGCAGTGTGTGATGCTATAATAATAACATTGCCATCCCTGAAACTTTATTGTATGAAGTTTGTCAGATTGTGAAATCCAATGAAAACAATGCATATAAAAAGAAGTGGCATAAACACCAATTGGTGCAGCAAGGGAAGTGAGAGATATGTTCCTTTTGGGGAAAGTGTTGTTTCCTTTTTTGGTGGTTGAACAGTTTTCTAGAGACCAAAGCCAAGATTTGGTATCTATTTACGGCGTTCCCCTTTGTATCATCACTCACACCTGTGCAGAGGGAATGTAATACAGCACCCATTCCAACTGGGTAGATTTCTATGTACCTACTTGGCACAGTTGTTATGGCCTAATTCAAACCCCATAGCTACGTCACTCTGGCCTATGCCAATTTCATGCTGTGAGCACTGTGGTTCGGTCAAACTAAACCCCGATGTAGATTGGCTAAGTCACCAGAAGGATTCTTCTGTCAACATAGCTACCACCTCTGTGAGAAATTAATGATCTACATCGACAGTAAAAACCCTCCTGTCAGTGTAGGGAGCGTCTCCATGACATACCCTCAGGCTCCTAAATCAGCTGCAGCTGTAGTGTAGACATACCCTCAGGCTCCTAAATCACATAGGCACTTTAAATGGTTTTACCATAATCTCCAAATAACTCCACTGACTCCTCCATGCCTTTCAGAATCCACATCAAAACTGCCTTGTTTGTTTGAAAACTGTCTGTGCACTTACTCCAGCCTGTCTTGGACACCTACATCTTTCTCGCCTCCTCTGCTCAGGTAGCTGTAATGTCTTTTCTCTACCACCACCGCAGCAAGGTCACCCCTTCTGAGGTGAGAGCCCCCACCCCTGAAGTCTCCTGCTCTTTAGACCAGGCTTCCTCATGGACTATTAATCCAGTTTTGAATCTCATCTGGAAACATCTCTCCCGTGATTCTCATTTTCTGCCTCCCTCTGTTAATAGTTGCCATCTGTCTCTGTGCAGTGTTTTGAGCATGCAGCCTATATGGAAGACAGTGTAGACATTAAAAGTGTCCTGTATTATCTCTGTGCTGAAGAGACTAATCTAAATCTCTGTGCCAGAGAGTAGGCTATTATTAGTGTTTGTCTTACAGTAGCACCAAAACTGTAGCTCAGGGCCCCATTGTGCTATGTGTATGAACACATAGTAAGGCCTGGTCTAAAACCTAAGTTGACCTAGATACATGGCTCAGGGCTGTAGGTAGGTAGGTCGCCATAACCCCTGCTGGAGATGTAGCTAGGTCAACGAAAGTTCCTTACAGTCTCTATACCTGTTGCGCAGGGACCATGCTCTAAACCAGTGGTTCTCAACACTCAGCCCATGGGCCGCTTGCGGCCCAATCAGCCCACAGCTGCAGCCCATGTGACATCCTCAGGGCCATACAGGTAGAATATATATTGTGTGGATGCGGCCCACAGAAGACAGAGAGCTGCATATGAGGTCAATAAGTTGAGAACCACTTCTCTAAGCTGTCAAAGGTAACGAAAGCCCAACCCGGCTTGTTACATAAAATTGTTTATGAAAATCAATGAAAGTTGGAGACAAGTCGACTGGGACATGCTGGATTGTTTAGATTAAAAGAACTGAGCAAAGGGTTCTGGCAAGTCTCCTGGAAAAGTCAGGGGTTAGCATGACAACAAGCTGAACGAGTCTAGAAATGGGAGGAAACGTTTATAGCTGCACGTTATTGGGATGACTCCCCCCCCCCGCTCCTTCTTGAACATTGTATCTGGGGGTCAGTGAATGGGAGGAGCAGGGACATGTGGATTAGAAGGAACGAGCTTTTTACCGTTATGGCTGCCACCCCCATCATCTCTTGCGGCCCCAGGATCCACCTTGACTCTGTTTGGCCTTCATCATCATGATCCTGAAATGCATCCTGACTGGCCTGGGCCAGAGAGAGGGAACCAATGACATAACCACCTCCACCTCTACCAGCTACATTCTGAAGAACACCTGGCAAGTGAGCCTCAGGTTCCTGCCACCCCCCACCATCCCCAGTGTGTGTCATTTTCCTTCCTCACTTGATCCTTCTCTCTCACTCCTTTTGGTTTCTGTCTGAAAAAAGTCCGGCTCAGCCAGCCACGACAACGTCACCCTTTGCTACACTGCTGTGAGCCTGTGGCCAGAGAGGCAGCTAAAAGTAATTCTTTAAACAGCATGACACTAGTAGAAGTTTGCTTGGTCTTGGCATGACTGATCAGATCAAAGGCTGGCCCTGTGTTTTTCCACCAGTGAGGTTGAAAATCAGAGTCAGATATAAAGATGAAAGCTTCATTTTCTCTCTTCGCTGTTCTTTCCTCCGTCCCCTTCCATGCGTATTTGTTTTGTCTTAAATAAAACAGGCTCGCACTTCAACAAGAACTCCAGCCTGTCTCAGCTCACTCTTTTCCCTTCCCCCAATTAAATGCCCTGGTCAATACTCTCTTTAATACTCCTTTTGCCCCATAATAGCTCTCTACTGCTAAACTGAAAGGAAATAAGGGATACCCTTAACCTGAATGCCTTACTTCATTCTTTACCTTGCAAAGGCTTTAACTGCTTTTCCTTCTTTTTCTGTATCTTTAATAAAAGGTTAAAAAGATGCTTAATAGTGCTTGTTACAACAAAGGTAAGCCAGTAACGTGATGCAAATACCTAGGCTACTTAACCATGTAATGCTGTAACAGTGAATAAGGGTTCCTCCTTCCCAGCACAACTTTCCCCATTGTCACTCTCCCTCTACTGAGACACAGCAAAGAGTAACACTTTCTTCTGCCCTTCCCAACTGCACCCAGTAAACCTCTCCCCCCAGAACCTCTGTCTGTCCTATCAGGATTGACCCTTAAATCCTCAGTTTTGGGGACAGATTCCTTATCAACTCAGGAGATTGCAGACAGTATCAGAGTTTCAGGAAAGGGAAATGGAGGCCTCACCCTGCACAGGAACCAGTTCCAATCTGATGCGCACGTTTTACGTCCTTTAAGCTCTCGGGATTTATGCCCAGTTCCTCAATCAGACGCGATCTCACTGCTAACAGAACCAGGCACAACAGGGGAGCCAGCTTTGGAGGAGGTGTATGGGCCAGGCTAGATCATTACTTCTTGCAGGTCTTCACTGGGCTGATTTCTATCTGGCTGGTTCGCGATGCACAGCTGACGTGCGCAATGCAGTTATGGAGAAATTAACAACCCCTTGGAATCTCCTGCACTGTCTGCCAGAAAGCCAGGGGAGCCAAGGTCAGTGAACCCATTAGGTTTGCTCCGGATTCAGGCTAGATCTACACATTGCATTTTCCCTTCAGCTCAAGGTAACTCCTCAGTACACTAGGAGCCTAAGAAAGAACTCTTGGGAGATCTGGGGAAATGCACCAGGCATAAGGATTTCAGGCTGGATTCATTTTTGCTAGGGCAGGGAAGCGCAACTTCTACTTCATTTCCACCAGTAGGGGCTGCTGTGCCCAAAGGAGGGTGGATTGGCCCCTGAGGGATGGCAGCTTTATAGTACATATGGATTCCATGAAGGTTCCTGCTGGTGGAGGATGCAGAAGGAGTGATTGGTTCAGCACATGCCCTCCCCACCCTGGCCACACCACAACACTGGCCAGTACTGGATGCAGGAGCTGTGTGGGTGGGTGGGAGGAGAGAGGGAGGGGACAGGGAGGCTGAGGCCACCAAAGGAGCACAAGAAGTTCCACAATGAAGTGCAACCCTTTATTTTGTGTTTTGGGTCAGATGTCGCGGGAAGCTGGGGCATAGGAGGGTCTGTAATTGTTCATAGATGCTTCTTCAGCCTCTGTTTGCCAGCAAAGAAGGGCAGAAACTGGTCGCCATAAAACTCTCCCCAGAAGGCTCTGCCCTGAAGGAGCTGGCCCAAAGCCATGTGACAGGGTAGTGGGAAGAGAATGAAAGGAATGGGCACAGAAAGCAGAGGCCTGGGACAAAGATGCTGGAGAAGAGAGAGCGCTAATTGGAGGTCATAAACGGCTTCAAATGCATGCAGAGCACTCACATGCCATCCTCCATCCGTAGCCATCTCCACTGGCTTCCTGTTCAAATCTAGTTTAAAAATGCCTCCTGGGATTTGCCTTGTTGACGTCACCGACCTCTCCCCTCCTCTCCCTCCATGTGCCTAGCACCAGCCTCCTCCCTGTGCCTGCAAACAGTCTCTGCTGGAGTGAGACCCCTCCGGTCCTGCAGCATCCTGCAGCCCAGAACAGCCTCCGTGTCACTGCATCTTGTCAACTTTCCTGCTCATTTCAAATCTCAAGTATCTCTTTCCTCCCTTGTTATGTCTCATAGGTCTACAGGGCAATCGGGACATGAGATTGGAGTAGGTGTAGACATACTCCAGCTACATTTGATTGAACTAGATCAGGGGGTCTCAAACTCTTTTTGCTGGGATTCCCTTTGAAAATATTTCGGGCTGTGATAACCCCTCCAAAGAGTTATGACCTCCCCCATACCATGCCACCCTGAAGTCTGCTGGGGGAAGTGCTGTCTTCAGAGCTAGGCACCCAGCCAGCAGCTGCTGCTCTCCAGCCACCCAGCTCTGAAGAGTTCAGTCTGTCAGCCCTGGCATGTGTGGGGGCTGACAGCCAGTGACCCGACATGCGCAGGGGCTGACAGCTCATGACCTCCCTGTAATAACCTTGTGACCCCCAGTTTGAGAACCCCTGAGCTAGATCAATAAAAGTAACAGTGTAGCCACTGCAGCATGGGCTAGCCACCCGAGAACAATCTCACCCAGGACCCTAGGTATGTACTTAGGTGGCTAGCCCATGCCACTGCCATGCTGCCACTGCTATGCTGCTATTTTTAGCAGGCTAGCTCAATCAAAGCTAGCTGGGGTATGTCTACACATGCTGCAACAGAGCCTCCCCATTGCAGTGTAGACACATCCTTCATTTCTCTCTCTCGCTGTGATCACTGAACTCTGGAAGGGCATTGTTCGGCTGGGCGGTGCACTGAGACGCAGGCTGTGTGGAATGCTTGCATGCAATGCAGGGAGTGCTGTATTATGGTTCTGCCTGTGGGAGTGTAGCGAGCCAGTCAAGGGTGCTACAAGATAAGAGTCAATATCTCATTGCTCCGTTCAGGGAAGTAGCAGTGGAAGAGGGACAATTGTGGATATAACACGCACGGCATAGGAACAGCCAACGTGTCCCCACCCAGAAAAAAGTCCAGTAGGAGATGATCACAGAAGCTTCCCCCCCAAACTGTGAGGCATCCTGTGATCTAATGATGGTATGTAGCACCCAAGAGCACCTTTCCCTTTTTTCCCAGCATACCTTTCTTGGGCTCTGGGTGCACGTGCACTGGCCCTTTAAATATAGCAGAGACTCAGAGCAGCCTTAGAGGGACCATTTTGTGGGTAGGTGCTGGTGGTTGCATCTGTCCTTCTCGAGCTGGTGAGTACTCTGACCTCCTGTTGTCTGTTCCCCTGCTTATTCCTGGGGAGATGCCGAATTCGCCTGCCACAGAAAGTGCTGGATACTTTTCTTTCAGTGTTGACCTGAATTTCCTGGGTTAGTTGTTATGACTCACCACTGATTGCATCGGACCAGAAGATTTATAGGTTCTTGTCCAATTCAGACTACAGGGTTCAAGAACTCAGAGAGTTCTATATCAGGAGAGGACTCTCGGGGTGCTTGGCAAAAACACTTACACTGAGGACAATACCAAACTGATAAAAACTTTATTGAGATTAACAAAAGACTAATAAATGCTATGAAACTTATAACTGCAAACCAGTAAAAGAATTCCAAAACTCCTGGTGGTAACATGCCTCTGATAAGTCCTTAACTTAACATACTCACACCCTTCCTTGAAGTCCCAGTAATAGGAGGTGAAGTTCTAGCGATGATTCTGGCTTCCCCAATAGTTAGGAATGTTGAGTAGTTATACTATACTGCACAAGCTGAGCTGATAGCGTGAAAGAAGCTAGAATGATAGGTAGATAAAAAGCTAGCCTATAGAATATAGGAGAGCTAAAGAAAGAGCTAAAGACTAGAAGAAGCTCTCAAAGAGCGCTAAAAGAGTTATTTCCAAGACCCTTCCTTATCAGGTATTTTATAGGATTCTGACACTATGTAATTGAGACCCAATCTACTATACCCAAATCTTACTTCCGTACCCTAAGAAATTTATGGATACCCTTATCCTATAGGTTAGTGGATTATGACACTTACTCTCTATATATTAATAAGGATTATCTCACTCCAAAACCTGCCATCCTAGACTCTCTTGGCGACTTCCAAGTTGTGGTGTACCCTGTGGATACCATCCAGTTGTAGATGCTGGATAAACCCATTCAGTTATGTGTATAGTTCCTCCTTTTGGTTCCCCAAAGTTCAGGGACCATTCTTATCAGTGCCAAAGGTTACCACCTTTTATGCTGACATACTCTTAACTGATTATACTTTTTGCTATATAGCAGATCTTATTGGATCTTACAGGCTGGTAGGCTTCTTTCATTTCAGCATTTCAGCAAAACTTATTCTATGTATAATTACGAGGAAACACATCCTAAATTTAAAGAAATTAATACTGATAAGAATGAAATGGATTAATTCAGAAAGAGAAGCATATTATTTGATAGGGCTGGCTGGATTAGAAGGATATAATAGCTAGCAAAATAATCCTATGGGCTACATCAGAAACCCCTTTTTAAAGCTAACTCTCCAAAGGGCCAGCTGTCTGGGATCTGATACTACACTCAGAGATCCTCGGAAGAGAAGGAGGGCCCAGAAAACAGCCAACAGGAGATGAGCCAGTGGGATCTGCGTTCTCCAGTATTCTGATCCTTTAGCTCAGGGTTTCTCAGACAAGGGTCGCCGCTTGTGTAGGGAAAGCCCCTGGCAGGCCGGGCCAGTGTGTTTACCTGCCCCGTCTGCAGGTCCGGCTGATTGCGGCTCCCACTGGTCGCAGTTGGCTGCTCTGGGCCAATGGGAGCTGCTGGAAGCGGCACAGGCCGAGGGACTTACTGAATGAGAAGGGGTATGACAGGGACCAGCAGCAGTGCCGTGTGAAAGCAAAGGAACTGCAGAAGGCATACCAGAAGGTCAGGGATGCTGAAAGTCGATTCGGTGCTCAGCTGCAGACCTGCTACTTTTACAAAGAGCTGCATGCCATAGTTGGTGGAGACCTCCCTCGATACACAAAACAGTGGATACCTCCAAGGATCTTGAGACACTGGCCCCTGTCGGAAACAATGGGGAGGAGATGGAGGAGAAAGAGGAGGAAGGGGGACCTGGGGTCGGGGGAGATCCATTCTAGAAATTGGGAATAAAGGACCAGATCTTCATCTAGTGCCAAGTGGCATTTCATAGAGTTTAAGGCCAGAAGGGACCATTAGATATCTGGTCTGACCTCCTGTATATTACAGGTCATTAAATTTCACCCTGTTATCTCTGTTTAGTGTCCAATTACTTGTGTTAGAGTAAAGCATTTCAGTCCTCAGGAGACTAAGCTGGTGTGTGCCACAGGCAGAGAACAGGAGGGACCGAGGTGTCACGAACTCCAAAGGGCCCCTGTGATGGGAGGGAATGATCAGGTGAGATATACCCAGATGACCCTAGCAAGTGACCAGCACCCACACTGCAGAGGAAGATGAACCCCCGCAAGGTCCCTGCCAATCTGATCATGGGAAAATTCCTTCCCAAGTCCAAATCTGGCACCCAGTTGGACTCAGAGAATAGGAGCAAGATACATCTGCCAGGCATCTAAGAAAGAGTATTCACTGAATCACCTCAGAGCACTGGTCCACCCCATCTAGTATCCTGTCTCTAGCCAGGCCATTCCCTGATGCTTCACAGGAAGGTGATAAAACCCTGACTGAATAATGTCACCTCCATTGACTTCAATGACTCTACATTGTTTGGCACTAGCTGGGGATCTGGGAAAGACAAAATAAAGTGCCTCCTTCCCAAATCCACAAGTGGTGAAAGGAAACTACATTTCAGGCTAAAGTTTTCATAAGTGACTAGTGATTTTGGGCACTTCAAATGTGGGTGGCTAATACAGGCACCTCAAAGCACTCCGCACTTTGTAAAAACCAGGCCCCTTACAAGGGTGTTTTAAGTTGGGCAGCCAAAAAGTATGAGGCACCGAAAGTGATTGTTGAAAATTGTGGCCATGAAACAAAGACTCTGAAAGCATGTAAGTCAATGGTTGTCAACCTCTTTCATACAATGACCCCCTTTGCCATCCCAGCACCATCCTGGGATCCCTTCTCCGTGGGGCAGGCAAAACCCCACTTGCATTTAGCAACATGGAAAGGACCTGATGGGCAGAACTCCCAGGCTGAGAACTCTAATCAGTGGCCATGGGAATTGGTATTTTAACCTGGCAGTCACCCTTTAAAACCAAGTGCACTCATGTGTGTGTACATTTGTGTATGTGTCTGCAAAGCCGAGGAGAGGAGTGAGATCCAATCAGTTGGCCGGATTTTTCCAGTTCAAATCGAGCTGAAACCATTACTCATTTTATTGTAATTTCTGCATTCTGCACTTCAGGGATGTTCTGTTGAAATGTTCTGAACCAACGCCTTATTGGTAGGGTGTGTCAATGACACATCTAGCAAGCTGAGGCAGCTCCCTCTGGCAAGCTGAATGTATCGAAAGGAGCGTGACTGACAGATGAAGAAAACTAGGGAGATTGGAGGAAGGGGAAAGATCAGAGAGAGAAAGAGAGAGAGGGGGTGGTTTCATTCAGTTATGTACACAGTATGTTAAGTAACCACTTAAATAACTCAGTAGTAGTGATTCATCTCAGCTCTGCCTTGGGAAAGAGCTGGGCTAGTTAAGTCCTGCATAGATGTTCTAGGCAGGAGCTGGGATAAAAGCATCCATGGTCTTGTTAGCTGTATATTATGTAAGGGAAGACTGATCCCTTCTAGTTGGAAGGAAGACCAGGAGTGGATGGGTTGTAGGTTGCATTGCGGGTTCTTGAAACCACAGGGACAACTGTGCATCGTGGAAGGTTTCCCCAGAAGGAGCAAATCGTCCAAGTGTGATTTCAAGGCTTCATAAAATGTTTTGCACAGGATAGCATTGCCTTGAAGGCTATTCTTACTGGCAGAGGATGCTACTGCCAGCTTCAAGCGTGGCATGGAGAGAGAGAGAGTCTCTTCAGTGACATTCATCGGTCAACCATTTCCTTTGGTGCCAGTAGAGAGATGAGGTTCAAGCACAGGCCAGGAAGCCAGGGACTCCTAATCACAGCTCAGACTTTCTATAAACTTTCACCTTCTAATGGAGAGCAGGCTCTCTTAGCTAAAGGGCATGTGCTTTTCTGCTTTATTTGTATATTCCTATCTCTGTACATGGAGAAAGGGGTTTTCTTAATAACTGTGCACTGGATAGTTGAAGGTTACTGAATAGGATACAGAGCTTTTCGTCTCGGCATCAGCATCAATCCGACCTAGGATGGTAGCAAGTGACGAGGTACCCCTTGCAAAAGAAGTTGGTGCATGTTAGTCTAGTTCATTGCAGACATTTGTCCACATCCCAAAAGAGCAACCTGGGACCCCCTCTAGCAGTTCCAGCCAAGGACTCAGTGCATGATAGATACTGAACTTCCTTCTCAGACTTTAAAGGTGGCCACCTGACGGTCAGCGTGGATAGATATGTTAAAAACAGAAAGAATAGGCCCTGTACGATTCCTGTAGCAACGTGTGGCACAACAGAAGAATCTGAAAGGCTTTAAACCTAAAGCAGTTGGCGAGGAGCAGCACGAGACAGCCTGCTAGGAGGTCCTTCCAGTACTCTTGGCACTACATTACCCCACCATGTGTCCTGATAGCCACCACAGACTCTCCTGCCCCATTTGCTAATCTCTAAGCAATGGAGCCCTCTGTGCACCATTCAAACTCCCAAACCCTGCCACTTGGTGTCCTCAGCCTAGGGATGGATGTTGGCAAAATAAGAGCAGCTTCTGGATTCACGCACTCATTCCTGCCAGGAGTCTAGCCGTGGAAAGAAAGGACCAGTCACTGATCCAGCTAAAGAAGCAGGATTATTAGCTTGTTTTCAAAACTGGACATTCTCCTTGGCATTCCCTTGAGGACTAACCCACATGCATGTAACGTCCCATCCACATTTGAGATCTGCTGAAGTTGCCTGAGCTCAAATGTCCTCCCTTGATGCATATATAGGCTTCACACCTCTAGCATATTCAAGGTCTTTCTCCTTACTTTATGCTCAACTTGACAGCAGCTAACACCCCCTGGGGAGCGGGTCTTTTCTTCCCTTTGTGTTGACACAGCACTCGTGCATTTTTATTCTCATTTGGTGCTTTCTGAAATCTGTGTTCAGGTTTTTCTTTCTTTCAGGGGCTCCAGACCGTGATTAACCCCAAGCATATGGTAACGGCCCCCACTTCAAATTCAAGGATGTCTGGTTCAAAGCAGTTTTTGGTAGAGCAAAATCATTAAAATAAAAAGTGCTTAAATAAACGTACCTCAGGTGAACACTGCTTTACAGCTCACTATGGCTTTATTATAGAAGAACAGGAGCACTGCCATAGTTAAGGGTGAGACTTGCTTACTGTTTAATAGATGGTTTTTTTAAGTACTCTAAAATCTACATGCTTAGGGACTTCAGGAGGTCTAGTTCAACCTGCTGCTCAAAGCAGGACCAATCTCCTGACAGATTTTTGCCCCAGATTCTTAAATGGCCCCCTTAAGGATTGAACTCACAACCTTGGGTTTAGCAGGCCAATGCTCAAACCACTGAGCTATCCCTCCCTATTGTTGTATTTGGCTCCTCCTTGACAGTGAGGATTGTATGAGCTGCATTTACAGTGTCAGGCACTGTATCACACTGTCCTCATTGCAAGAGCTGCAGATCCCATGCACTCATCAGTAAGTCTTCTACATTAGGCTTTCTTAAATTGTTCGGCCTTCGAAGAGAGAGAAGGTAGGTGAGGTAATCTCTTTTATGGGACCAACTTCTGTTGGTGGAAGGTACAAGCTTTTGAGCTTCACAGAGGTCTTCTGCAGGTCTGGGGAAGGTAATCAGAGGACTAAGCTAAATACAAATTGGAACAGATTGTTAAACATAAGGTGTTCATGCATCTTGTAGGAGACCACTTAAAATGAAGCAGGCAATTCAGGGTAAGCAGGCAGTGGGGTGTATTACAAATTGCTATAATGAGCTGTACAACTAGTTGAGACCAGGTTTTTTTGTGTCTAGCAGAGTTATAAATTTAAGCTCCCAGGTTCACCTTCGGAAGGTGTTGTGCAAGTGTCCTTTGAGGACAAGGACTGGTCTACACTAGAAAGTGAGGTCGACCTAGCTACGTTGCTCACCAGGAGATGTAGTTAAGCCAACTTCTGCTGTTGAAGAGGACACACATTGCGTTCGAGCTGACACAAAGCTCTTCATCTTCTAGGCATTTCTGTCACACATTACTTATCAGAGTCATCTTCCCTAGGGCCCTTGGTGCTTGGGCAATATCTGCATTTCCCCATGAAGGGAATGACAGATTTATCTGCTATCTTCGTGTTCACCGCATCCAGTTACAAGGGAATTTGTTGATTAGAAAATCTGTACCAAGCAACAGGAGGCTTTGAACAAACATGTATCCATCAGTACTATAGTATCCCCTCTCCCAGGAATAAACCCACTAATCCTGCTTAGCATGGGACTAATACTGTTGACCTTGGAAAGGCTGTGGAAATGGCAGTCAAATATCGGCACTGGTTGAAAGGTCTGTGGTAAATCTACTGGCTGTGCAGGGTATGTCTTTCTGGTCATTTCCACAGATAATATGCCATGCTTCATTCTCTGTTTTACATGGGACATGAAAAATAAACCAAAAGCTCACTTTCATAGAAGTAATGGCAAACTATGTATACGCTACACACACAAAAGCCCTTTGTCAAAAGAACAATTTTTATGGTTGCAGTCAAGGAATCCAAAGTTAGGAAATGCTGAAATTATGGTTGGTCGAGCTACCTTAATTCACCCCCTTGTGCATAGTGTGATGGGGCAAGGCCAGATGGCTACAGTAAAGTACTGAGAAACAGGTATGTTAGCCCCAGGCTAAACAAATCCCTAGTACCCTGGTAACCAAATGGCAGTTGCTCCAGGTAATCCAGGCACCTGGAGCAATTAAGACTTTTCTAGAAGGCAGCAGAGATAGCTACTTTAATTAGAAACCTGCAGCCAATAGGCAGCAGGCTAATCAGGGACCTGGTTTAAAAAGGAGCTCACTGCAGTCAGAGCCAGAGAGAAGAGTGTGTGAAGGAGCTGGAGCAGCAAGCTGGGCGTAGTGAGAGACTGTATTGTTGAGAGAATTGAAGAGGACAAGCGTATTCAGACAGCCAGGAGGAAGGTCCTGGGTGAGGATAAAGAAGGTTTGAAGGAGGCCATGGGGAAGGTTAGCCCAGGAGCTTGTGCTCATGCAGCTGTTACTGGAGGCCTATACTGACACTGTGATCACGCCCTGCGGCGTGAACCTGGGGATAGAGGGCGGCCCGGGTTACCCCCAAACCTCCCAACTCCTGATCAGACACAGGAGGAGCTGACTCAGACTGTGGGTTCCACAAGAAGGGAAGATCACTGAGGTGAACAAATCTGCCAATAAACGCAGGACCCACCAAGGTAGAGGAGGAACTTTGTCACAGTAGGCATTCTCATAGTTTTTAATAACATGCACCTACCCAGTCTCCAAGCAGCCTATGGCCACAGCAGTTGGCCAGTCCATCTGACTGGCCAAGGAAGTCAGGAAATCTGTTTTTAAGCCTGACAGCAACAACTGATCTCTGGCTGCTCAATGATTATGCCCACCACTGTGATCACTCTTACCTGCCTTGTTCCCAGCCTTGCTCCAACCTTACTCCTGCCCTGCCCTAGTCCCCTCCAGACCTGCTTTCCTACTGGCTTCCTGATTCCAGCTCTGATCCTGGCTTCTGGCTCTGACCCTTTGGCTTTCATTTCTGGTTTTCTGACCTCGAGCTCTGGCTCCTGATTCCTGCTCCAACGACTAGGCTCAGTGTCTTCCCTGAGCCAACTGGCTCAGATTCCTGCCTCCATCCCAACTTCTTTTGTTGGCTCCCGGTTTCCTTCCATTGCTCCCAGTCGTCTTGCACAACCAGTCCCAGTCTCCCTATCCAGCTCCCAGTCCCAGTCTGCCTCCTTCCCCCAGCTCCCACTCTCCTTTCCTAACCAGTCCCAGTCTCCTCCTTCCAACTCTTAGTCAGTTTTTCTCCCACCTTTCAGTCCCAGTCTCCTTGTCCCAATCTACTTCCTTCCTTCCGCCCTGGGGAACCCCCACCCACTATCCCCACTTCGCCTCAGTGTTAGGCTACTGCCAGTCTCCATCTAGCCCCTGCTCACTGGGGTGGACTGCAGTGTATCAGCCACTCATCATAGGCAAAGGGGGTTTAGACCTGCTGCCTCTGCCTACTCATGGGCTGCCCCCTGCAACCCAGTACCTAATAGGCCTTATCAGGCCTGCAGCCTGGGGCTTTCCTAGGCCAGAGCTCCCCGGCTCCCTTGGCCTTTCCCCAGCCCTGATCCAATCTAGGTTCTCTTTTTGGCACCTTGCAGCCAGGCCCTTTTCCCTCTACAGACAGAGGGAGACTGCCTGGGTCCTGGCTCACAGGTTCTTATAGGGGCCAGCTGGGCCTGATTCAGGCATGGCCACAGCTGAGCCTACTTTCCCCAATCAGCCCAGGCTTCTTGCCCCAGCCACAGCCCTCTCCTGGGCTGTTTTTAAAGCCCTCAGGGCAGGAGCGGGTAACCACCCCACTACAATGGGCAAAAGTGCGCCAGGTTGCAGCCCCTATACCGGCTCCTCATCAATATACTGTTGCGTTTCTGGCTGCACTTTTCCCCTCACCTCCTTCTCTACACACTCCCTATCCGTGGCCCCACCAAGTCGCAGGATCTCCTGGTCAACCTCCTCCTCGCCCTGGCTAAAATGGCCATCTACACGACCAGGGAGAGGAGGTTGGCCGATGGAGACTCTGGTGACTGTGGGGCTTGTTTCCGGTCCATGGTCCGTTCACGTATCCGGGTGGAGTTCCTCTGGGCGGCGTCCGATGGCTCCCTTGACGCCTTCGAGGAGCAGTGGGCGCTGTCCGGGGTTCTCTGCTCGGTGTCCCCTTCAGGCTCCCTTCTTATGACCCTCTGACCACACTCCCATCCCTGTTCTTTTATTAGTTGTCCCCTGTAATCAGTGGGCTTCTGTGGTCCTGTGGGTCCTCCCCTTAGGCTGGGGGAGGATCCTTTAGCGGTGGGCGGGCTTTGCCCGCCCACTTCCCGGAAACCCAATAGATACAATGGGCAAAACAAGGTCTATTTCCCTAACATCATTCTCAAAAGTGTCTGAACCATTCTGGCCAAAAAGCTCTAAAAACAGCTTGAGGCATAATAAATTTTGGTCCAAGCGGATAATGTTTTGCTGAGTTATCAATGACTGGAAACAGGGTCTTATAATGGGAAGTGTCAGACAACCATTATAATAGGCACTACTGGTACACAGCTTATAACAAGAATTTCACATAAAACTGCTCTCTTTCAAAATGGCTGCCATCTCCCATTGTTCTCAATGGGAACTGGCTCATAACTTGCCCACAGTTAGACACCCTTCTCAACATGGCCACCTATCTCCCACTGTTCTGAATGGGAATGAGGCTCCCAGGGTGTCTTTAATACACATGACTGATGCAGTGGCAGAGTGAGGGGGGAATAGGGAGAAGAAAAAAATTCTGATTTGTCTTTAAAATCAGTGTAAGCTAATTTGGGACTACCAATATTAAAATGCCTTTATGGTAATCATATGGTGACACTACAGGGGAGTGTTAAGGGTGTTTGGGTGCATTATCTCTATCTATGCAGCATCAGAACTCAACATGGGCGGATATCCTTTTAAATTTAGCCTTAACTCTGAATTTCCTGGGTTTATAATGCTCCGTTTGGGGATATCTGCAATATCCCTGCAATTTAGTTTACCTGCAATTACTATATGTATTCACCCCTAAGTGCATCTTACATAGGCACCAACTTTCTAATGTGCCTCCCTGTCTCCGCCCCCACCCCCACTACATCCTTCCCCCAAAGTCCCACCCCCAGCCTGCCTCTTCCTGCCCGCCTCTTCCTGCTCAGCTCCTGCCTTGCCTCTCCCTGCCTTGTTCAGCCGAATGCATCCTGCCTCCAGTCCTCCCCCTACAGTGCCTCCTGTATGCCACAGAACAGCTGATCCGCAGCAGCTGGGAGGCGCTGGGAGGGATGGGGAGGCGCAGATGGGGGGGCTGCTGGTGGTGCTCAGCACCCATCTGTTTTTTTTTCCCCAATGGGTGTTCCAGGGCTGGAGCACCCATAGAGTTGGCATCTATGACATCTTAACATAAATAAGGTCTGGGGACAGACACCTAGACCTACATTTTCAAAAGGGAGCAGCAGAGAAGGAAAAGTCAAAGAGGACCCCAGGTTACAGACCTGGGTGACAAGGAGAAGGGTGGTAGAATCTCCTTCCTTTGAGGTTTTTAAGGTCGGGCTTGACAAAGCCCTGGCTGGGATGATTTAGCTGGGGATTGGTCCTGCTTTGAGCAGGGGGTGGGACTAGATGACCTCCTGAGGTCCCTTCCAACCCTGATCTTCTATGATCAGCTATAGCTGTTATCATGCAATACCACATGAGGTGATAGCTATCACTGCTCCAGAAAGTTCCCATTATGTTTCCAATTTACCATTGCCTGGAGCCACTCTCAGGAAAACTGTTGCCATTGATTTATTTTGTGTAGGCATCAGAAGTGCTGAGTCTGCTCCATTAACTCCCACTTGGAAATTTGCTGCCCACCTGTGTTTTTGTCTCTTTTTGGGGGGGTGAGAGGAGGAGGTATTCATAGATTGCAAGGCCAGAAGGGACCACTGTGATCATCTAGTTTGACACCCCATATAACACAGGCTATGGGACTTGGCTGAATTAATTCCTGTTGGAGCTACAGCAGATCTTTTAGGAAACATCCAGTCTTGATTTAAATATTGCCAGTGATAGAGAATCCACCATGACCCTTGGAAAAATTATTACAATAGTTAGTTACTCTCAGTGTTATGAATTTGCACCTTATTTCCAGGCTGAATTTGTCCAGCTTTATTGCAGATCTTGTCAGACCTTTGTCTGCTAGACTGAAGGGCCCATATCAAATTTATGTTTCTCGTGTAGGTACGTATAAACTGTGATCAAGGCACCTTGTAACTGTCTCTTTGTTAAGCTAAATAGATCGAGCTTCTTGAGTCTATCACTATAAGGCAGGTTTTCTAATCCTCTAATCATTCTCACGATTCTTCTCTGAACCTTCTCCAATTATTCAAGTGTGAATACCAGAACTGGACACAGTATCCCAGCAGCAGTCACACCAGTGCCAAACACAGTAGCAGTCCTTCATATGCCCTGCAGAGTCCTTTGTCGGTTTTGGGATTATTTATATTACAGAAATAAGTACTGATCCAACCCCTCCCCCAATTTTTGAGGAAGTTCACATCCAAATTTGAACTCTGCAGCCATATCTCTATCAAGATCGAAACCAAACTCCTACATCAATGACACCTCTGAACGATGGGAACATTTGTATTCATATCTCTGATTTTTGCCTTGGGCCTATGGTTAATTTATTAATTTTACAGGCTTCTGCTTTGGACGGATCTGTCTGGTTCCTGTATCCACAGGTACTGCCCACAGATGACAAGTCTGAGCACTATCACTGCCTGGGCTTTGTTTGGCGTGGCACCATCCTGAGCTACTTTGACTTGATTATTAGCATGTGCAACTTGGAGTGCTGGGAGAGAAGGGATCCTGTGGCTATAGGGCCATGTTGGTATCTCATGCTGCCCATTTCTAAGTGTGTGACACAGTGTGATCTGAGGAGCCTTCCCATGCCAGATGTGAGTCTTAGATGCCCAAAGGGAAGAGAGTGAGTCCCTGTGTTATGAAATGCCTTTACTCAGCATCTCCCACTCAGTTCTAACTCCAGGAAGGCTTTGGCCAATCTCTTTATACCCTCAAAGCTCAGCTCTTTAAGGAGGCATATAAACTATAGTCTAATTTATTTAAAAAAAACCACTCTGTGCTACAACCTTTAGCCATATATACATAGACCACCTGGTCCCCAGCAGATATCAAACCTGGGAATTTCAGCACCAAAAGCACAGTCCCCTGCAACTTGCACGAGTAACAGTAATTAGCAGTAATTAGCAGGCTGTTGCAGTCACTGAGGCCATCCACTAGAGGGGGACATGATCACACATTTCAAACCCGTACACTGCATGCTCAAGATCAATGTGTTATTTTCACAAGCAATCACGCAAACCTATAGTCTTTGTCCTTACACTTCAGCTCCCTGTGCTATCATCTGTCCTCCTGTTGCTAAGTCAGATTGTAAAGTTTTAAGCAGAGGAGGCCTGCACTTTATTTACTCGTGCACACCTATGGTGCTAGGTAAGTCACAGTAACATTGTTTTGAAAGTTTGGGTTTTGTGAGGTTGGACAGTCAGTTGCTTGGCGATGGGCATGAAGAGATGTTTCTAAATTCCGCATGGGCCCAGAAGGTGAGATTGGATCCCACTCCACACCAGGCTTAGGGTGAGATCCAGGCTTTGGTTGGTTACAGCTGAGATGTCCCCTGGTTTTCTTGTTAGACATGAAAGCAAAATCCTGATCGTGAATGTCATTCAGATATACACAGATCCCCAGCTGAATTCACTCATTGAGTCTTGTGTGATTACAACAGCAACAAAATGGTAATAACCAGCTCATTGACACTCAGGAGCCAGCAAGCAGCTTGTACAATCTAATCCCTGCACTTGGTAGCTAGGATTTCTTCCTGTATAGTTCCTTGGCTGGTTAACCAGCTTGGCAGGTTTCACTATTATTCCACCTTGCTCTGGAGAACCAATAATTAGCTCTGAACAGGGTGGGTTTTCTTCCTTCCCTAGAGCCTTGATGGACTGCAGATGATGTATTCAGCTGCTGAAATGCCCGAACATGTTGTGGTTCTGGCCTCTGGCATGTAGCGTAAAATGAGTGGCTGCAGATTTCCCTCCTAATGTTGTTCCCACAAGAATAGCATCTGGAATTTCAGGAAACCATTAATATTGTTATGACAGTACAGTAACACCTAGAATTCCCAGCGGAGATCAGGACTCCCCAGACACACAGGAAGAGCCAGTGCCTGCCCCAGAGATCCTCACACCTAATTAGACAAGAGAGGCAGAGGGTGAGAGACAGGAATATCAACTCCATTTTACATATGGGGAACTGAGGCATTAGACAAGTTACATGACTTGGTCAGGGTCACACAGGGAGTCTGTGTCAGAGGCTATGCCTACACTATGAGCTGCAGGGTGATTCCTGGCCATGGACACACACTTGTGCTAACTCTAATTGAGCTAGTGCACACAAAATAGTAGCACAGCCACTGTAGCACAGGTAGCATGGACTCGCTGTGTTGTGTATGTACCTGTGGGGAGTCAGACAAGTTTGGTCTCGGGAGACAGCATGCGAAAAATAGTAGAGTAATTCAATGAGAACTAGCACCAGTATGTCTATGCAAGCTGGGAATCACCCCCACCCCCAGCTCCTAGTGCAGACATAGCCTTAGACAGTGCTTGAACCCAAATCTCCCAAGTCCCAGGCCAGGCTCCAAGCCTGGACTCTGCCTGTTAGCAACAGCCATTAGAAAACTGCCATTGGTCTTCACTTAACGCTGTTCTTTGCGCTGCTCAGTGGGAAGCGTCAGAGTGCTTGACCAAGGTGGGTCAGTACAGATGGGGAAGGGTGACTTGCCCTCAGTGGCAGAGCCAGGGACAGACCAGAGGCCCCCAACTCTGCCTGTGGCATCCGAGCTGCCTCCCAGCTGAGCTCTTTGTGCACTTTGAACGGCTCCTGAAACTTCCTTCCAGCCTGATGAGTCAGAGCTGAAGGGTGCTCAGCAGGTTGCCTGCCTTTGGGCCCCCCAAGTTTGAAAATTCCTGTCCTAAAAGGCTTAGCCGAGGTCACCCAGTGCATGTATGTTAGGGTCAGGAATAGAAGCCAGGAGCTCCTGGCTCTCAGGGGTGTGTATGGGAAGATATGCATCCTCATTCATGCTCTCTCGTTCTCTGCATCTTGGCAATTTCTGTAGACTGTAGGTAAGTGGGAGCTTGTTGGGTGATAATAACAGCAGAGGAGGACCTCACCGCCGTAAAGAAATCTTGGCACTGAAGAGGATCTATCCAGGGTTCTGTCCTGTGCTCTGGCTCTTTCTAACCTGCTGCTGCAGGAGGAATTATAGAACACTTTCCCAATGCTAAAGCGAAGGTTCGTTCTGTCCTTTCGACAATATTGCTCATTGGTTTGACAAGTTACTGCAAGGGGCCCTTTGGCAAGAACCCCAGCCAAGAGAACCCCACCCCTCAGCAGACATAATTAAAGCTAATTTAAATTACTGCCTGTTGGATCTATATTAGGGAACAAAACTGGCAGCAAGGCATGAGCTCACCAGTGGGCTGGTGCCAAGGCTGGCTCATCTGCCATGTGTCCTTAGCATACAATTAGAGACCTGAAGGATCATCCATCCCTATGTGCTATTGCTCCCTCTGGTGTGTTTTCAAATGCTGCATTGGCTCTGCTTTCTAAATGTCCCAAGCAATGGGGCACCCGTCCCTTCAGAGCCTGTCCTACCGACCAGTAGATGTGCTTATCCTGGATATTCAGCCTATTTTCCCCTTTCAGACTTTCATCCCATGGCTCATAGTTGTCCTGCCTTATCCCCCTTTGCTGGGGATTTCCCCCTTTTAAACATTTTTACCCTATTGACACGCACCTTCCCAAGCTGGCCCTACTGAGTCATTGTCAAGTTCCCTTCAGTTTCACACAGTTTAAAGCCAGAAGGGACTCTTAGACACCCAGTCTGACTGCCTGTATATCACAGCCATTAATTTCCACCCAGGTGGTCTCATTAGAGCTGTATTGAGAGGGAATGTTAACTCCCTCCTTTGTGACATGACACTTTGCAAACAGGCTCACAATTCCATTATGCTTCCTAGCAACCCTCTTCCCCTGCAAACATATATCTAACATGCTGTCCACTATCTAGGCCTGAGTTTCAGAGCTCTGCAGGTCTCTCTCGCCCACTGAAGATCTGTATTTCAGATTATTTCCCCCCAGATCCATTTTCCACATGGCATCTAGCCCCTATGTCTCATTTTTTCCACCTCCCTAGAATTTTTCTGACCTCCTTGGCACCTGCCAGTCTGCATCATTTCGTACCAGTAGTGAATGTCACTAATGTGACATTTACCCCCCTTTTCTTGATCACGAAAGGGTTAAAGAAGATGGGGCCTTGCTGCTCATAATTCCCCTTTGTTTACAGTCTTTTAAAAACAAATTTGAAAGTTCTGCAGCCTCACGCCCTCCCCACAAGAGATCTAGGAGGTGCGTGGGTTAAATATAATTTAGTAGGGCTAGTGCAGTCATGCTGCTCAGGAAAAAAATCCCCCAGCATTAATCAACTTAATGAAACAGTGGAGAATTAAAGCCAACCAGAAACACCCACTTAAACCTATCTGTAGATCTAGAGTAACACACATGCTCAGATGGCTGTGGCTTACTTTGGAAGGCCCTGATTTGCAGGTTGCTATAAATTTCTCTCTGTTTGTGGGCTAGGCTACTTTGATTTGGTTTAGCTCCAGTGGTGTTTGATGTCTGATCAACTGCCCAGTGGTGGCTGAAAGGCTGAACCCAGCTCCTGGGCATGCTTTCCCCAGTTATACAAACAGATGTGTACAAATGGAGCGCATTGTTCTCCCTGGGAAAGTGAATTCCTTTCCCAACCTCTAATGTGCTTTTTGTGCTGCCAGTCTTCTGTTTCCTGATGTACTGGATGAACCTGCTCTTTTGATCAATTTAGTTTCATTATTATTCTCATATTACATTAGCACAGAGAGGCTGCAGCTGACATCAGGGACCCATGGGGATTGATTGCTGCATCTGCACATGGTAAGAGGCCTTCCTTGCCCTGAAGAGTATACAGGCCGAATAGATGAGCCAGACAAAGGATGGAAGAAAGGGATAAAATATCCCAACCAGAAGGCTGGGAACAGCAGAGAGATGCAGTGCTTTGCCTACAGTCATACAGCAGAATCAGGACTAGAATTTAGCTCTTCTGAGTTTCAGCACAGCACAAAATAACCACAGGATATTCTTTCCTCTCCAACTTAAACTACTCAGCTTAGTGACTCATCACGTGGGGGAAGCATTCCCCAGTGAGCTGGGTTTCACTGTCAGGAGAGGTGTGCCAACATAATGTATACTTACAAGAATTCCTCTACTTCCCTGTGCTCAGGCTGTCCCCACACCTCTAGATTAGCAGACTGTGCTTAGCTCACCCCCCTGGCACGCCATGGAGCTTAGCGCCATTGTGCTAAGCGCTGTACAAGATGTAGAGGAAGAGATGATCTCTGCTCCAACGGGCCACCAGGGTAACCATAGTTGAAGTTGTGAGTGGGATGCAGTGCACAGGCATCCTGCCAGTTCTGTGCTGCTCAGGGGACTCCCTTATGCCTGGAGAATTCCCAGCCAGCTGACTGCTCCTTTGCACTGCAGGAGCAGGGCTGTGGATAAAGACTCAGGTATTGTTAATTACCACCAGAGGCATAGTCTAGGAGGGCAGCTCCAGTCAGCCCAACAGGGCCCCGAATACGGGTTGGTATACACAGACTTCAGCCTGCATAGTGCCCTGGTAAACACATCCTTTAATATCCATTTTCACCATTTGTTAACTGCATTTCCTTCTTTTCTTTATCATTAAGACATTTGACATGTAAATCATAGACCCATAGAATCATAGAGCTGGAAGGGACCTCGAGAGGTGATCTACTCCAGTTCCCTGCACTTATGGCAGGACTAAGTATTATCTCTAGACCAGCCCTGACAGGTGTTTGTCCCACCTGCTCTTAAAAATCCCCAATGATGGAGGTTCCACAACCTCCCTGGGCAATTTATTCCAATTCTTAATCACCGCGACAGGAAGTTTTTCCTAATGTCCAACCTAAACTGACCTTGCTGCAATTTAAGCCCATTGCTTCTTGTCCTATCCTCAGAGGTTAAGAAGAACAATTTTTCTCTCTCCTCCTTGTAACAATCTTTTATGTACTTGAAAACTGTGATCAGGTCCCTTCTCACTCTTCTCTTCTCCAACTAAAAAAACCCAATTTTTTCAATCTTCTCTCCTAGGTCATGTTTTCTAGACCTTTAATCATTTTTGTTGTTCTTCTCTGGACTTTCTCCAATTTGTCCATATCTTTTCCAAAGTGTGATGCCCAGAACTGGACACAATACTCCAGTTGAGGCCTGTGATGTGACCCCCTTGGGACTGTCACCTGATGTGCTGAATTTGCCTCTGAGCCCATTTTCCCTGCCAGCTTGGGACTCTAGAACTCTGCCTTGTTGAGCCAGCTGCAAACACAGAACCAGGTCTGGTCCACACCCCAAAGCTGCAGACCAAAAACTGCTCAGCAAGTCACCTAGTTCCCAATGGGATCCAAACCCCAAATAAATAATTCTTAGTCTATATAAAGCTTAAACAGGGTGAACTCATAAATTGTCCACCCTCTATAAGACTGATAGAGAGACATGCACAGCTGTTTGCTCCCCCAGGTATTAATCACTTACTCTGGGTTAATTAATAAACAAAAGTAATTTTATTAAAGTATAAAAAGTAGGATTTAAGTGGTTCCAAGTAATAACAGAGAGAACAAAGTAAATTACCAAGCAAAATAAAACAAAACAGGCAAGTCTAAGCCTAATAAGTTAAGAAACTGAATACAGGTAAATCTCACCCTCAGAGATGTTCCAATAAGCTTCCTTCACAGACTAGACTCATTCCTAGTCCGGGCCCAATCCTTTCCCCAGTCCAGTCCTTGTTAGTTCCAGCTCAGGTGGTAAATAGGAGATTTCTCATAAAGGGCAGCCCCCCTTTGTTCTGTTCCATCCCCTTTTATAGCTTTGGCACAAGGCGGGAATCCTTTGTCTCTCTCTGGGTCCCCACCCCTCCTTCTAAATGGAAAAGCAACAGGTTAAAGATGGATTCCAGTATCATGTGACATGTTCACATGTCCTGTGAGCCCCCATCCATTCTTCCAGGACTGGCCCGCAGGTATGCAGTGGAGGCTTGCAGGTAAATAGAGCCATCTACAGTCAATTGTCCTAGTCAATGGGAGACATCAAGATTCTAAACCACCATTAATGGCCCACACTTTGCATAATTACAATAGAATCTCAGACTTAGGCTACATATTCCTAGTTTCAGATACAAGAATGATACATTCAAATAGGATGATCACACTCAGTAGATTACAAGCTTTGTAATGATACCTTACAAGAGACCTTTCGCATAAAGCATATCCCAGTTATATCCTATTTACACTCATAAACCTATTTCCATAAAACATTACGGAGTGCAACATCACAAGGCCTAATCAATGCGGAGTAGAGCAGAAGAATTACTTTTCATGTCTTGCTTACAACACTCCCGCTAATACATCCCAGAATGACGTTCACTTTTTTTGCGTTACACTGTTGATTCATATTTAGCTTGTGATCCACTATGATCCCCAGATCCCTTTCCAAATGCTCCTTCCTAGACAGTCATCTCCCATTTTGTGTGTGCGCAACTGATTGGTCCGTCCTAAGCAGAGTACTTTGCATTTGTGCTTATTGAATTTCATCCCATTTACTTCAGATCATTTCTCCAGTGAAGTATTAAGCCAGGCTTTCATTTTAACAGCACCCCTTGTTCTCTTTCCCTTTAGCTTGAGAGTCTTTAGAAGGAAAAAGCCCCCTTGTGTGACATTCTCAGCTGGTATCAGAGATGGTAATAACTGTCCTTTTGTGGGGAAGCGAAGTTAATTGAGATGGACTGGAGCTATTGTTACAATCAATCCAATCCTGTTTCATCCCAGGTAGGGTTTCGGATTCAGTTGGACCTGGTAGATGTAGCAACATTGCCTGGGTCCCCGAGGTTATTGTGACACTTTATGAACTTTCACATAATCTTACAATGGGGCTCACAATTAAGGTCAATTTGTAGGCCCAATCATCCCGACAGTCATCTCAGGCAGAGTGATCTGAAGAGAGCTATATATGCTGTTGCCCAGCACTGGGGTGTCATCAATTTGTGATGGAATCTCAAGGGTTGGAAAGCTTGTTATAATGCCCCTCAGCCTGAGACCAAGTTGTGTCAAACCCACACCAGTGAGCTCTGTATTTTGCTTGGCTCCATGATTCTGGGCCTGATCCAAAGCTCAGTGGAAAGTCTCTAATTGCCTTCAATCGGCTTTTGCTCAGGCCTGGTTTTCTGGGACCCCCAACTTCAAAGTCTTTACAGCTCTAACGAACTCAGCTCTGAGAACCTTCGGAGGTTCCCGTTTACTGAGCCAGGGCCATGACTCAGCTTGGCAGCCATTTTGCAGCAAGCAATCAAAAGCCTTTATCAGTGCAACCCCAAATGGAGGGTGGAAGTGAATTAAATTGTTCCTGTACATTGGGGTTGCAAGGAGCAGAACTACCCACTGTTTGATATGGGAAGAGATGAGAAACGGAGCACTCCCTGCAAACCGTGCAGGGAAAGCTCTGCCAAGAGCAAATTACTACCCTGCCAAACCATACTGGGTATTGCCCTTCGCCATCTCTTGTGCCAATGCTGAGGGCACAACAGGATTGCTTAGATGGCTTCTTACTAGTCATCAACTGCACTTAAGGCAGAGGCACAGCATGATCCAGGCTGTGGCAGACTGTATATTTGGGTTAATACCATGTGGTCACACAAATCCTTCCCAGGCTGCTAATGTTACCCAGGTTCTTGCAACCCAAAGCTCTTGGTAACTTTTACAGCGAGGTGGTGTCAGGAAATAAATCAGGGGAGACATGGCCGGCTGACTGATAGATAGCTGGCACGAACAGGACAACACAAGAGTGTTTTCACTTAAAGCTACACTTTACTTAGCCTCAAGGACTTACACATGTCCGCAACAGGTAAGTAAAACACCCCCAATCCTCAATAATTACTGAAGCTGAGTATGGGTCTTGAGTGGCACAGCAGCAGCCTGTCTGCCAGTAGGGACCACAGAAGGAGAGTCCAGTCCCAAAGAGTCCCTCCTACCTCAAACTTTTCCCCCTTATTTATTATATAACATGTCCCTTAAAGAAAACTTGTTAAGCAAGCAGTTTCAATGGGCAAGGAAGAGGTTTTCTTCTGATTATTGATTAACCAGGTGTGGGTTTTCCCTTGAGTTGGCAGCCTTGAGCACGTAACAGACATTCCTAAGGCACATCCTGCTCTTCTAAAATGCATGTATCAGCAACTTCAACACAATTCTTATCAGGAGGGATGCGGGGTCAAGCTGCCCTTTCTGTGGCACCCAAGCCCCCCCCCCCCCCACTTTGGTCAAGCTGAGGCTGCTGCTTGGCCACTTTACGGCCTGCTGACTTGGCTGCTTTTAGCAATAAGCAATAGTGGGTTCAGGCACTTTACTGGTTTGCTGACATCTCCCCATACACTAAGTTCTAGTGTAGAGCAGACTTTTATTGCTAGCATCTGTCTGCATCCATCGGGCATTTACTTCCTGTGACATATGGGGGGTGCAATCCAGAGCATTGGGGGGCTGTCACCCCTGCCCTGCAGCCTTGTGTGCCTTACAATGCCTAGCTGAAGTAGCTCCCACCTGTGCCACTCACAAGCAGCCTTCCAGCATGCAAGCCACACCCTGAGTGTCTGTATGTAACTGCAGCCTGCCAGCCACATGTGGGTTACACTCTGGCTCTCATCAGCCTTGGTTAGACTGCTGAGTGACCTCAACCCTTCCTCCCCCATCCCAGATTTTCCCTCCAAAGTGTATGTCTTGTACTGCCCAGCCCTCTCCTGGACAGTCCAAATATATTAAATATGTTATTCCTTTAAAGGAACAATATACCCCATCTTACCACCTTAAATGGAGTTATCTAGGCACTTTAAATTAAACACACTGGATTAGATAAAACAATAAAAACAAGGGTACTAATTACGAAGAAAGATTTTAAGTGAGCATGAAAGTCAGAAATGGTCACAAGAAAATAAAGGTAAAATGCTTTCTAGTGCCTCGCTTAACAAACTATATTAGATTCAAAGCAAAGTTTCTCACCACATGCTTCTAACCACATTAATGACCAATGTTTCAAGTCAGGATCCCTCCCTAGAGTCAAACTGCTGCTTCTTTTGTCTTCTCAGGTGCAAAGCGTGAGGTGGACACACAGAGAGAGAAGGGGTCTCTTGAGGTGTCTGCCCCTCATTTTTATAGTTTCAGTCCCTCTTTGAAAAGCATTTCCAGTTGAGCTCTGAGACAGGGTGTCTGGTGGAGGAAGGAGGCCTTATGCTGTTTCTTTGCTAAAATGCAGATCTCTCTGTCCAAGCCCCACTTTCTTGCCAAAGAATTGCCAATTGACAGGTGATGACTCATCAGATTTATTGACACCTGGCTGGAGTGTCAGCTTGCCCTTTGTCTTTGAGAAACTGGTTTACCCATTTTCCAGACTTGTCTTGGAAACACACATCAGTCATGATTTCACCTTATGTTCCTAACTTTACAGATAATGTTGCTGTGTGCATTTTGCCACGATATTACTGATCAGCAAGTTATGAGTTTTCCAATGATCTCTCATGAGGCATGCCTTGCATGCCAGAGCACGCCACTCATCGCTAGGATGGCACCTCCTCCTGGTCACTCTGGGGAATAGCTCATGAGGTCCACGCCCCTTCCCACATTTGCACACCTGTTTCTGCCTCACTGTCTGGGTCTGCAGCCCCTCTCTCGCTCCACGAGCTGCTGCAGCCTCTGACAGGTGTGTTCTCCTTCCGCGGTACCAAAGTCTTCCTTCAGCAGTCCTAGGCAGTCTTCCTGTTCACTGCCTCATAGCGCCACTCCCTCAGTGACTGGCAGGGGAACCCAGGCCTGCCCTCTACTCCAGGTTCCGTCTCAGGGACCCTCTAGCCAGCAGTCAAGGCCTTCTCCTTTCTAGACCTTAGTGCCTTTCCCTGAGCCCTGTCCTACCATCCTGGCTTCCCCCTTCTCTGGGTTTGCCAGCCCAAACACACCTCCTTTCTCACAGGAAGTGACTGCAGGCTCTCCCAGCAGCCTCTTCTGCCGCCAGTTTCCTGCCAGTATAGGTCCAACCCAGATCTTTCCCCCTCAGCTGGGCTCCCTCACTCAGTCAGGGAATTTCTTAGCCAGCTGATCCATCTCGGCTGTGGCTTGTTGGGTTAATTAGCCCCCTTGCCTAGTTTTCATTAACCATTTCTGAGCAAGTGTAGGGTGAACACTCCACCAGAGGGTGTGAATACAAAGGCGCATTCAGTTACACCTTCCTCCTTCCCCTTGTTTGGGCAGGTGGGCTGAACATGGCACTTCAGAGGCTGGTGGTACCAGATTCCCCTGGCCTACAGAAAAGAACCAGCCAACCCACTCTGCTAGTGCAGTCATGCCAATTCAGCACACCCTTAAAGACCATTTTCAGGCCACGCCAACACTAGGTGGAAGGTGATAGAAAAGAGGAAAGGAATAGGTAGGTCCGGGAGAGAACAACTGAGGCTACATACAGGAGAAGTGGGCCAGGGAATATGGAAGGACTTTGAGGGGCAGAATGTACTGAGGGGCACAGCAGACACAGAAAGAGAGAGAGAGAGAGAGAGAGAGAGAAAATTGAAACTGGGGCGTGGGGAATTTCCCAGCACCAAATGAAAAGGTATTATCAAAACAATTTTCCAGGAGAGGAGATGCCTGAACCTCTCTAAGGGCTTCCCTCCTCCCACTTCTGCAGCAGCAAAGCACTGGAGAGGAGGGAAGGGAGGGGTAGAATAGGGTGACAAACCCACACACCATGATGCCACCAGGTGTGGCCTGTCATGGTGCCCCCAATGCCAGTATTTGGCCCTGGTCAAAGCTTAGTGAATATCACTGGTGTGATAGTTAGCTTAGGGCACTGGGCATTGGGAGCCCTAGCTTCTGTACCTAGCCCTACTTCTGAGGCCAGAGCTTCACTATAAAGTTAAGTCAACCCAGGTACATCGCTGGGTGGTGTGAAAAATCCACACCCCTGAGCGATGTAGTTAAGCCAACCTAAGGCCATGTTTACACTACAAAATTATATTGGCCTAACATATGAGGGCATAAAGCCAGGGCAGCAGGACCGGCGCCAGGTTTCTCGTGCCCTAGGCGCACAGCCATTTCGCCGCCCCCCGCACTGATCCCGCGGCTTTGGTGGAGCTGCCGCAGGCATTCCTGCGGAGGGTCCGTTGGTCTGTGGCTCTGGTGGAGCTGCCACGGACATGCCTGCGGGAGGTCCACTGGAGCCGCAGGAGCAGCCGACCATCCGCAGGCATGACTGTGGCAGCTCCACCGGAGCCACGGACCAACGGACCCTCCACAGGCATGCCTGCGGCAGGTCAACCGGAGCCACCTCCTGCCCCCCCGGCAAAATGCCACCCCCTCAATAATCCTGGCACACTAGGCAATTGCCTAGGCTGCGTAAATGGTAGCGCCGGCCCTGCAGGGCAGTTATGAAATCGCTTTTGTGTGTGTGCGTGCACTTGGCTCCTTGTGTCGGCGATGTGCATCCTCACCAGGAGCACTTGTATCAATTGTACTGTCAGTGTAGGGCATTGTGAGATGGCTCCTGAAAGCCAGTAACCGTCGACATAAGTAATTGCCACTGCGTTGACCTAATTATATTGACCGTGACCCTATGCCGCTTGGGGAGGTGGTGTTAATAAATTAGTGTAGAGAGGCAGTTATGTCGGTGGGAGCCAAATGTAAGTGACGACGCATCCGCAGCTAGGTCGACACACGGCAACTTACATCAACCTAACCCTGTAGCATAGACCAGCCTAAGTCCCCATGTAGACAGTGTTAGGTGGATGGAAGAATTCTCCCATTGACCTAGGTATTGCCTCTCAAGGAGGTGGAGTACCCATGCCAAAAGGGGAATCCTGCGCGTTGGCATTGGTAGTTTCTACACTGAAGCAGTACCACAGTGCAGCTATGCTGCTGTAGCGTTTCAAGTGTAGACAAGCCGTGAGTCACTTGGTTTGTTTGTTCTTAGAAGAAGAAGAAAAAGCTATTTGTGCATATGAATTAAATCCATCATCAAGAATATGGACACATCCATTTGTTAATGTAAGTGAAATCTAATCAAAACTATACCATTTTTTCAGACACCATTCATATGGGGGTTTCTGGAGACCTTTCTGTTACCCAATTGTCTTTGAAGTGTTAAAGGTGAGCAATAAACTGGAGTTAATTTGCTTGTCAGACAGTTGGAGCCAGGAAGCTATTAACCTAATTGCTTTTCTAATAGTGCCAGGTGTGAAGTACAGCAAAGCCACACACACACACACACACTAAAATGAGATGAATAAAAGCTTTCCCTGACATTACCAGACACGCACAAAGATGATCCTTCTTCGTGCACTTTCTGTGCTAGGATTGTTTCAATAACAAATACACTTCATTTTTTCCTCTCTTGGGAATAGCTCTTGGTCTTAATAGTTAAAGATTGATAATAGTAAGTAGGAAGGAATAAGTCTGTCTGAAGGAAAGAATGGAGGAAAAATTATAGAGGTTTCACGTACTACAGTGCAGGAGTATTCAATAGACAGGCCACGGGCCAAATCCAGACGGCAAGACACTTTTGAATGGACGGTATTTACTTATTATTATAATTATTGCAGCGTGAAAAATGTTTCTTTGGAGTCTGGACCTGGACTATACCGCGACCAAGAAATTTGGACCCTGATAACAAATAATTGATTACCCCTGGCATCACTCCATGCAGATTAATAATAATTAAGTGTGTGTCCTTGCTTCTGTTATAAACCTTTATTGTCAGAGGCTTGCGAGCAAGGTTCAAAGTGAGCATGGCGGGTTAGAATGCCATTTTTGGCACCTCTCGGATTACTCCATCAGTTTCTCCAGCTCTAATTTCAATAAGAAATTAAGCTTTTGGATCTTATCGCTACAAACTAAAACCTGAATGTGACCTGATGCTGTGTCATCTTACTGAGGCCTGATCTACACTGGGAAATCAGGTTGATATAACTATATCACTCAGGGGTGTGAAAAATCCACACCCTTGAATGACACAGTTAACTTGACCTAACCCCTGGTGTAGACAGCACTGGATGAACGGGAGAATTCTCTTGTTGACGTAGCTACTATAACTCACCAGAGCATGGAGGGACATCCTCTTTTGCCTCTGATGTTGTTCCTGTTATTAATATAATTAATACACAATCCATAGATCAGGCTACACTACTGCCTCTTCGGGAGGTGTACCAGAGAACCTCTCCCATTGGTGTAGTTAGCGTCTTCACTGAAGTGCTGCAGCGTTTTAAATGTAAACAAGACCTGAGTCTGCAAGAGAGACAGACGAACAAAAGGTATAAGAGAGGTGTAAGCCTGCCCTCATTTGTCCTCCTTGGGTGCTCAATCCAAAGGTTAATATGATAGTTTGAATGCTGATACTGGAAGGTACTTTGGGGCTTAGTCCTGTCGTGAGCAGAAAGACCCAGCTGAGGTACTACTTACCCAGGGTGGTTGGACACCACAGAAGTTAGAGATGGAACAAGACCTTCTTTGGACACTTCATGAGTGCTTGTGTCAGTGCACAATGTGGTGCACCATGAGTAGGTATCCCAGAGCTCCATGCACAGCCATCTGGCACAATGCCTTTTGGAAACTTTTTGCAACGTGTTGTGAAGTAGAAAAGAGTTGTGCAGGGATCTCTGGGAGCTAGGGGTTAAACACTCAGCATGGAACTCCTTCTATCCCTTAATGCCATCCATATCCTGTAATTTTCATGCCTTTTTTTTTAAATTCCACAAACTTATGAGGCATTTTTCGGTGTGCACCTCTAACAAGCATGGAGCCCGCAGAACTCTGCACTGTTCTCCTGAACATTGCAAATACAGGAGACATGATCCTCCTGTATTTGCAGCCCCACGGGAGGTATTGCAATAACAGGGGACATGATGATGTCTTCGAGGACAGTTGGCTGAGGGACATAGCGAAAATCAATTCAAGGTTGTTGGTGGTGTTCACGGAGAAGCTGCAGATGACAGAGCACCAATTCTGGGGCTAAGAAACAAGCACTGACTGGTGGGAGCACGTTGTAATGCAGGTTTGGGACAATAAGCAGTGACTGCAGACCGCTCCTGGATCTGTGTGCCGAGCTCTCCCCAGTCCTCCAGTGCAAGAACACTGGGATGAGAGCTCCATTGATGGTGGAAAAACAAGTGGAGCTCTCATTCTAGTGGGGCTGGCAGTGGGGGCGAATACAGAAAGATGCATGTGAATTCTTGCTGACTGAACAAAGTGGAAAGAGCAAACTTCACCAGCATGAAAACCACCCCCACTGTCTCCTGGGCCCCTGGGATCCAGCATGACACCACTGTGCCTTCATTGTCATGATCCTGAGAGATGTTCTGACCAGACTGGGCCAGAATGAGAGACACAGATGACATCCCCACCTCCACTGGTTCCGGCTAAATCTTGATCACCCCCCGCCCACACCCATATGTTCTTTTCCTTCCCCACCTGATTACTTCTCTTTCCTATCCTTCTCCTTTTGCCCTGTATCTAATAAGGTCTGGCTCAGCCAGCCATGACTGTATATTTTACAACACTCTGTGCCCAGAAAGAAGCAGCTAAAAACAATGCCTTAAGAAGCCCAATGCTGGTACAAGTTTGACAGGTCTTGCAGTGGCTGATCAGACCGTGTGCTGGGCTTGTGGTTCTCCAGTGGCGAGGCTGCAAGTGAAAGTCAGCACCAGAGACACTAGCTGCCTTTTCTATCTTGTTCTTTTCTCTCCCCTCTTGTGTGTGTTTGTCTCGTTCTGCCTCTAGGAAACAGGACCAGACTTTAACAACAGCAACAAGGACGTTGTGGAATCTCCATCATTGGGGATTTTTAAGAGCAGGTTGCAGGGCCAGTGCAACCATTTAGGCGAACTAGGCGGTTGCCTAGGGCGCCAAGATTTGGGGGCACCAAAAGGTGGCGCCCCCCCAAATTTTTTTAAATGGTTGCAGCCGCTGCCTGCTGGAGGGGCTGAGCGTGCTCAGCACGAGCTCCAGCATGAGCTGCCTGCAGCCGGCAGCCCAGAGGTGGTCCCGGATCAGGGCGCCTCGCCTATTAATAGCGTAGCCCCAGGCGCCCCCACCGCCCCTCCCATCAGGAGCCCACCCAGGGGGTCAGCGAGCGTCCCTACGCTGCAGCTGGGCAGCCCAGAGGGCGCCCCCCCATGTTTACACGCCAGGGTCACGCGCCCCTGGGGTCAGTGTGCTGCCCGCCGTGCCCCCCCCTCCGACGCAAACTCTACTGCTGCACACCGACAGCGCGCCTCGCTGCAGCCCTGGCTCACCCGCTGCACCCCCCCCCGGTCACCGCCACTGGGGCCCACCAGTGCTCGGCGCAGCCTGGGCTGCTCAGGGTGCCCACCCCCCAGAGGGTCAGCAGAACCCTGGGGTCAGTGCACCGCAACTAAGGTCCGCAGGCCGGCTGCCCGCGCCCCCCGCCTTCCGGGGTCAGGAGCCGCCGACGCAGCCGGGCAGCCCAGGGCGCCCCCCCCCGGGGCAGGGCGCCCGTGGGTCAGGGAGCCGCCGCCGCGACCGGCAGCCAGGGCGCGCCCCCACCCCGGGTCAGGGAGTGCCGCCGGCGAAACTGGCAGCCCCGGGCGCCCCCTCCCCCCCCAGGGTCAAGACCCCGCCCAGGGCCGGAGCTTTCCCTGGGGCGCCAGCACTAGGGGGGGCGGCATTTTGCCGGGGGGCGGCAGGCGGCTCTGGTGGAGCTGCCGCAGTCGTATCTGCAGACGGTCTGCCGGTCCCGCGGCTCCAGTGGATCTGCCGCAGGCATGCCTGCGGCAGCTCCGCCAGAGCCGCGAGACCCACGCGCGGGGCGGTGAAATGGCCCAGCGCCTAGGGCGCCAGAAACTCTAGCACCGGTCCTGGCAGGTTGACAAACACCTGTCAGGATGGTCTGATAATACTTAGTCCTACCTTGAGTGCAGGGGACTGGACTAGACGACCTCTCAAGGTCCCTTCCAGTTCTGTGATTCAATGATTCTGATAACAAGAGCTCCAGCATAGCTCAACTTATTGTTTCTCATTTCCTCAGCAAAAGATAGTCACTCCCATCTAAAACCGTCAAACAAGGGTTTTTTTCCTTCTAAACAATCTCTTCAGCTAAAAGGAAGGAGAACAAGGAAAGTTGTTAAAATGAAAGATTTACTTAGTCTCTTACTTGTCAAATGCTTTAACTGGTTTTCCTTCTTTTCTGTATCTTTAATAAAAGGTTAAAAGGATGTTTCCTGGTGTGTTGGCCATGGTGCTAAGCAGCTGAGATCGCTAGGTAGCAAACCCCAAACCTTGTTTAACACTGTTTAATGTTGGACAGTAACAGGGTCATGTTAACACCTTTGACTCTTTGGGCTCAAATAGTGCATCAAAGTTAATACAACAAGCCCATTAAGACATTTAAGAATAACACAGAAAACTGCCATCAAACCTGGCCCCTTTTGATCCTCATGGCATAGAGGTCCAAGATGGAATGATAACAAAGACTGACTCGTATGCCCCCTGGCTTCTTTCATTCACACATCTCCAGGCATTTTCCAAACCATAGAAACCCAGTTCCAAATTACTGTACATTACAGAAAAGACCTCTCCCACCAGTGAAATGCAGCAGCTCTGGGGCAGATGGCTAGAGTTTATTGAACAGCACACACTGCCATTGGGGATACGAGGCGAGGAAGAACATAATGTCCAAGACTAAGTTAAGGGTTGGGGTTTGGCCAAGACACTGTGTCTAACTGCTCTGTTCTTGCAGAAAAGTGCTGTGAGATCCCGAATGACAAGTGAGACAGACAATGATCTGATGTCTCAGCCTGGCGACGGCACCACTGACAGAATGCCCTTTGAATGGGCTCGCAGTCTGAACCTCCTGTCCCATCCCTTCAGGTGCTCCACCTGGACCAGAGGCCAAGGCACAGGGCATGTAAGCAGGGTCTGTCTGAGTTCTCCCCGACATCTAGTGATGAGCTGGGGGGGACTTCAGGACTGGACTGTGTTTGTGTAAACACACCTACTCTGCCTAGATATTCAGCAGACAGAGCTGCATCGCCAAAGTGATCAATTTTGGCTGGTGCTGGGTGTGAGCAGATTCCTTGAAGTTAGGAGGAAACTTTTCCATCTAGTGATTATCCCATAGGTGCCTATTGCTGGGTTCCTTGAACCTCCCCTTGAAGTGGCTGGTGCTGGCCACTGCTGGAAGCCAGAAGCCAGACAAGGTGGACCACAGTTTTGATCCAGGCTAGCAATTCCTATGAAGAGAGAGGTATTTAAATGGCAATCATGTGCCTCTTCGCCCCAGCGAACCTTGTGTTTACTCACTGCAAATGTCTAAGTCCTTCCTTGAGACTGGGGTAATTGCATTTGCTTTGACATGCTGGTAGAAAGGGAGAGGACTGTCAGTCCTGGTGTAATTGAAGAGCAGGCCAGTGTTGCTCTGTAAACTTGGCACTGCAGCAGGCTGATGACACATCTCCCGTAGCAAAGCATAAGCAGCGTCATTCTATCCTTCTTTGGGCAGGCAAGTAACAGCGTAGGAGTGGTGCTGGCGTGCAGTTATACTGACAGGGGTGTTTGCATTACAGGGCCATTACACAGCCGGGACCATAACAAAGCATTAAATAGCAATGATCCTGCTACAAAAGAAAAGCAATTGCTCCACAGTTTAGGAAGAGACGCCCTCTACTTGATGGCTGTTACATAATTATCCACTACGGGATTTAGCATCTGATCAATGTCAGACAGGACAATGGAGTGAAGTGGATCCCTCAGTCGACTCCAGCAACCCCTGTGATTTCTCCACTTGGATAGAGGTGTCTGTCCTGTCTGCAAGTGTGCAGTTCCCAGAGATAACTATAGGGAAAGGAGGAAGGATTAATTACAAGGTGTTTCTTAGCTAGGGGCATCTGAAAAAGCATGATGAGATTCAAAGTGAACATTTTTTTAACTGACCCAATTTTAATTCAAGCTGTCTCATAATCCAATTAACAGATGTATTTGAAAGTCTTCTGAAAATTAGTCTTTTCTCATACGATGTGTGCTGTAAGTTTGGGGATGATACGCAATATTCTTCATGTGAAATAATGAGGCTGAATCCCTGCTTTAAATTAAACAAAGTAAGAAAGAATGCACCCTTAACTATGGAGCCTCTTCCAGTAGGTCCATAACAGTTACCCAGCCCACAGTCCCTGGGAGTCTTCAGCAGGGTGTGTGAAGGCACTTAGCTTAACTTCCCTTATTCCCCGAATTTCATTTGTGATGTTCCGCTGACATCGCTGATCAGTCCAGTCTATAAAAGCCCCTTTTGGAGCGTTTGCAGTGTCAGAGTTGAAAATTCAGCAGCTTTATTCCCATCGCAGCCTGTGCTCTCCCTGTCATCATGAAGGTTTCCTTCACCCTCTGCATCCTCTTGGCTTTCATAGATGCAGGTGAGTCCCCTGATTTTGGGATTGTTGACGTTGACCCTGTTGCAGTCCAAAGTGTAGAACCGGCCCTGGAACTGCTGTTCTGCAGTTGGGTATCTTCCCACCCAGGTTCGAAATATCCCTGACCCCTGTGGCTTTGTCCCCTCTGCCTTGCATTGGGATGAATGAGGTTTGGGGTTAGCTGGGTTCATCCCTCATGCCCAATGCTCACTTTGCTTTCAAATGCACCTTGAGGTGTCAGGGCCTGATGAGAAGATGTAGGGGTCAGGAACTAAATGGGAGAAAATGGCAGGTAGACATTAGTAAAGAGGTTCTAGCTGCAGGGTAATCTCTCCAGTGAGATTCAAGCAGAGAGGACATAAGGCACGAGTGGGGAGCTGGAGAGCTGCATCATGCATTAGTGCCATCCCTGCACTAGAAGAATCAGGGAGTCCTATTCCCCAGGACTCCATAGCAGCTGTAAGGTGATACTGATCCCTCAGGACATACAAACCCCAGCAGTATTGGTGGCTGTTCCCCAGATCATTGCGGTTTAGTCACACAAGTCAGCAGATACAAGAGGAAAATTAGAGGATGTCTGCTGGTGAAGAAGAGGAAGCTTGAAAGGAGAAGTGAGAAACATTCATAGCACCCGCTAAGACAAAGTGTGTTCCCTTTCCTTCCCTAGGGAGCTCTCTTCAGTGTGAGGTTTGCCATGAAATAGGGGAGAGCTGTTCTGGCCCCATGGAAACCTGCGATACTGACAAAGATACCTGTGGCATCACAAAGCATGAAGGTGTACAAGGTAGGTAAGAGAGAGTGTAAACCAGAGTGGTGCAGTGGACAGAGCTGGGAGACAGGACTCCTGGGTTCTATTCCTGTCTCTGGCACTGACTGGCTGGGTTACCCCGGGTGAGCTATGTTCCCTCTCTATGCCTCAGTTTCCCATCAGTCAAAGGGTGGGACATGATACTTGTGAAGCAGGTTGATCTCTCTGAATGAAAAACACTAAGTATTATTATTAAGCCAAGCAGTGTTTCTACCTGGCAACAAACAATGTGAAGGCCCAGTTTTCAAACTTGGAGGGGAGGGACATAAACATCAATTCGATTCTCCAGAGCACCTGTTTGAGCATCCAGATTTAAGACCCCAGCATTGTAGCTTTGCCCGAAGTGCATCCCTTCCCACTTATCAACATCCCCCATCCCTAAGTCACCCTGTCATCCCCTCAAGGCACCTGGATCAACATTCTGGACACAGCCCAGTTGGGTGAGTGAGATTCACCTTTAACGCAGGCAGTGTTAGATACCAGAGGGCTCCCATAGCCTGTTACTTTGGGAGGGTGCTAGACTCAGGAGCCTGGTATAGAAACATGGACAGATAGACTGCAGAAGAACCCACCGGTCTGGAACCAGGGGCTCAGGGAGACACTGCTTCCTCGCTGCTATCTGGGGTGCCAGCCTGAGGTCCAGAGACATGAAGCCCCACAGGCAGTCCTGTCCGAAGAGGCACAAGCAGCAGCCCTCCGTGATTCCCTGGCACTCCCCATATAAACCAGGAAGTCGTTTCTGAAAGTTATCTGAGCAATGCAGATCACCAGTGTGCTTCTGTCTTAGACCCCACTTTGCCAAACCTTGCAGCGACTTGCCTTAATCCCAGACTCCTGACTCCTAATCTAGTTGACCCTGGTCCTGCTTTATGGTCCATAGCTTAAGGCCTTTGCTGACCTTTGTGAAAGCCCCTAGCCAGCCCTACCCTGATTCTGACCTCACGTTCTCAGTTTTTAATGGACTCTGACTTGGTTTTGACCTGGCCTGCCCTGGATTGATCTTGACCTCCAGTCCTGATACAGAGCAGCTCACTTGATGTCCAGAGTCTGCCTGTGACCCAGCCTGATTGATAGATAGCCAGCACTATATTAGCATCTAGTGTTAAAGACAGATCAGCATCAGTGGTCTGTGTTTAAAACAGATAGCTAGGGTTAATGTTCTTTTACCTGTAAAGGGTTAACAAAGGAACCAACACCTGACCAGAGGACCAATCAGGAAACCGAATTTTTCAAAGCTCAGGAGGGAATTTTGGGTGTGTGTCTTTTGTCTGAGTCTTTGTCTGTCTCTCAGCTATGAGAGTGATTTCTATCTCCAGGCTTCTCTAATCTTCTGTTTCCAATTTGTAAGTACAGTAGAAAAACATATAGGCTTTTATGTTGTTTTTTGTATTTACATGTGTAGTTGCTGGGATGTTTAAATTGTATTTCTTTTTGAATAAGGTCGTTATTCATATTTCTTAAGCAATTGACCCTGTATATTATCTTGTACAGAGAGCATTTTATGTCTTTTTCTTCTTTTATATAAGCTTTTCTTTTTAAAACCTGTTGGATTTTTTTTCTAAGTGAGGCTCTAGGGGATAGAAATCCCTGTGCCAGGATTACGGTCTCTCTCAGGGAAAGACTGGGAGGGGGAAAAAGAAGGAGGGGAAGGTAAATTGCCTCTCTCGTTCTGTAATTCAAGAGTTTAAGTACAGGAATCTTCCAGGATAACCCACGGAGGGGAAGCCTGGGGAGGAAGTAAAGAGAAGACAAGGGGAGGGGGGTTATTTCCCTTTGTGGTAAGACTCAGGGCATCTGAGTCTTGGGGTCCCCCCAGGGAAGGTTTTGGGGAGACCAGAGTGAGCCAAACACTGGAAATTTTTGGCTGGTGGCAGCGCTATCAGATCCAAGCTGGTAATTAAGCTTGCAGGTTTCATGCAGGCACCCACATTTTGAACTCTAAAGTTCAGAATTAGGAATTATGCTTATGATACTAGGGATGTAGATAGATAAGCTCCCCCACTTCTGAGCATCCTTATTAAGACATTACAGGGCACTGCGGTAAAGTTGGTCTCCCTCTTGGCCAGTACACCAGGGATTCACAATTTTCAAGGGCAGAAGGGACACTGCGACCATCCAGTCGGGATCTCCTATAGAATGCAGGCCAGAGAACTTTCCCCCAAACAATTCCTGGAGCAGATCTTTTACCAAAATATCCAAACTTGATTTTAAAATTGTCAATGATGGAGAATCTACTATGACCATGGGTAAATGACTCACAATTTATGCCTTATTTCCAGTCTGAATTTGTCTAGCTTCAACTTCCAGCCATTTGATCATGTAATACATTTCTCTGCTTGACTGAGGAGCCAAATAGTGAATTGAGGACCTCCGGAACTAACAGCACAAGTCTCTACAGCTGAAGAGAGGCTGTCGGTAGTTCAGGGCTGTAACATGCATGGAGTGGGTAGAGATGGACACGCAGCCTACCATGGACCAGTGGGTAACAACTGTTTACTGAACAGTCCCAAAAACGGGGTGTTCTTGCTGGGGTACAGCTGTGGTGAAACTTGGTGGCGACAAGCTGCTCCCCATGTAAATATTACAGTATGGGGGTAGGGAGGCATGAAATTCCTCCCTAGTGTCTGAGATGTGATGACGGCTGATCCATTTCCCCATGGTGATCGCCCTGCCCCCATCAGCACAACCTGCAGGATGATTTTGCTGTCCCCAATCTGGGAAGGCCATGCTGTGTCATGATTGGGGGGAGGGGGATGGGGAAGAGAGGGAGCGAAGAAGTCACTGCAGGAAGGAATGCCCCTTGGTGCTGGCTGTGACAGTCAGGGTCCAGACACTCCAAGGGGAGAATGAGGTGCGGGAATCTGAACCCCAAAGAGTAAGCAATTGAATCAACCAGTTGTATACCATGTTATTGTGCATAAAAATATGTCAAATAAGATCTTTTATGAAAACTTGTAATGTTCTGAACTTGATGGTCCTTATGAGACATGTATACAGACTGTGGATATGAATCTTTGTATTTCTGTATACAGCACAGTATGCTCATGCCCTGTGCTATAATTTTAAATACACCTCACAGCAGCGAGGGGCTCCTTCCAAGCCAAATGTTTTCACAAAACCAGTCCCAAGTAATGACCCATGAAAAGACAAATTATGGACTATTACAGTTGACTGAGACACCCTGAATGTCAAATTGAAAGGGAATCCCCCCGCACCTGCAATGCTCTGAATAGTCATGAATTGAGAGAAAGGAAACCCCCCTGCAAACCCTCTTAAAAGGGAAAGGAAAGGATTTGAAGTGAAAGGAATCCAGAACCGAGGGACAGTCTCAGGCATGGGGCTGTCTGTCTTGCACACTGGATCCCCTCTCTGGCACGGGATTTGCTGGGAAACTGTTCAAAGGTAACTTCTATTAGCAAAGAGAATTTAGTTAATGTCGAAGTGTAAAGCCTGAAGTTGCATATTTATGTTTATTTTCTGTGTCACTTGTCTGTGTTTGCTTCTTCTTCCTATTTCATCTTTGAATCTGTGATTTGTCTATAACATAAACTTCTTTCTGATTTTTACCCCAAGCAGGTCTCTGGTGTGCAAACTGTGTGGGGTGTGTTTGCCAAAATGAACTGATAACCAGGGGAAGGTTTCACTTCTTCTGGGGGCCAACGAACAAAGTTGGGAAAGTCTGAGTGTCCAGTAGTTAAGAACTCGGGGCAGGGGCGGGAGGGAAGCCAGATTTGTGGAGTCTCGGGACCAGAAGGGCTGGTGGGGTCACCCTGGCAGGAGTAACTAGGCTGGATAAGACCTTTACGCTTATAGTAGTAAGGCACCCAAAGTTACAAGACAGGCGGTGAGAGAACCCCTTACTGCTCTGGGGGACCTCAAAGCATCACAGTAGGCCTGTTTTGTTCATAATTCCACGTTTTTCTTTCTTATAGAATCAAAGAGGATTGTGATAATCCAAAAGTCCTGCCTGCACTCCAACAGTTGCCGAACAGACCCCATTAGTGTGAACTATGGGAATGGAATGACACAAAGGAGCGGAATCACCTGCTGTGTGGGAGAAGCCTGTAAAACAGCATCTGACCCATGTACGTATCTACAACATGTGCTCTCCTGCCCTTTCCTCTTCCCATCCTAGGCTTACAGTGAAACTCCTGCTCTCTCGCCCAAGTTTGCACCACGCTGGGAATTCACCCAGACCACGCCACGGACGGCCCTGCTGCTCTCTAAGCTGTTATGAGAGATTAAGAATGAGGTGATATTTCAGTAGGAGACTTCACCTGCTTTGCAGGGGTGCTCTAATGAATAACACGGAGTCCCAGAGAACATGCAGCGAGCACTGGACTGAATAAGCCTCAATCCCTGAGAATAGCCACTTGCCCTGAAGGGGGCCCCTTGTATTAAGTGAGACGGAATATATGACCAAGGGTGGTAAGATAACCCAGTTGCTGTCCAACATTAAACAGTGTTAAACAAGGTTTGGGGTTTGGTACACAGAGACCTCAGCCTGCTTAGCATCATGGCAAACACACCACGAAACATCCTTTGATTAAAGAAATAGAAAAGAAGGAAAGGCAGTGAAAGCCTTTGCAATAGAAAGTACGAAATCAGGCTTTCATTTTCACGCCCTTTCCGTTTAGCTGGTGAGAGTCTTTAGAAGGAAAAAACCCCTTGTTTAGTCTCTAAGGGTAAATAACTGTCACTCTAGGTTGCATTTTGGATTCAGTTGGAGCCAGTAAAGGTAGTGATGTCATCTGGATCCCTCTCTTTGGCCCAGTGTGGTCAGGACACCTCTCAGGAGCAGGATGACAAAGGCCCAGGAAACAGGCATGGGGGGCAGGGGTGGCAGCCATGATGGTGAAGCTCACTTCAGTAGCCTCTGTCTGTTCTTTTGAGTGTTCTGCTCCCCCCCAAAAGGGAGGGATGGATGGAACAGCGCATCCCCTTGTTATTTTGTCCACTAATTAGGCCTAATAGCTGACACACCAATTTTGTTTCATTAACTTCTGCTTGCAAGTCTTTTGTGTTTACAGAGCATGATTTCAACATAGTCCTTGAATTATATCAATGTGACTTTTAGTTCGGACTAATCTAGTCTCTCTGTCTGGTTCTCTTGCACCTATTTCATTGGAAATAACTTGACCTATTTTCCATGGTAAAAGTAACAGACCAGTTGTCACAACAGGCCTTGCACTGAATAACTCCCTGCTGGGATGGAGAGGAGAAGTAAAATGGATAGGCCTTTGAGTTCCTACTAACCAGATTCTATATGGGAGAAGACTTCAATTGAGAAAACTCTCATGTCAGTAGAAACAAGACTCAACTGCCCATGGTATCTCCTGAGCTAGAACTCTAGTCCCCTGCAGTGGGAGGATTTAAAGGGCCATTTGATGATTTGCTACCAAGCTCCCTCACCCTCAATGCCAACTCTTCCTGCTAACATTGCCAAAGCTGACTGTGATCCTTCTGATTGTTCCCAGTGCCACCAATGAACACCGTGCCCAATGGCCTGCAGTGCCCAGCATGCTACACTGAGAATTCTTACCAGTGTAGTGAAGACATTGTGTATTGTACCGGAGCCCAGACCCAGTGTTTTGATATGGCTGGGAAAATAACCATTGGTAACTTATTTATTTTTTCCTGTTATATTTTGGTTACTTTCGCAAACGCCATTCTATGAAATGCTTCAAAGAGAAATGAGAGAAAGCAAATTAAAAAAAAGCAAAAGAAATGTCAATGACACTGAACGGGAACAAATAGGAAACTGGTACAAAGGAATGTTTCTTTCCTTTTCCATGTTGTGTATAGTTAACCTGTGGAATTCATTGCCACAGAACATTATTGAAGCCAAGATCTTAGCAGGCTTCATAAAAGAATCAAACATTTAGAAAATTAATAAGTACGGATCAGAACATCTACACTTATGTTAGATAAGATATAAGCCCTCCTGCTTCTGAGTCCAAGACAGCTACTATCTAAATGGAGATTAGGAAGAAACCTCCCCTCTGGACAGGTGACTGTTCAGGTATGTATAACTATAATCTTCCTCTGAAACATACGTTACTGTTCATTGTTGGTGGCAGGATACTGGATTAGATGGACCCCTAATCTGATTTGGTCTGGTAATTCCATTTTTCCTGAATTAAAAAAAAATGTAACCAGTGTCCCCTCTCTGCTGATCGGTAGCAGGTTGGCTTCCCCTTGGAAAAGAAATCAGTGTTATGGAGTCTGAGTATTTTCTGAGTGTAACTTGTTTATTCACACTTTATACATCAGTCCTTGAACAGAGGTGATTGCAAGCAACATGTAAATAACCCTGTCTTTCAGAAATCTCAGCCCCAAACCAAAGCCCGATTCCCAAGAAGCAATGCACCAAGTATTGGTTCTAGATAGAGAGATTAAGACAGAGAGCAAACTTGCCTGCTGCTTGCAACAGCGCCTACCCCACCAAAAAAACACCTGCCTCACAAGCTAACAACCACCCAGCATTTTGTCAGACTGAAGCGTGCTTGCACGCTAAGAAAAAGGACTTGTTAGACTGTGTGTAACAGAGCCACCAGGTGACTCCCAGTCTGAATAAACATCACTCATGTATTCACATACATAATTACATGCATAATTTCTCTGACACAACAATACTGTCAGTTCTCCAGCTGGCCATAGAGACTTTCAGAGTAAAAAAGAATCCGGATTTCTAATGAAATAAACAAGTAGAAAAATCCCCATATTAGGGGGAAAATCAAAAAGCTTCCCATCCTTTATTCATCAGAAAGCGGGGTGGGGGGGAGGAGGAGGAAGCCAAAGCCCAATTCGCCCCCATTATTTCAGGTCAATCAAACGGACTCCAATTGCCTCTTTAAATACATTTTAAAAGAAACATCTAAAGTCTTTCAGGGAAAGTGACCTGACAGACACTTTCCTGCCCAGCAGAGGAGCTGACACTGAATGTCCTGCCGGTGACTGGAAATGGGGGGACAGAGAAGGACAGGGAGTCTAGAACAACCTCGATAGCCTCACAGGGTAGTGCTATTGGGACTGACTAGTGACAGGAAAAGCCAGAGCTCCCCTGATGCCTGGTATGTGCTTCTTCCTCTCTGCAGGCATACTACCCCTAAAAACTGCAAGGAAGGGCTGCACCACCAAGTCTGAGTGCACTGCTCCAAAAGGGGAGAAAGGGTTCAACGTGGACATTGTGAGGTTTGAGTGCCAACCAGCCTCCAGCAGAGGCCACAAGGCTCTTGGATTTGCCCCTCGCGTCGCCGCCCTCCTCCTTCTACCCCTGTCAAGGCTTATCTTGGTGCAGCTGCTTTCTTGATCTTCCCTGCAGGTCTTGGGACACATGCCCACAGTTGCTGGGCTGAAGCCACTCTATCTGCTGCTTGCACATGGAACTTTCTGCAGTTGTTTTTCCCTTGCTGGGACTCTCTGTTTTCTATGGGAATCTCTCTGCCTTAGCCTTTTTCAATGAAGCCAAGAAAAATCTTCTAGATTTTTGATTTATTTAAGCTGGTGAAGTTTAATTATATTGGGCATCACGATGGCTAGGCTGGGACCCAGCGAGACCCTGTGTGGAACCACTAGACCAGGGGTAGGCAACCTATGGCATGAGTGCCGAAGGCATTACATGAGCTGATTTTCAGTGGCACTCACACTGCCCGGGTCCTGACCACGGTCTGGGGGGCTCTGCATTTTAATTTAATTTTAAATGAAGCTTCTTAAACATTTTAAAAACCTTATTTACTTTACATACAACAATAGTTTAGTTATATATTATAGATAATAGAAAGAGACCTTCTAAAAATGTTAAAATGTATTAATGGCACGCGAAACCTTAAATTAGAGTGAACAAATGAGGACTCGGCACACCACTTCTGAAAGGTTGCCGACCCCTGCACTAGACAGTACAAGCGGTGGAAATGAGAGCATTCAAGTCAACCACAGGGTTTCCCAGCATCCAGCAGCCTCAATAAAGATCCCCTTTATATTAATTCCACCTGAGTCTGTCCCTCCTCTTCTACCCCCCTCATTAAAGTTGTGTGGCAGAATGTACCCCTTGTATTCACACCCTACACACTGTTGAAATAATCTTTGTACAAAGTATGCCTTGCAAGGTGTGATAAATGAATTGGGGGAGAGGGGTGTAGCTCCCTTTTATGGACACCCAGCCAGCCAGTTAGCTATAAGATCTTTCTTAGTAGTTGTTCTCTACTTGCTTTACCTGTAAAGGGTTAAAAAGTCTCCCTGCATAGGTAAAAGGAAGGGAGTGGGTGCCTGATGAAAAGAGCCAATGGGAAGGCTAGAACTTTTTAAAACTGGGGAAAAACTTCCCCTTTGTCTGTCTGTGTTGTTTTCCCGAGGAGCAGAGACAGGGCTGAAACTATGCTGTAAGAGCTTGGGTCAGGTATGAAAAATAATCAAATCCTACCTAGAAACTACTCATTTGGAACCCCAGATATGTAAGTAGATCAGAAAATGCCTAGGAAGACAAAATTAGGTTTCTCTCTCTTTATTTCTTTATGGCTTGTGGACTCCTCTGGGCTAAATGCAAATGCTTTTGTTTACTTATAACCTTTAAGCTGGACCTCAAGAACGTTACTCTTGATGCTAATCCTTGCAAGTGTTTTTTTTTTAAATCTAGCAATAGTCTGAGTTTTCAAATGTATTTTCTTTCTTTTTGTTTTTAATAAAATTTACCTTTTAAAAGAACAGGATTGGATTTTGTGTCCTAAGAGGTTTGTGCACAGGTTGTTTAATTAGCTGGTAGCAACAGCTGGTTTCCTTTGTTTTCTTTCTCAGCTCTTCCTCGGTTCTCAAAGGGCTTTTTGCACTGGGGTGGTGGCAGCCTCTATCCATCCAAGGTCAGAGAGAAGCTGTAACCTTGGGAGTTTAATACAAGCCTGGAGCGGCCAGTATTAATTTTTAGAATCCTTGCGGGCCCCCACCTTCTGCACTCAAAGTGCCAGACTGAGGAATCAGCCTTGACACAAGGTGTCATTTGAAAACTCATAATTTACTGATCAGTATTGTCCTAATAATACACATGTGGCAATTTTGTATGTGAAATTATAAGATTCCACTGTATGGTGTTGTTAAAACATGTTCCAGGCTGGGATGGGCAAATAGGTCTGTCCTAAACAAAGGAATGTGTGCTCTGCTTAATTTGCATTTAAGCAGTAAACAGAATCATTAAACAGGAAGGGGAACAAAGGAAGCTCAAACAACTGAGGAAAAAACAGCTGGGAACTTCTTTCCCCATAGACTTTTTGTCTCCTGGTATCCAACTGGAAATGTTTTTCAAGAGGGGGACTGAAACTGTACAAAGGAGGGACAAACACCACAAAGGATACCCTCCCCAACACACTCTATGCCTATCCATTCACTGCATCAGAAAGGACAAAGGAAGCACGCATTGGATTCTGGGAGAAAGGATCCTGACCTAAGAAGTTTGGTTAGCAAGACTGCTGAAAGCCTATGGTGAGAAACTTTGCTTGAATCTGATATAGCTTGTTAAGTTAGATATTCGTAAATGTCTTATCTTTATTCTTCTTGTAATCATTTCTGACTTTTATGCCTCATTACTTGTACTCACTTAAAATCTCTCTCTTTGTCATTAATAAACTTGTTTTATTGTTTTATCTCATCCAGGGGGTTGAAATTGAAGTGTTTGGGAAACTCCATTTGGAGTGGCATGGGATATACATATTATTTCTATTAAAGAAATAACAGACTTTATATAAACTCGTATTGTCCAGGAGTGGGATGGCCAGTACAGGACAGACATTTCTGGGTGAAAATCTAAGACTGGGAGTGTGTTGGGGTCACCCTGTAGTATAACCAAGGCCGGTGAGGACCAGACTGTAACCCTGGTGTGACTGGCAGGCTGCAGTTACACACAGAGGCTCAGGGTGTGGCTGCATGCGGGAAAGCTGTTTGTGAGTGACCCAAGTGGGAACTCTGTCAGCAAGGCATTGTAAGGCACCAAGGCTGCAGGGCAGGGATGGCACAGCTGCTCATTGGTCCACATTGTACCTGGGTATGTCACTGTTTGCCAGTATAATGCTCCCCCCAGCTTCACATTCACACTGGTCATGGGGGAAGCCATCAGTTGGGAGTGCATTAGGGATGCCATTACAAAAATCACTGTCCCCCAGAAACAATCATTGCCTGCTATCCTCTGCTCTAACCACTAGATAATACTCCCTTTCAAAGCCTCCTAGGTGGGGGTGCCATGGGGTTCCACATGCTGCCCCCGCCCTGAGCACTGGCTCTCGGCCAATGGGAGCTGGGTGTGGGGGGTGGTGCCTGCAGGCAAGAGCTGTACAGAGCTGCTTGCGCTCCTCTGCCTAGGAGCTGGATCTGCTGCTGTCCACTTCTGAGGTGCAGCTTGGTCTGCGGTGCCAGGACAGGCAGGAAGCCTGCCTTAGCATCCCCACTGTGCCACTGACCAGGAGCTGCTGGCGGTAACCCTGAGCCTCTTCCTGCACCCCAAACTCCTCATCCCTGCCCCCATTCCAGAGCTCTGACCCCCTTCCACATCCTAACCCCATGCCCCAGCCTTGAGCACCCCAAACCTGGAGTCCCCTCCTGCTTCCCAAACTCCTCACCCCCAGTTCTGTTGGGTTGTGGGCATCAATAATTTTCTTCAACTGGGTTGCCAGAAAAAAGTTTGAAAACCCCACTGCTCTAGAGTCCCACCTCTTCTCCGTTTGCCAGTATCCTTAGCACCCCAAATGCTGTCCATCATGTAGAGAAAATTGCATATACTCAAATGTTTTCTGCCCTTCCTGGATTCTCAGGCCTAGTCTAGCTTGGAGGTGGAAGGGACCAGGTTTTTAGTTTCTTGCAAGACTCCTTCTCCTACCCTCCTGCTTCTCTGTGCTTGACACGGGGGATTCTTTGGCTATGCTGACTATCTATCTCCTCTGTTCTGAGTCCTAGTTCCTGTATATAATACCCTGGGATCACAGCACAAGTTTACATCATTTTACCAGAGAAAACATTTTTCTGGAGCCCGCAACTGGTGATCAGCTGCAGTGTGAGCACTGAGTGCTCTTGTAATGTCATTCTTGTTCAGACCCTGAAACCCTCACCAAACAGGAAATCCTTAAGCCAGGAATGGTGTCCCTAGCCTCTGTTTGCCAGAAGCTGGGAATGAATGACAGGATGGATCACTTGATGATGACCTGTTCTGTTCATTCCCTCTGGGGCACCTGGCACTGGCCACTGTCAGGAGACAGGATACTGGGCTAGATGGACCTTTGGTCTGACCCAGTAGGGCTGCCATTATGTTCTTTCTTTTAAATACTCCCAACAAGCTAGTTGATGGAGAATGAGATGCAGGGCGAGGGAGCGTGGGAGGAAGAATTATAACTTGAGGTGGGAGTGGGGCTTATAACGTACATTTCATGCAGGAAACCACAACTCTCTCCTCCCCTATTAAGCATCAGTTAATTGTTTACCCAGACTGTACAATTATATGGATATTGAAGGTGGAATACAAGTGCCCCTTTGGGTGTTTTCTGTATGTGGAATATATCAATACACAAGCAACTCACTCACTCAGCATGGTTCCAGATCTGATAATGTCTTGAATTAAAAGCAACTCTCCTATCTATGCAAACCTTTTTAATTCTTAAACATATCTTGTGCATATTCATGCATAGCATAATATTACTGTACGTCACATCACGGACTACAGATCTCTATCCACTGTTTCAACCCTCTGCTGTATTCTGCCTTCAGCCATTCCACCTTAGCCTGTGATCTTATCGAGTTTCAAAAGCTAAGCAAGGTTGGTCATGCCTGATCAGTGCTTGCGTGGGAAACCTCAGATAAAACCCAAGGTGCTACAGCAAATGGTACTAGTGATACAGTAGGGGACACCCTTCCTTTTGAGGCAGTAGTGAGCCAACACCCCATCTGTAGAGATTCCTCAAAGCTTAATACCCATGATAAGAGCCTGGGTAAGAAGGAAGAGGAAATTCTTATTGATAAGAAGAAATTTGATGTAACTAGCACCACTGAAAGCAGGTGGGGTGGATCACATGATCTAAATGTTAAAATCACTGGTTACAACCTGTATAGGAAGATAGAGTGGGTCAAAAGGAGGGTGGCACTCCACATTAGACATCATTAGCTGTTTGACAATTATTGATAACCCAGAACCACAACATACTATCCTAGAAATGTAGGGCTGGAAGGGACCTTGAGAGGTCATCAAGTCCAGCCCTCAGTGCAACACAGGACCAAATAAACCTAAGCCATGCCTGGCAGGGGTTTGCCCAATTTGTTCTTAAAAACTTCCAATGACAGGGATTCCACAGCATCCTTGGAAGCTATTTCTGAGCTTAATTACCCTTGTAGTTCCAAAGAGTTTCCTAATATCTAAACTAAATTTCCCTGGCTGCAGATTAACCCTATACCAATTGTCCTACCTTCAGTGGACACAGAGGACAATTGATCACTGTCCTATTTATAACCCTTAACATATTTGAAGACTATCAGGATCCCTCCCTCAGTTCTCCTTTCTCAAGACTAAACATGGCCAGACTTTTTAACCTTTCCTCATAGGTCAGGTTTTATAAACTCTTCGTAATTTTTTGTTGTTGTTGCTCTCCTCTGGAGTCTCTCCCATTTGCCACATCTTTCCTTTCTTCAATGTACATGGATCAATGTCCTAATTATCGTTGGCCAGGAAGGGGTATTGGTTGGTGGAGGGGTCTATTAGGGACCACTGAATCAAACCAGAGAACAGGATAAATTGCTCCTTAAGCACCTGTCTGTAATGTGTGGAAAGGAATACGCTGGAAGTCTCATGCAGTAAGTAGTAAATCATCATTACAATGATAGATTTTTTTTCTAACATATTGCACCCAACATGTGGTAACTCTATTGTGGACCTATTTATGCTGCATAAAGATGAGTTCATAGCTGGACTGGAAGTTGCTAGTTGCCTAATGACAAATGATCATGATCTGATTACATTCAATATAGGTAAATAAAGGACAGTCCCAACCAGTAATATGTACACTTGGGGCTTCCAAAGGACTAATTTCCCAAAGCTGAAGAAAGTTATGAATAAAATTGATAGAAAAACATGAATGAAAACAGAGAGTTCTTTTAGAAGACTATATTAAATGTCCACAATCAAGGAAAGACATCTTCAGCTAAAAGCAGCAGAGAATCCTGTGGCACCTTATAGATCAACAGATGTTTTTGGAGCGTGAGCTTTCGTGGGTGACGAAGTGGGTATTCACCCACGAAAGCTCACGCTCCAAAAACGTCTGTTAGTCTATAAGGTGCCACAGGATTCTCTGCTGCTTTTATAGATCCATACTAACACGGCTACCCCTCTGATACTTCAGCTAAAAGTACATTCTAATTCAGTGACAAAGTGGAGGAAGTAATCAGAAATAAAGAACAGTATATAACAAATAGAAAAAAAAGTGAAAATAGATAACAATCAATATAAGTTAGAACTTAGTATATAAAATTGATAAGGGAAGCTAAAAACATGGGGGGGGGGATCCATGGCTGGTAGGGATAATGTGTTTTTGTTTTTGTTTTTTTTTAATTTTGTTTGCAGTTTTGTAGGCATGTTGGTCCCAGGGTATAAAAGAGACAAGTTAAGTGAGGTACTATCTTTTATTGGACCAACTTCTGTTGGTGACAGAGACAAGTTTTTGCACGACACAGAACTCTTCTTCAAGTCTGATCTAATAAAAGATATTACCTCATCCATCTTGTCTTTCCTATTTTTTTAAATGTATCAGCAACAACAAAAAAAATTCTAGCAATGTTATAGACCCATTGTCCCCAGATGGAACTGGTAAAATTCATTAACTGCAGAAAAGGCAGAAGTAGTCAAACATTTCTGTTATGTATTTCTAAGCAGGTTATACCTACGGAACAGGGAACTATATCCTGGAAAGCAGTGACTCAAAGCGTGTTTTCACTCCCTTCCCCAAAAGTTCTACATATGTGCATTCCTGCTGATAGGTGCTGCTCCGACCAAACGGAGCATCCATAAACCCATCTTAAGCTAGGTCTACAGCTGCTTTGCATAACTGGGGTTAGGCAAAGCAGCAGGAGCAGATCAATGAATCTGGCCCACTGAGTTTTAAACTGCCTGAATATATTTAAAAAAAAAACCATACACACACCACTGTCTTCTCTCAGATAATGTCTTGGTACTTGTGATCTCAGAGTTTAAGTCATAGAGTTTAAGGCCAGGAGAGACCATTAGATCATCTAGTCCGATATCCTGTATAGCACAGGCCATTAAACTTTACTCGCTTATCAGTTGTTCATAGGGTTGAAAGCCTTGTATACACTAGACACTTTTTAACGTTTCTCGTGTGGTCACATTGGGAGGATGGGAGCACAAGCAGAGATCAGCTGCCACTGGCATTTTAATCACAGTGCCATTTAGACCTCCTCCAAGCAGAGTGACGTGACATGGTGGTTAAGACACCAGTGGCTGGTCTACACCAGAGCTGCACCAATGGGAACAATGGTGGGGAAAACTCCTCTAGCCTTTATCTATTGGAGAGCAGCACAGTCAGGTCACAAGCCCCGCTACTTTTGCCATTACAGGTCCTCTTTAATTCTGTTAATTTTGTATGGGGAACCTGCCAGGAGACCAGCTCTAAGATTTCTCCACAGAAGGGTGGGGTTTTCTTGCCTGCTGCCCTGGTTCCTCTTGTTTCAGTTTGAGAGCTGGAGGGTGACTGCAAAGCCCCCATGGCCAAAGCCACTTTGGAATCCATCCAGCGAGGGCGCAGATTCTGTGAGCATTGGCCTCCATGTGCCTCCCCCTCAGCCACAGAGCTGCCCTGAGATTGTGAAAGACTCCGAGCAGAGCACTAGAGAAAAGCGGAGAGAAAGGAACTCTGCACCCCTGAGAGTTAAAGAGAGGCCACGTGGAGAAAACCATACTCACTCTGGAGTAGAAACAGAGCAGAGGCCCAGGTGGGGCGCAGAGAGGAACTGAGCCACAAGTGGGGACCAGTGGAGGGGAGCTCAGACTCCCTCCCAAGCATAGCTGCTAGCAGGGCTGGCTCTAGGTTTTTTGCTGCCCGAAGCAAAAAAAATGTTGGCTGCCCCCTGTCCCAGCCATAGGCTTCCCCCTGCACTCCCCCTGCTGCCCCAGCCCTGGGCTCCCCCACACACACCCCCTGCCGCCC